>NC_059336.1:88336589-88639619 GCF_018350155.1 Leopardus geoffroyi | reverse complement strand
CAGGGGGAATTAAGGGACAGGCTGTATGGTGGCTGGGGAGAACATGGCTGCACTGGGGAAGGACCACACACAGGGAACGAGAGGCAGTCTGAGAAAAGGTCACCAACATGGCCAAGTCTGTACCCAGGCTGATCAGGCTATTGGGAAAGGCCCTTTGATTTCTCTCCCTGATACCTCCTAGTGGAGCACGAACCTGCCCCCTCCCCTGTCCCATGTGGGGGCGGAAGGTGGCCACTTACTGTGGCCGGGCTCTGTAATTAAGTCTGTAGCAATGGGCGGGGGATCGGACAGATCTTGTCCCAAAGCTGTTCTTGCTGTCAATGGGCTTAAACGGAGGCAGGTGGCTTACGAAATGCTCCTGAGAAATCGTCCTGGGTGAGTCCAAGGTGCGACATATGCAAATGGGCCTGAGGGACTAACGCGGGGCACCTCTACCGTGGGTGTGGTAGCCCTCCTGTCCACAGGTCCAGAGGGGCTGGGGAGAGCAGGGTTAGAAGGCTGAGGGCCAGGCCAGGCAGGGGTGATCTCCACTCACAGCGGTCAGCATGGGGCTGAGGGGTGTCACTCCCGACTCACAGACCTGTCCCTTAACCTGACGACAGGGTGACCCTGTTCTAGCCTCAGACTAACCTCAATCCTGACCTCAGACACAGCTTTAACCCTGTCCCCCCAGGCTCACCTTTGAACCCTATCCATCTTACAAAGCAAGCATTCTTCATTCCAAGAGAGATCGGGCATAGCAGTGTGGGTAGTTTCACGTGGGTTCTGAGGAATCCAGCACACTGCCTGAGTCTTAAATCCTGGAGGGTGGGCAGGGGACGGTCCTTGGAAGGCCAGACTTTCACCTTGGCTCCCACTCAGCGGAATGGCTCCGGGAAACTCTCTTGACCAAAGTAAGGTTTGAGTCCTCAGAGAGATTTACTCATCTGTCTGATGGACATGTCTCCCCATACCTGCCCTGGCCATCTCTGGAGGTAAATGTGAGCGTTCGTTGTGGGGGAGTGGAAGTGATTTGGAAACCAAATTGCATTGTGCTACAAACCTATAGAATTAAAATGAGAAGCGTTGCTTGCATGAACTGCCCGCCATCAATCAGTCTGTGCCCTGTGCTAACTTGTTTCTACTTCCTATTCCCTAGCATTTCCTGCTCCCTCCATTCTTTTGTCTTGTCCTATTCATTGAGAAAAGTTTCAAACATATTCACAAGTAGGGAGAATAGTTTAATGAGCCATTAATGTGGTAGCCAGGAGAACATGCTTGGAGGACCTCCTAACTGACCTGGGGACCCCGCTGCAGGGCTTTGAACCCTCGCTCTGTTGGAGGAGAGGCTGTAACGCCTTCGGGTTGGACCCCACCGGTGCTGTAGGGATACTCCCGTCTTGGGAGATGTGGGTCCTCTGCCAGTGACTTCTGCTCAAGGACTCCCCACAGCTTTGTGCAAGTGTCCTCAGACCCCATGATGACACTGAAGTCTCAGATGCCCTTACCCAACCTTCTCCTCCTTCCCCTTTCACCCAGGGTCAGACTTGCATCTGGCTCTTTCTCTATTTCCTTTCTCACAGGCATTTCCTCTAATAAAATGAAACCTTTCATCTCATTTTGGTGCCTGCCTCTTAGAGGACCTGGAGCCCCAGACCCATCTTCCACAGCTGGTCAGTTATCAATATTTCACCACATTCACGTCATCTATCTTTTCTTCACCCTTTTTTTTGCCCCCCTGCTGGAGTAATTTAAAGCAAATCCCGGACACCATGCAATTTCACTCTTAGGACCGTTGTTCCTCATTATTCACGGATTCTGTATTTGCAAATTCGTCGACTGCAGAAATTTACTTATAATGCCCCAATCGACCTTGGCGGTACTTTCAGGATCATTCACGGACACGCAGAGTGGTGAGAAATTTCAGCCACCAGCTCTTCTCAGCTGAGGTCAAACAGGCCAGTGTCCCGCCTTTTTGTTTTTGTTTTGTTTTGTTTTGTTTTGCTTTGTTTTCATTTTGTTGTTGTTGTCGTTCTTTCCCCCAGCTTTACTGAGATATAATAGACATATAACATTGTGTAAGTTTAAGGTGTACGAGGTGTTGATTTGATACATTTATATATTGCAAAATGATTACCGCTGTGGCGTTAGCTAACACCTCTATCACGTCACGTAATTACTACTCTTTTTTGTGGGGAGAACATTTGAGATCTACTGTCTTAACGAGTCTGTTCTGCCTCTTTGTTTCAGCTCTCATACCAGAGCGAGCGTCCTTTACATGGCCTGTCTCGTGCCACTTTTGCTGCATTCCTGTGCTTTTTGTTGGTGGTTTTTCTGTTTAAAACGGGCCCCAAGTGTAGTGCTAGAGTGCTGTGCAGTGCTCTTGGATTCCAGAAGGCTGTGATGTGCCTTCTGGAGGAAATACGTATGTTAGATAAGCTTCATTCAGACCTGTATGAGTTTTTCAGTTTCATGAATCACAGCGCTATTGGCCAAACTCAATTTAATGAATAAACGATATGTATGAAATAAGGTGTCTTTAAACAGAAACAAACATGAAACAAGGCTACGTATTGATTGGTTGATGAAAATATGACCAGTAGTTCGTAGGGACCTCTCCTGTATTTCCCCTGGGAGTGATGGTTCAGTATCCAATAATTCAGTGTTATGGTGACTTTATACAAAATAACTTCCAAAAACAATGATAATCAACTGTACTTCAGTGTAGTGACTGTTCCCTTACAGGACCACAGTGTCATAATCACACCTGACAAGATTAACACTGATTTCCTTGGTATCATCTAACACAACACATTATCAAACTATTTTGACGAACTCAAAAATGTCTCTTTGTGGTTGATTTATCCAACTGGGCAGGATGCGAGCAAGAGTCAGCGTTTCATGTTTGGTTGTTATGATTCATAAGTTTCTGAGTCTAGAGCCTTTCTCCCCTGCCCTCTTAATTTTTTTCATGCCATTAGCGTGTTGCAGATGCCAGGTCAGTTGCTCTGTAAAATGTCCCACATTCTGTATTTTGTCTCTCTGCCTCCTCCTGGTATCATTTACTTTGTTCCTTTATACCCTATATTTTGCGGCAATGGAATTATCTCTAGAAGATTCTATAACTGGTGAGGTCAGGATATAAAGGGTGAACAGGGAGGTGAGCATGAGGCGTGGTGTTAGCGTAACACTGGGAAGGCTGATGTTAAGGTTGAGTTGGGTCCAGGTCTGAACTCAGAGCTGCAAGGTGGTCTAGTGGTTAAGAGCAAAGACTTGGGATCCAGGATTTTTGGGTTCAGACTGTGGCTCTACCATTTATTAGCTATTGACCTTAAACAGGTTGCATAACCTCATTTGTAAAATGAGGATAACAAGAACCCTTGCCTCACAGGGTTCTTACGGGGTTTAAATGAGTTAATGTATGTAAAACACTTGGACTGGTGCCTGGCACATGGTGGCAATTTTATTATTATTGGGGTTAGAGTTGGGGTTGGATCTGGGTTAGTTTTGGGGTAAGGGTGACCCTAGATCATGATGACTGGACATTCTACCTCATGGTCAGAGGGGAACTGGGGGTGGGGAGCACCAGAATTGCCCCTCCTTTGGGATGCCCTTCCCTTGCTGCACCTCCGGAGACCAGATTGGGACTGAATGGGGTCGGGTGGGGCTGTCTTACTTTCTCTTGGAAGCCTTTCCATTCCTCAACAGTTCTGGCTCTAACCCTTCTTCCCTGCCCATATGCCAACAGGGCTGTGGAAGTTCTTTGATACAACCACAGTCCTGAGTGGGTTTTAGAAGCGTGTGAAGAAATAGTCCTTGGCTTCTAAATGAGAAGGAAATTTTGCAAGGTGCAGACACCTGCCTATGTGGACGTTTGGATCAGTTGCGTGGAGCTAGAATGGAAAAGGGTTGATATGACTCCAACCCGAGAGCAAGGTAAAGCATACTGTGACCACTAGGGATGCTGGTGGACGTGGGTTTAGTATTCACGTATTCATCCATATGCCAACCATCCATCCATCCATTCATGTGTCTAAATACTATCCATCCATCCACCCATCCAACCGTCTGCCATCCATCCAACTGCTTAATTCGTCTATTCACCCATCCATCACTGCAACAAATACTGGGAACCCACTCTGAGTCAGGCACACCATCTCTCCCCTTAAGCAGCTTGCTGTGTAGTGAAAGAGGTGCGTATTTAATTACCACACGCTGTGGTAGTACAGGAATGTACAGTATGTGAAGAGAGTTCTGGAGAGGGTGGAACCATTTATGGCTGGGGCCAGGGGCTTTCCCTCCTTGGGCTGACTCTTCTGCTCCAATGGCAACCCCTGTCTTCAGGCTGGGCCCAGTGGCAGGCTCATTTTTCAGTTTCCCGATGCTAAATCACTGGGTTCAACTTGAGAAGGGACTTGTTCGTTCCGGGAAGGAATTCTGAAGTTACTTAAATCAGTCCACCACACCTGTGCAGGCACCCTGAGGTCATAGCCATGTTCTCTGGAGATAGTCTGTCTTCTTCATAAGGACTCTCTTGGGGAAATATGGACACACGTCCATCCACTGGAGGGGCAAGACCATGGGTCCTGTACTGCTGTACTCAGTTTGGAGTTATCTCCACTCCCTCTTACTTATGGCAGTGCACATTGACCCAGAAGCCCCTCTTGTACCCCTCTACTCTGCTGCCTTCCAGCCCTACCTATCCCTTGGCCCTTAGTTTAGGTCTCTTGGTCATGAATCTTAATCTCAGGGGTCCTAATGGGGAACACTTTGCCTCTAACTAATTGCAGAGTCCAAGGGTCAGAGTGCAGGAAATGTGATTCCCCAACTAAGACAAGATTCTCCAAAGTTGCTGCATGGTGGCAGCTGTCTTTGCCACCGGCCTAGGGCTCAGATAGCGCAGGCTGTGTCTGCTCCATCAGCCTAGGGCAGGGGCTGGGGCCTTGCCCTTCCCCTCTCCCCAGCTCCTGAGCAGGAACAAGCCCATGGAGCCTTGCGGGCTGGCCCATTCGTGGGGAGAACCTAGCCAGGGCCTCAGGTGGTTTCAGCGCACTCTCCCTCCCTCTGTCTGTCTGACTAATGTTCCCATCTGCAAGCCCCAGGTGAGAGGCAGCAGCAGCGGCGTCTCCCGCTGCTGCTCCAACGAGCTGTTTGCGGTGTAACTGCCTGATGGTATCTCGGAGGGTGGTTTGGGTGAGCTGTCTCTTGGGAGTGTCTGCCTGTTGTTTGCCTCAGCCCCCACCCGGCCCTCACCCCAGCCCCTGCCTGAGCTCATTACATTATTCATAGAACGACAGGACTAGCACCCCTGCCCCCAGCACTGTAAGAGACACCTGCCTGGCTGATACTGATGGTGTGTGTGTGTGTGTGTGTGTGTGTGTTGCAGGAGAGAGGATCCTCTTTGTACCTCCTCTTGAACTAGAACCTAGGATTTCTCCTCTGGTAAGTTCTAAAGTAGTAGCCATGGGAATATCACTGCTGGCAGGGTGTCTCTAGAGATGGGAAGCCCCATTTCTATTTCCTGGCTCTCAAAGAATCCCAGCATCAAGCCTGGGCATCCAGCTCCCATTCCTGAGTGGCCTCTAAATATCCTCCTCTGCACCAATGGGTTCCCATCTCCTTCTTCTGGGAGATTTCCTCTCTGCTCCCTCCCCTTCCTGGCCCCAAGTCTCTCCTGAGGTGGAAGAAGACTAAGAACAATGCCATCCCCAGAGCTCATTGCCCAGCCTGGCTGGACCTCCACCACCAGCTGTGTGAACCACTGTCACCAGCCTACCCCTCCCACGGCACCGTCGTTTCCTAAGCTGTAAAATGGGAATAAGAGTAAGAAGAGTCCCTTTGGGGTTAAACGAGATCATGTATGCAAAAGCTCTGGGATGCAGGTGCCCCATGTCTTAAAATTTTTCATCTTTCTGACTCTGTCCCCTCAATCCTGGACTCCCCGGGAACTGTCTCCTGGGCAGCAACCATGTACAGAGTGCACCACGGGAAAAACAAAAACACAAGAAATAAGGGAGGGAGAAGAGCCCTGCCCTTTGTGATCCTCTGAGCTGATGGGAGAGATAGAGTCTCTGCCTGGGGAGCTCCCTGTGTGTATGCGTGTGCGTGTGCATGTGTGCGTGTGTGCGTGTGTGTGTGTGTGTGTGTGTGTGTAGGGGAGAAGGAGTTGCCCCCACAGAGGAGGGGACCCCAGGTATGTGTGTGCAAGCTAGACTGAAGACTACTGTAATGTCTTTTTAGCAGGCAAGAGCAATCAACAAATTCATTAAGTTCCTGTTTACGCATCTATTGTCAAAGCTAATAATTTGATTTAACTAAGCTGATTACCTTCATTAAAAACCATTAGTTCCCATAAGCAAATGTTCCTGTGTTTGCATTTTCATAATTATGTTGACGTTTCACAACTTGCATTTCAAGGGAGGCCTGTGCTCAGACTCAGCTCCGTCTACCCCAGCCCACAGGGCTTCCTCTCCCCAGCCTGGGCACGGTGCTAGGTGTTGGGGGGGGTAGTGTGGTGCTAGGTGTTGGGGGGCCGCGGGGAAGAAGACAGGCCTGGTCCTCCTCTGTCTGCAGCCTAGGCTTTGCTGTCTCCAGTGTCCCAGATGCCTCACCAAGTGTCTTATGCACAGAACAGCCCTCGGCACAGCCTCTCCAGGATTGACACACCCACCATTATCTGGGCAAAGGGAGGCTCCAAGGGACCCCTTTCAGGGAAGGGGAAGGAACTAGTATTTGTTGAGTGCCCACAGCTGCAAGGTGCCGGCCCTGTGGTTCCCTCTTTAACCCATTCAGGAGCGTATGGGGATCTCCACGTTAGAGATGGTGGGACTGCTACTCAGGGAAGTTAAGTCACTCCCCCAAGTTCGCCTGGTCAGGGAGAAGGTCAGTACCGGGTTTGCATCCCAAACCTGTGCTATTTCCAACATACCATCCCTTCTTTCCCAAAAGAAGGGTAAACAGGGCCCTGAGCCAGTTGGTCCACGTGCTGGCTCTGCCTGTGTCCATCAGGGGGGAGCAGGACTGGAGTGCATCGCATGCTGACAAGGGTGGGTCTTGAGGTCACTGGCCTTCCTCAAACGGCCTGTAATTTTCCCTTGTGCTGCGGGTCCTGGCCTGGCCCTGGGAGACACCTGGGTCCTTAAGAGGCCTGTGACGTGTGCATTTGGAGGCCTGGGCAGAAAAGCATACCATCCTCCCTCTCCTCTGTGGCCTGTGTTTCCAGAACCCCTTGAGACCCCACAGGCAGGCTATGCTTAGGGTAGCAAGAGCCCTCCTGCCTCTCTGGCTGGTGCCCCGGAGGGTTTCCCTGGACACCCATTCCCCTGAAGTAAGAGCCAGGGCTTAGACTGGGGAAGCAAGGAGACAGCAGACTCTGGGATGGCTCCAAACAAGACAGAGGAGTCTGGGCTTTGTGATAGCAAGAACCATACTTGACATTGATTGAGCACTGGCTGTATGCCTGGGCCCTGTCCTTAGCACTTTGTCACTGACAAGCAGAAAGATGTACCTCTTGGAGCCTCAGTCTCCCCATGAATAGAATGGATAAAGGAATGCTCAAATGGGGAATTGTGCCCTGTGGTGCCACAGGGAGGTGCCTCTCCGAAGGCGTTGTGCTCAGATTTCTTGACACCATGGATGCACCCTCTCTTCCTCCTGGACTGTGATGGAAAGAAGGGATGTGTCTGCCAGGGCCTTCTGGGCTGGCCACGGGGGTTGGGGGAAGGTGAGCCTGGAAGAAGGAAGGGCCCATCACGAAGATGGCACAAGTGGCCCATAAGAGCCATGGAAGCCAACTGAGACATGGCCCATTACGGCCCACTTGCCCCTTCTTCCCTTCCCTCCCTACCCCTGCCTCCTTCTCTTCCCGGGTCTGGCTTCCTGTGGGGGCTCTCTCCCTAGCTCTGTCTCTCCTCACCCATGTGGGACTTGCTTTTCTCAGGCCTCACTCCGGGACAGCCCAGCTGTGGGTACTGCTCCCGAGGGCAACCCTGACAGCCCCAGGGTACAGGAAACCAGCCCCAGGGTACAGGAAACCCCTGCCAGCTTTGCACAGCAGCGTCCCTTCCTGGGACCCCGTGGCCCTCCTCATCCACGTTCTTTCCCTTGCCTCCCTGCGTTTTGCTGTGTCTCCTCCCCCTCCCGCATACCTACCCCCATAGACTGCCTTCCTGATTGTGAATACCTCCCACCCCTGTTCTGTACCCCCCTCTGACCCTTCACTGTCCTGAACCCCCACTGCACCTCTCTCCCTGAGGTGGGAGCAGCCTCTACACTTGTAGGAGACAGAAGCTTCTAGATTGCACATGGGAGGAAGCTGAGGGCCTGGACTGAGTAGTCAGCAGCTGCTGGTCTTGGCCATTCAGAGGAGCCAGGTGAGCCCAGCAGAGGGCACAAATGTTGCTTAGAAGCCCAAGAGACCTGTGGTACTTTCTTTGGCATGTGTTTCAAAGGTAAATCTCCCACTCCTCTTTAAGGACAGAAGTGATCTTTAAAAAAAAAAAAAAAGTTCAAAGCTATTGTGACCCAGAAGGTGAGTTAGATGAGTTAGGACAATTTGGGGTAGGAAACTTGTAATGGAGATAAACGAAGACGATGTCTTCGTGTCCCTTGTCACTTTGTGAGCATCACGATGCACAAAAGGCCTTGACAGGGGGCATCTGGGTGGTTCAGTCAGTTAAGTGTCTGATTCTTGGTTTCAGCTCAGGTCATGATCTCATGGTTTGAAAGTTTGAGCCCTACAGGGTCTCTGTGCTGAAGGCATGGAGCTTGCTTGGGATTTTTCTCTTCCTCCCTCTCTTCCCTCCCCAGCTTGTTCTCTCTCTCTCTCTCTCTCTCTCTCTCAAAATGAATAAATAAACATAAAAACAAAACAAAAGGCCTTGACAGGCTCTGGGAGGGTAAAGGACCACAACCTGCCCTGCTCATCCTCTAGAGCTCTGTCCAGTGGACCAGATGCCTGAGGGCTATGAAGAGTGCTCCTGGATAGGTAGGAGAAAAAATAATTCGGTTCCTCCTAGGGGAAAGAGGGATTGAGATGTGAGGAATCTTCTTGAAAGATTTGCCTCTGGAGCATAAATTGGGAGCCATAGGGCCAAGATGCAAGGGAGCAGGACTGGGGACCCCTGGGTGTGAGTTCCAGTTCCATCACTTCCCAACTGTGTAGCCCCGAACCTGTGACTCCGCAGAGCTTGGTTTTCTCATCTTTAAAATGGGAATAATTTTCATACCAATCTCATGGTGTTTGTGAGGCTTAAGGACTAAATCTCAAAGGGCCCAAGACATTTTGGCTTTAAAGAAAGCACATTTCTAAACAGTGTCCCATTTCAAAAAAACTTTTTTTCAATGTTTTATTTATGTTTTGAGACAGAGAGAGCAAGCAGGAGAGGGGCAGAGAGAGAGGGAGACACAGAATCCGAAGCAGGCTCTGGCTCTGAGCTGTCAGCACAGAACCCGACGCGGGGTGCAAACCCACAAACCGCGAGATCGTGACCTGAGCCGAAGTCA
This sequence comes from Leopardus geoffroyi, assembly GCF_018350155.1. Lineage (NCBI taxonomy): Eukaryota > Metazoa > Chordata > Mammalia > Carnivora > Felidae > Leopardus > Leopardus geoffroyi. The sequence goes on along the minus strand of NC_059336.1, from coordinate 88,630,136 downwards.
GATGCTTAACTGACTGGGCCACCCAGGTGCCCCCCAAAAATATTTCTGAGTGAAGTGTGAACTGCATCCTAAGCAATTACCCAAGACTCCAACTGCCCTTTGGCGTCAGAATGTAAATGTTGGAATTCCACTTTGTCTCTGTCACTTGCCTGCTGCGTGCCCGTCTGTACGATGAGGAGGCTGTAATAGATGTTTCTAAAGTTCCTGTGGGTTTGGCATCATTGCCTCACAAATCCAGTGTCATTGCCCTTTGTCACTGGCCCGTGACAATGGGGACAGTTAAATGAGGGTTAAGGGAATGGGGAGAAGCCTCCTCCTCCCAAGAGCCTGAATCCAAGAAAAAGACCCAGATAGGAGAATTCTAGTCCTGAACCAGCTTCTAGAAGGAAATAGGGTCTGTGCGTGCCCTGAAGCCCCAAACCCAAGTATCCAGAGGCTTCTGCAGCTCAGGTGCCATAGGGGTGAGTCACCCAGCTGGGAGTGGGGTAGGGAGGTGGGACTTGAGAAAACGTTCCCTTTGTCCTCCTTCCTTCCCCCACCTCGTGCTCCTGAGAGCAGGGCAGGGAGGCTGAGCAGGATCAAAGCTATGCACACCTCCCGAGACACGACGTTGGCATGTTTAGTCACCTGGGCCGAGCTCGGGGAGGCCGTCATGAGTGTAACAAGGACAGCATGCACACTCTCCCTCCCCTCCACCTTGCGGTGGCTTTAACGAGCCCTTGCGAAGCGATGGCCCTTGAAACAGATCACGTCCGTCCACGTCGAAAAGAGAGCATTATTAATAAGTTGCCCTGGGCACCCGGTAATGATTGTGAGCGGCTGTGAGCCAGGGTACACGAGGGCACTGCAACTTGAAAGGGAACATTTCCCAAAGGGAGGCGATAGGTCTTGATAATTGTTATAATAACAGCTCAGCGGGCCTGGGTTGGTTCCTTTCATCCTGTGAGGTCATAAATGGCTTTCTCCACCGGAGAAAGGACGGGGCCTCCACCCACCACAAACACCCTCTCGCCCGCACTCACCCAGCTGGGGATTTGCCCAGCTGTTATTTCTGAGCTGGGGAAACTTCACGATTGTTAAAACAAGGTGAGCTAATTGTGCCTGTGTGCGCCATTCTCCCAGGATGGGAGTGGAAATTCCACTTGTCAAGTAGGCTCTCGAGTCCTCTGCCAGGAAGCCTGTTCCATTATATTGGCCCAGTTTCCCCCGGTCTCTCACACAGACTCGCAGTGTGCAGTGTAGTTAACATTTGGTTTGCTGCGGGAGAGGCCCCAGATGCGTGGCTGATTCCCTTTCCTCTTCTGTTCACACTGGAAAAGGTGACAGTTGGGTCATGAGGAGGGAAGAGATAACACAACTCTGACCTTCCTCCTTGTGGGGCTCAGGGGCCTCTCCTCAGGACTCTAACAGGGCCAGCAGCCAAAGGGTGGGCTGGCACCCAGAGTGCCGGCGACAGGCCTTGTGCATGTGGTCCGGAGGATGCGTTGATGAAGGCTCTTTATCTTCTACCTGTCTGCTTTCTTTTACGTTGGTCTGAGATGGCGAGATCACGAGAGCGTGGACCAGCGTGTGCAGGTCTGGGACGGCAGTACCGTGGCACTCCCCCTCCCCCGTGTATTCTCCCACAGTGGAGGAAGCCACCTCCGGGGTCACCTGGTTTGGAAGACAGCAGGGTTCATCTCTACTTGGCTCCTGCCTCTACTGGGGTTCAAAGCTGCCTGCCCTACATCTAGCATTTTCCCAACCCTTGGGTCTGGTCAGGCCCCCTCCTCAGCCCTCACTGGCCTTGCTGAGCAGCCACGGCCTCCCCTATAAGCCTAGTGGAAAACACACACCCCTGGCTTCCCTGTACATTTCAGTCTCTCCAGAAGCCAAGAAGCAGACCTGTGTTCCTGCCCTTGGGGAACTCAGGGCTCTCCCCTGCAACAAGGCTGTGATGGAACCCCGGCCACACCTGCTGCTGGAGGGAAAGGAAGAGCCATTTGGACCCTGCTCATGAGATGCTTATAGGACTGAGTTAAAGGCTGGGACAGAAGAGGACAGACTGGCCTCTCTCAGTGTTGGATTTGGAAGTCAAGTGCCAAGAGAGAGCTATTTGGGAAAGCCAGTGTTTCAGTAACGACTACTCTTCAGCTAACGTGCCCCACCCTGCCTCCCTGATTCTCTTCGGATCTTTCTTTGTCCCTGCTTCTTTCTCTTGGTCTCTGTACCACTGTCTCTTTGCTTTCTGCTCAAGGCAGGCTCACAAATGTGCCTGGATTGGCAATTCTCCCACAACAACTGGATGAGTGCTTAGACTCAGCCTTGGCACAAAGAACATTCTTCTACCCTCTGTGGCCAGACCCCCATCTAAGACCGTATCAGCACAACGCCAGCGCAAAAGAATGGTCAGCTGACTCCCGGAGATCCATTTTCCAGACTGACACCAGCAAACCCCTATCAGCGTCGGCCGTGACCTGACCTGGAAATGCCAACTTGCCGCCATTCCCCCACATTCTGGACTATGCTGAAATGAAGCACCCTTGGCCCAGAGGTTATTATTATTATTATTCATCTGGGATTATCTACAATCACAAAAAAAGACGGAAAATACTTGCCTCCCAGAAGAGGGAAATCAGGGACTCCAAGACAGGAAACAACTGTGACCCAGAGTCAGTCTCAGAGGTGGCTGAGCCCAGCCAGGGGTGTCCTCTGACCTCTGCCTCTCCCACCAGGACTCTGTCTTGGCAAGTCACGCAGGGAACAAAGGAACCAGCTTAGGTGATGGGGTAAGGTGGTGGGATGACAGGCAGAAAGGGGCATCCCAACCACTTATTCTTCTCCTAGGAACCCCCCGGGGTCTCAGCCCCAAGTAACCCAAAGGTCAAAGGTCAGGAGAGGCTCGGCCAGGATGAGACCCCGCAGCAGAGGGAGGACTCTTTTCCCAGATGCAAGCATCCTGTCTCTGCTTCCTGGCTGGACACACCTTGCCTCTTCTCTTGCTGGGGATTGTCCTTCTGCCTGAGGAGTTTTCGCACACAATGGTTGGCAGACTTTGGCATTTATTTTCATCACCATTTTAAGGCGAATGGCATTTGTCGCATTCCTTCCTGGCTGGCTTTGATGTGGGGCGATTTCCCACTCCCTAATGACAGGTGAGGAGCCGGCCAGCTAACACCCAGCACCTCTGGGCTGCCCGGCTATCCCTGCCAGATCTGGTTCCCACAGCTGCTGCTTGTTTTCAGTATCTATTTCGGGGACCTTAATTAAGATCCTCTTTAATGATGGAGAGGAACCTCTCTGGTGATTACCTCCTCACTTTTACAGCTCTCTCAGGCTCTTTCCCTTCCCTCCTCCTCTCGGCTCCCACAGTCTCCATGCCTCACCCAGCAGACATAGACGAGGACACGCTTTTCCGCAGGGCTTTGGGGGTTCGGGCCGCCCCCTCCCCAGACATTCCAGCGACGCTCAGGTGCCATAACAATAACATGCAAGATCGTTTTAAAGCCTGTGCCCTAAACAAGCTGCAAAACTACAGTGTAGCGTGGCACCTGGCACTCAGAAGGAATGTAGTAAATGTTGGTTTTGATGAGCGAAATGAGTAAAAAGATCGGTGTTGAGGGTGAGTTTAGTACTGAACACAAAATATTGGTATTTGGGGTGGGAGACTTCTGATGTCCTGACTGGAAGCAGTGCTAGATTCTGGGCTTCTCTTCCAGAGCTAAGCATCTTCATCAGTCCAGAGATACGGAGATCTGGTCACAAGCTGGGCTGTGTTGAGGACAAGGGTCACATGGCAGGGAGAGTACTGGTCCAGGCTGTGGAATCCCTGCTTTGTCTGCCAAAGTTCTGTCTCAGGTCTTCCCTGGCTTCACTTTTTTGTCTGCAGATTGAGGCCATCAATCCCAACCGCACAGGTAGACCATAAAGTTGTGGCAAGATTCTGCGTGTAAAAATGTCTGGCAAGAGCCCTTCCGGGTTGATCCAAGTTAGAGGTGAGACGTGGCTTTTCCTTCTGGAGGAAGAGGGGACTGGAAATCCCAGGAGTCCAGGGGCTTGGGCTGCAGCATCATGGAGCCCCAGATGGGCCTCCACCTGCTCTCGGTCCTCTCCCTGGCCCGAGGTCCTGCTTGTCTTCCTCCTCGGGTCTTGCCTCATCCCGCCTCCTTCCAGGCAGCCCTCCTGCCCCCACGTTCCACTGCAACCCAACACTTAGCCCTGTCCATTCTGACCTTCTGTGGTGTCCACCTCACGTGGCCACATCATATCCCTCCAAGGAGGTTACTGCTTTCTTTTTTTCTTTTTTTTAACGTTTATTTATTTTTGAGAGAGAGAGAGACAGAGCCTGAACGGGGGAGGGTCAGAGAAAGAGAGGGAGCCACAGAATCCGAAGCAGGCTCCAGGCTCTGAGCTGTCAGCACAGAGCCCGACGCGGGGCTCGAACTCTTGGACCGCGAGATCATAACCTGACCCGAAGTCAGAGGCTTAACCGACTGAGCCACCCAGGCTCCCCAGAGGTTGCTACTTTCTTAAAAAGAATCCTGGAATCTCAGAATGAACATTGAGGCCAGAGAGACCCAGGACTCATTCAGATCAACTCCTTTGTGGGAAATGCTGAGAACAGGCTCCCAAATGTTGAAGGACAGGTTCAAGGCCACTCAGAGTTTCAGGGGCCAACTGGAGCTGCTGATGCCCAACTTTGTATTCTTTCCAGAAGACTTTGTGGCCAAGACTTGTACAGGGCAGCTTCGATGTATGGGAGGTGACGGGGAGATGTTTGCACGGGCATGTGGGGGTGAGTGAGAGTCTAACACCCCAGCCCTTAGCAAGGGGTGCTTAATCATCCCCCACTCCTGACTGAGTCCTCCAGTTTGACCCGCTCTGATCACAGAGTGGGCACTCTGCACAGAAGCTGTGAGCTTGGATCCCCATCCCTCTGAGCCTCAGTTTCCCCATCTGTGAACGGAAGGGTTGTAGTGGGGAAACTCTTGGGTTCCCTCCAGCTGGGTCATTCCCTGGTACTATGAAGTGAAGCAAGAGATGTGGAGATCTCCACCCCCTTGCTTCATGCCATCCTCACGAGTACCTGTCCACCGTATGCACCGGCTGTCCTCCGGCAAGGCTGACCTGTCCTGACAAGATGGCTGGCTTTGGAGATGGGGTGGGCGTGGTGACTTATGGGCTAAGAGCCTGGAGATTTGAGTTCTGTTCCCTTGGTAGATATTCGCTTGTGACCTGGTTGTGGGAAAACCGTGGAATGATTCTGAGCTTGTTTCTTTTTTGTGTGTGAAATTGAGATAACAATTAGCCTCCAAACCACCCACCTCCGTGCGGTTGGGGTCAAGTGGACATTGGTTGTTCAATGTGCTCCACATTTGTGGATTTGCAAGGGTGTTTTAATCTGTGTCAAGAAAAATTTAGGGAAGATACCCAGGAGGACCACCAATGCACTTCTTGGACCTGGTTACGGTGCCGAGAACCTAGTTCTCAGGAGCTGGGGCTCTTAGGGGCGTGGAGGGGCTGGCAGGTCTGGAGCCTGTCTTGCAATTCAGGTCTTCCTGGTGCTCTATGCCCAGGCCTTGGTTTTTATTTGCCTAGCACCTTTCTTCCCAGGAACTAAGAGGAGGAACACTTCGTTATCTCAGAGCCTTTCAACACCCAGGGGAGTCAGGGAGGTAACTGGGATCCTTATCAGGGGTGGGGCACAGGGCTGGGAAGGGGCCCCTGCATCTCTGCTCTGCCTCCCATCAGTGGTCTAGAGTTTCTGGGGCAGCTGGATTTTAGCATTTGGGCCCAGGAGACAGCAGGCCTGCTATCTAATTATTGCCAGAAAGAAAGACTTCAGATCAAATACTCTATCAACAGAGTCATTATTTTAGGTAGCTGTCATTATTTTTGGTGCCAGTGAATCATCCCACACAGGTCTTCTCACAGCTACCTTGGGTCACATTTCACAAACGGTTTATCTTGGAAGGTATAGCAGGAAGGAAACTGCTCAAAGCCAGGCACCTATGGAGACTTTATTGACACTTTAAAAAAAAGTGGGGTGATGTTTGGCTGGCTCTGCTTTAAAATGTTCCCAGGCTCAAGTCACAGGCCATATATTTCATTGGGCCCACCATTATCTGGGAAGAATCTTGGTCCTGGTTAGGCCTCTTTGATTTTCATGAGAGGATGTCCAGCTTTTCACCAGCTGGACATTTGGTAGGTCATCGGGTCTCGTGTAAAACTTCATCACTTAGAAGGGGCTTTGAGCAAGGCGCCAGTCATGAGAACCTAGAGTTTCCCAGAATTTGTCTGAACCTGGCCTAGAGACACTCTCCTTTGACAGCATGACTTCAGAGATCTGCAGACGACACTCTCCACCATGCGCTCTAACATCTACTGATGGACCACATTAGGCCGTCAGGACTCACAGAGCTGCACTGAACGTCACGTGCCTGGCCCTCAGTTAACTGCCCTTCACATCAGGCAGACTCCCTTATACCTCTCTGGCAAAAGTAAGAGACAGCTCGTGGTCTGCTACAAAGGCATCTCTGAGCGGGGGGCTCACGGTCTTATCTTCTGTCCTCTTTGGGAGGGGCTAAGGAGACATTTCTTTGCTTTCTCTGGGACATCAGGAATGCTGGTGCTTCTCATAGGCAAGTGGTTCGCTTTAATCTTGAGGGTCCTGGGAGCTGTGCAGCTGATCAGGTTTCGTTTTGGCACTGACTGTTAGAAGTTTCTGAGCCAAATTTGTGGCCCACCCCCAGCAAATGGATCAAAGTTTATGGTATGTTTATTTTGTATTAGTCCCATCCTTGGCTCCATTTTATGGCTTTACCCATGCTTTTACATTTTTTCTTTCTCACCTGCTTCTAATTTATGTCATCTTGCTGAATTTGATACATCTTTATATGCGGCCTTAAATCCTTTTGTGAAACAAAGAGGTATACAAACAGACAAACAAATGCATATTCTGTCTCGTCACTGGACAACATATGACAATTTTTGGCATGGGAAATAGGGTCTGTACAGCTCCTGCTTGTCCCCAGGGCCATCATTCTTCTACAAGACCAGCCAGATAAACTGAGCAAAGCCAAGTTTCTACTCTCCAAGGGGTGGGGAGGCAAAAGCAAATAAATAACTACACAGAAAGTCAGGAGATTGCAAGAGCTGTGAGGAAGATAAAGCAGGGTAGGGGGAAGAGGGCACAGAGAGCCCAGCCAGGGACCATCTTACCGAGAGGGGATATTTGAGCAGAGCCCAGGGAAGAGGGAGAAGTATCGGGGCATCCACGGTGAAAGAGAATTCCAAGCAGAGCGACTGGTCAGTGCAAAGATGAGAATGTTGGAGGGGTTCGTGGAGGCCAGCATGGTAGGGGAGGACTGCATGTGGAGGAGAGCGGGAGCAGACAGGGAGCAGGGACTCCATCCCCCAGGACCTCCCCAGCCACAGTAAATACTTGATGTTCTGCTGAGATGAGAAGACTCTGTGGGTCTGGGCATGGTCACCGTGGCCATAAGGGGCAAGAACGAAGCAGGCAGATGTAGAGGGAAGCTATTGCAGTGATCCGGATGAGAACTGATGGGGGTTTGCATTACAATAATGGCAGCAGAAGGAGTAAGAAGTGGTCAGACGCTGAATCTTTCTCCATACCCTCTCACCAAACTAGAGGTCTGTTTTGTTTGTTCTTCTTGTCTAGGTTCCGACCTTTTCTACATCGAACAGTGCAACCTGGCTGCTGTCCCCATCCTTCGCAGCTCATCAGCTCTCCTCTGCGTGACATGGTGCTCCTGCAACCCTCATGCCTTTCGCTTCCACAACCCATCTCTTCTCCGTGTCCTCTCACCTGGCACAGAGCGCTGTCACAATCGGACCAGGCTTCTCTCGCACCACCCACCCTTTTCAGCTTAGTGCTTCAGAGCACTTTGTTTTTGTCCTTCTTATTCTCAAACATTGCTACACAATTTGCAGGGCCCAGTGCAAATAAAAATGGGGGTGCCAGTTTAAAAGTTACTAAGAGATTCAAGATGGCGACAGGAGAGCATTAAACCAAAACCACAGGGCCCTCCTGAGCATAGGGCCCTGTGTGGTCACACACCCACGAAGCTGGCCTTGCCCGTTTTACATGCTCCCAGGACAATCTCATGCACGCTGGCACCAACCACCACACACGCTAATGACTCTCACATGCATCTTCTTTCTTGAGCCCCAGAGCCAATTGTTGGGCCAACCTATTGACATCAACACTTTGTCACTTTGCAGGCAACTTAGAAGCAGTACGTTCAAGACCGAACTCATTATCTTTCCCCCCGAAACCTGCTTCTCCTCCTGTATTCTCTATCTTGATAAATAGCAACATAATCCTCTGAGGTGCCCAAACCAGAAAGCTCTGAGTCATCTCTGACTCTACCGCTGCCTTACCCCCATATCCAATAGGTCTCTAGGTTTGAGTGATTATAGTTGCCTATTATCTCTGCTATCCATCGGCTCCTCAGCGCTCCAGGCCCCTGCCCTAGTTCCGGTGCTCACAGCTCCTGCTCCCTCTGCTTCAGGTGTCTCCTTATGCCTGCCCCCTTGTTTCCTAGCACCATCCATCTTTCTCTACTGTGTCACCACGGTGAGGTTTCTAAAACACAAAAATTAATTGCTTCACTCCCATTTCTACAACTTCCAGAGTCTGCAGCACAAAGTTTAAACTCTGGCATTGCATGCTGGCTCTTCGTAATGTATTCTCTGCCTACTCCCTGCATCTCCCAGCCCTGACCCTGGCCAATACCCTCCACACTGCAAACGGTGCCAGGGATCCAGCTATCCTTGTCCACCCCCCAACAGGCCAAGCACCTTCACACTACTTACCTGTGCACATCCTGTTCTCCCCGCCGGGTGTCAACCCTGTGGCTCCCTCTGACCACCCTGCTCCTTCTGGACCTTTATGATGCAGCTCTAGGATGTCAGGTTGAGTCTTCCACCTCCCAAAGATGCACTAAAAAGACCCAATAAGGCTAAGAGTTAGAAAAAGTCCAGAGCAGAACCGACCGAGGAGGCTGTCGTGAAAATGGAAGGCATTGATAGGAATTTCTGGAAGAAATGAAGTGATAAGATCACATTAAAGGGACAGCTGATTAGTACACAGGTGAGCAGACAATACAGGTGAAGAGGATACTCCCTTGAAGTTAAAGGTGAGGGTATTCCCGACAGCACTTCAAAGGACTTGATGCTCACAGCAACGAGGATAGCTAATGGATACGTGGTGGGATAGTCTCACTTGGCAAATTGAAAAGACATGAACTGCAAACTGGATCACTTCCCCCCAGTGAGAGTGGCAAGCTCATGTTGTGTGTGTTCCTTACCAAGTCTCAGTGTGAACTGAAGAATGAAAAGGTGTGGCAGGGCCCCAGCGAACTCCGAGCCGTACCACAAATATGGAGAACTGAAAGGAGTCTGAAGGATGGTGAAATTCCCTAAGGCCCTCAGCACCCACAGAGACAACTCCTTTCCATCGTCCTGTTGACACTGTCAACAGGCTTTGCTAGCAGACAGGAAGCCAGCAGCAGGGAGCGACATGATGGTCTTCAGGGCTTACCCGAGCTCCTCACCCCAGCTGTTGGCCAATGCTCTCCAGACCATGAAGTTACTACTAGGAGCAGAATGCACAGCACCTGAGCATGAGGATGGGCGCCCTCATAGCCCTGAACCTTTTAACTGAGAACTCTGGCCTGCTGCTCTGGTCCCAGCCCACCTCTCCTGAAAGGAAGCCATCATCAGTGTGGTGGCTCAGTTCCCACCCCAGGCAAACGCCACCCCTGGAGCCTAGCAGCTATCACAAACCTACCTTTTCTAGGGGAGATGAGGGTGATCTGGAAATCTATACCTGCCCAACTGATGTTCTTATGTGAGAGACAGAGAAAGGCATTATTTGGACCTAGAAGTCAAAATATCTGTATGCCCCTTCTGGAAGGGTAGGGTGGAGGGGCTGGAGAGAAACAAGATGAAAATGAATCAGAGAAAAATCAATCCAGGCAAAGGGAAGATTCAGGATATAAGAAATAGTTTAATCCAAATAAATGTGTTAGTAATGGGATTTAGAAATTTAATGCAAGTATCATGGCAGGATTATAAAAAGAAAAACGTACCTGTAAAAATCTAGGGAGTAGGAAGACATGGGAAGAAGACAATCAAAAAAAGCATATTAAAATTTTCATTTTGTTTTTTGAGATAGTGGTTATTTATTGATGTGGATATTTTATTCAGATTTATTTGTTAAAATTTAAAGATAACCAATGGTAGGATAGATATAGGATGTAGGACTTTGAAACTACTGGAGAATAAAAGGTACCAAAAACTTGTCCAGTAAAACGTAGAAAAGGGAAACCAGGAAATATCAATAAACAGAAACCAGAAGACAAAATGTAAAGGCAGGAGATCAAACATAAAAGTAACAACAGTCAGCATAACTAAGTTAAACTCTCTATTAAAAAAGCATCTCAGGGGCTCCTGGGTGCCCCAGTTGGTTAAGTGTCTGACTCTTGATTTTGGCTCAGGTCATGATCTCACAGTTCATGGGATCGAGCCCCCTATCAGGCTCTGCGCTAACAGCGAATTGCCTGCCTGGGATTCTCTCTCTCCCTTTCTCTGCCCCTCTGTTGCTTGCACTCATGTGTGCACTCTCTCTGTCTCTCTCAAAATAAATAAATAAACTTAAAAAAAAATCTCGGATTGACTCTAAAAGCCAAATCCAGTATTGTGCTGTCTATAAGAGAAACACATAAACCAAATGGATACAGAATGTGAAAAATAATGATATGAACAAAGATATATTGGGAATTGCACGTGTGTGTGAGAGAGATGGGGATGCAGGGATGAAGGAGGATTAGGAAAACAGAAGCAGGATGGCAATATTGATATGAGACTAAGTAGAATTCAAGGAAAAATTAGATTGGAAAAATGAAATAATTTATATTCATAAAGTTATAGCCAATGAATATATACAATATTAATGAAACTTTATGCATTGAAACCTAATTATAAAAAGTATAAAATGCTAGAAATGCACAAACTTAAAGGAGCCCCAATCATATTGGGAGGTTCTAGCACATTTTTGTCAGAATTGGACAGACACTCAAAAGGATTCAGGTAACACAATTATAAAGTTTGATTTAATGACAGCAATATAAGTTTATACCCGATATATAGAAAAACATTTTCTTTTCAAATACCTGTGAGTCACTTACAAAAATTGACCACGTATAAATACCTAAACAAATTCTCAATAAATTTCCAAAATTGGCCGTGGTGCAATAAAAACTAGGAATAGTAAATAAAACCAAAAAGTTTCCTAAAAATGGAATCACTAGAAATACTTTTTAAAAATTATTTTCGGGGCGCCTGGGTGGCTCAGTCGGTTAAGCGTCCAACTTCAGCCAGGTCACGATCTCACGGTCCGTGAGTTCGAGCCCCGCGTCGGGCTCTGGGCTGATGGCTCGGAGCCTGGAGCCTGTTTCCGATTCTGTGTCTCCCTCTCTCTCTGCCCCTCCCCCGTTCATGCTCTGTCTCTCTCTGTCCCAAAAAAATAAATAAACGTTGAAAAAAAAATTTTTTTTAATTATTTTCTACCAAAAAATTAATGGCAAAGGAAACAGAATACATCAAAATGTATGAGGTGAAGCCAAAGCTACACTCAGAGTAGAATTCATTGTTTTAATTATTTTGTTAAAAATAAATGATTGAAAGGGACCCACCGATTTTGAATTTTTAAGACGTTCCCTCCATATACATATTATATCCACTTTCATATTTACAAAACTATACATCTATGTTCTTTTTCACTCTTCTTTTTTTCTTGCCAGTCTTGAAAGAGGTTTGTCTCTTTTAAGAAATCTTTTCAAAGAAACTCCCCAAGAACAGTGATCATGTCTACTCTGCTCATCTTAGGATTCCTCACCTGTTATGTGCAGTACCTGGCACATGCTTGGCACACACTAAGTATTTACTGACTGGGCAGCCAACAAAGCCTTGTTTTGACTTTCTGTATCAACGCTTCTTTTTCTTTCTTATGCATCAATTTCTTCCCCCTACTTTCTTTTGATCTGATTGTTTCTTTTCCAATTTCTGCAATACATGTCAGTCTCTGTGCTGACAGCCTGGAGCCTGCTTCAGATTCTGTGTTGCCCTCTCTCTGCCCTCCCTCCCTTGCTTGCACTCTCTCTCTGTCAAAAATAAATAAACATTAAAACAATTTTAAAATTTATTTCAGAAATTCAAACCTAGTTCAATATCAGACAACTCATTAACTGATAGATTAAAGGAAAAAATTATGATCATATCAATAGAGGCCAGACTGTCATTTGACAAAATTTAACTTCTGTCCTTGATAAAAACTCCAAGTAAGCCAGGAAAATTAGGCAAGTTTATTGACTTGATAAAAATTAGTCACTATAAAACTACTGCAACCATTATCCTTAATGGTGAAACACTAGCAACACCATTATCGTCAAGAACAAGACCAACATGCTAACCATCACTGCTATTATTTATCATTGTGTTGAAGGTTCTAGCTAAAACAGTGAGATCAGAAAACCAAATAAAGAATTACATATAGTAAATAGAAAGGGAAGACTTGTCATTGTTATGGCTGATGTGAGTAATTGAAATAGTGTCAGCCATCAAGTATTTGACAAGAAACAAGTTCTGTGAGGCAGCCAGATTAAATCTATATAAAAACCCAAATATCTATAGGCTCCCTAAATACCAGGAACAATCTGTTAATAAATAAAATGCAAAAACAAAGATCATTCAAAGAGTATGCTTAACTACAAAATAGCTAGTAGCAAATTTAAGAAGTAATGTATAAGATGTATGTGAAAACATTTTATTAAAAAAAAGTTTTTTTAACATTTATTTATTTTTGAAAGCTAGAGAGAGACAGAGCAGCAGCAGGGGAGGGGCAGAGAAAGAGGGAGACACAGAATCCAAAGCAGGCTCCAGGCTCTGAGCTGTCAGCACAGAGCCTGACACGGGGCTTGAACCCACAAACTATGAGATCATGACCTGAGCTGAAGTCAGATGCTCAACCGACTGAGCCACCCAGTTGCCCCCCAAATTTTTTTAAATATAGAGCAATGTTTGAATTAATGAATGGAGAGACACAACAAGTTCTTGGATAGGTAGATTTAATTGTATAAAAATATCAATTCTTCCCAAATTACTCTGTTAATTGAATGTAATTCCAATAAAAAGCCCAATGGGATTTTAACATTTGAACACTGCAAGTCAATTATAATTTTGCAAAATAAGAATAATAAAAAGGAATTTGTTTTATGAACTATAAAAAAGGACTATATCATGAAGATAAAAGTATGGCATAGAGAATATAGTCAATAATACTGTAGTAACATTGCCTGGTGACGGATAGTAACTACACTTATGGTAGGCATTGCATAATGTATAGAATTGCCAAATTACTCTATCGTGCACCTGAAATTAATATAACATTGCGTGTCAGTTACACAAAAAAGTACTACAAAGTTACAGTAATGAAAATTATACGACAGAGGTACAAAAAGAAAAAAGAAAACTTGATTAATGGAAGAGAATAGAGAGTGTAAAAATAGATGAATATACATACATAAAAATAACTAACCTGTAGAGTACACAAAAAGGTTACGATCGTATTAACATGGGAAGGATTTTTTTTTTTAATTTTTTTTTTCAACGTTTATTTAATTTTGGGACAGAGAGAGACAGAGCATGAACGGGGGAGGGGCAGAGAGAGAGGGAGACACAGAATCGGAAACAGGCTCCAGGCTCTGAGCCATCAGCCCAGAGCCTGACGCGGGGCTTGAACTCACGGACCGCGAGATCGTGACCTCGCTGAAGTCGGACACTTAACCGACTGCGCCACCCAGGCGCCCCGGGAAGGATTTTTTTTAATAACTGGAATCAGAATATGTAGATACCCATTTGCAAAAATATGGTGCCTCTAGCTCCTTAACAACACATGCAGAAATAAATTTCAGACTAAGTAATTAATTTGGAGAATACCTGCATAATCTTTCCATATGAAAACACCTTTCTAATTATAACTTAAAACCTAAAAGTTATAAAGCATGGATTATTTATAGTTTATAAAAGCTGTATTGTATTTATATTTATAAAGTTATAAAAGTTAGATTGTATCAAATCTGATTTTATCAATGATTTCTGTCGAGTGGAAGACCTAAAAAGCCTTAAAAAGATCAATGTAAAACTGGAAATAATATCCACAATACACAAAAAATTCTATATAATGTTGATAACTCAGAAAAATAGGCAAAGATTATGAAAAATAACTCATAGAATTCAATAAGCATAAGAAAAGATGCCCAACCTTACTAATAGTCAAAGAAATTAAGATTAAAATTTAAGTTTATCAGTTTGATGGATAGGATTTAATATAATTGTCCAGTATTTGTATGGCTGCAAGTATAAATTGAAGCAAATCATTAAGGAGGACCAATTTTGCAGTGTCTGTCCCTTTTACTCAGTGATTTCATTCCTGGGAACTTAACCTATAAAAAATATTTACATAAGTGCCCAAAAGTTATATATAAAGATGTTTATTGCAGTAAAGTTTGCAATCATGAAAAATTGGAAGCAACCTGAAGGTTTATCAGTTAGGGACTGATTAAATTAATTACAGTAAATTCACACACCAAATTGTGCCAATGTGTACAAAGAGAGTGAGGAACTGGGAGGAAAAACCTGGCAGCCACATAGTTAATCCTATGTTTGCACATCACACTCCTAATTTTGTAGCCCCAAGGCCATGCTCCACTGGGATACCAGGAAAGAGTTTGGAGATCTAGTTTGAACGTTTTCATTTTATAGCTGAGAAACCTGATTGCTGGCAAATGCTGGCCCACCTTCTATTGGAAGCCCTAGAGTGGAAACCCTGGTTGTAAAACCTTCCTTATGTAAAGCAGGTCTGACTCTCTGAAACTATTTGTCATCAGAGAGCAGCTGAGGAGACCAGGGTACTAGATAAGAATCGAAGGAGACAGAATTCAATGTAATGAAAAAACCTTTGGGATTGACTGAAGGTGCTCTGACTGCTGGGAAGCACTGTAGAAGGAATGCCATTGCTTATGGGGTTGATTAACTGACCATCAAGGTCACTTTCAGCCTTGAGATCTCATTATTCTCTGTTTCCACTCATTGGACTCAGTTTTACCTGATGGAGAAACACAGCTTTGGACTGATCTCCTTTCCCTTAACACCCTTCAGATAATTGTAGAGGACTCTCCAGTTCACTACTAGTGTTTTCTTCCTCAAACTCAACATCTCCATCTCCATTTCCTTTTTTTTTTTTTTTCAAATCACTTCTCATTTATTATGCCTTCTTGATTCTTCCTCCTCTGGTCCAACTTCATTTGGTCACTTTTGTTATCTTGAACTATGGAACCAAAAATTTAACTATGATTTCTAGCTGTGATCTGACTAATATAGAATATTTTTTACTTTCTTTATGTGGGACATACAGTTCTGTCTATAAAGTCCTAAGCTACTTCTTTGACTGGCATTGCACATAGCTGGATCATATTAGACTCACAGAAGAGATGCTTTAAATTATTGTGATTTATGAACTGCACAACTCTAGGGGGCTCTATTTACAACATATTATAGATTTATATGTTTCTTATGATAATTTTCCAGCAGAGGGCAGTAGAGTGTCTGAGGAAGGGGGTGCCTTTTCTAATTTATACAAAGACCTTCTATGAGCTAGCAATGACCCTGGCTCATAGTCATCAAAAACAATAGATATTTTTAATATGGGTGCATTGTCTTTATGGTGGACTCTCCGATATTCACTTCTTCCCTCCTTCCTTCTTAAACTCCAGTTTTGTTCAGTTCTCCACCCCTTCTCCATGTGACTCTGAGGAAGGCAATCCATTGACACCTCTACCCCTAGGGGTAAATTTGAATTACTCTAAATCAGGGTTTCTTAGCACTACTGACATAATTCTTTGTTGTGGAGGTTTGCTATACATTGTAGGATGCTTAGCAGCATTCCTGGCCTCTCCCTAATCACTAGGTACCAGTAGCATACCCTGTCTCCTCAGCTGCGATAACTAAAAACATCTTTAGACATTGCCAAACATTCCTTGGGAGCAAATCTGTCCCCTACCTTTCCACCACGGGTGGAACCACTAGCCTAGAATGTCTCAGAGAAGTAAAGCTTTCACACCTGAAGCTACTTTCCCTTGGTTTCTTTGTTATAGGAGATGATAAATTGCCTTAGCCATCTGGAATCAGGGATTTTTGTTACTTGCAGCCAAAAGCATTCCCCTCTAATACAGGAATTACTGCTAATTTATGTCAACACTTCCTATATTTGTATTACTGGGGTTTTTTTTTTTGGTATTTTTTGTTTTTTTGTTTTTTGGTGGTTTTTTTTTTTTTTTTTTTTTTTTTGTATCTAAATGAAAACCTTTACACTACCTCCATTCACTTTGTTATTGCTAGCTTTAGCCCAAGTCCTGGTCTCTCAAGAGCCTTTGGAATCCAAATTTTGTCATTCAAACTATTAGTTACCCTCTCTCAGTTTCGCATTGTTTGCAAATCTGATAAGCTTGTCATAAATACTCTTGCCTGAGTTGCTGATTTAAAATATTTTATCAACATCCTTTAGGTACAGTTGTTCAACTAGTTACAAATTCATCTTATTTGTCATCAGCCAAGTCACATTTCTTCATCTTATTTATTAAGATTTCCATAGAGGCTTTGAGAAATGGTTCACAATGGCTGACCCATAGTGGTCCCTGATCCACATTAGTCAAAGAACCAATTAGAAATAGAGTAGGTTATTTGGTGTAAGCTATTTATTGAGAACCCATGTTAGCACATAGTGATTTAGTGTGCAGAAAGTGAATGCTTTTCAGTCCATGCTGGTGTTTTGCTGGTAAAAAGTGTCACGTTCATCAGTCTGCAATACCCACCCACCTTCCATCTTGTCAACATTGAAAAATACTCAACACTTATCAGTCTCTTTGGTGACTTGTCTCTAGTTCTCTATAAACTCTCAAACATAAGCAACAATGGTTCAGCAATCACATTTGCAATGGTATTTGGTGCTCTGAGACTTCATTCATCCAAGACATGAAATACACTTAAAGTCACCCCTTGTGTAAAGGAATTTAAATAAAGTAGCCTATGCACTTACTCAACCAAATACCACAGATGCAAAGGAGTGTCTATTAAACTCTGATTAAGAAACACCATAAAGAGCTGTCAGGCTCCACCTCTGCATCCAAAACAAATAGCTGGGATGTTTGGCAAACTTAGGGGGAAAAGAACCCTTGGAGAACACAAAGGGCATGAGAAGGACTCTGCCAAGAAAGAAAAATAGAGGAGTGACTTACACTGGTGACTTCCCCTAAGTCAGATTGAGTTCCAGTCTCCTCTTACCCCCCACCTCCCTACCCCCTTCCCCCAACTGACCCCTAGAGCCTCCCATCAGAGAGACCTTGTTGATGAGGAACCACGGTGACTGCAGGGGCCAGTGAGCTGTGGGAGGGAGCATCTGCAGTAAGTACCAGCCCAGGAGAATGACCTAGCACTAGAGGAAATAACAATTTCGAGAAGAGAACCAAAGGGACCACACTCAGTGTTAAGAGAATGTCATGGTATCCATGTTCTGCTGTGAAAGGGGAAGTGTCTTCCGTGGCTCTCCTCCCTAGGTGGGGCTCTCATTCCCCTCCTGTAAGTCACAGCTCAGAGAGCTGGAGCCAGACTGATTGGGTTCAAATGGTGGCTCTCCCAGTTTTTAGTTATGGGACCTTGGGCAAACCATTTAACCTTTCTGAGTTCACTCTCCTTGTTTAAAAATGAGAAAGGGTGCTCAGTGCAGTGGTGCATGGCCAAACAGCACATAGGGTTATTAGCTACTATCACTCTTAGACCATCTGCTTTGGAAACTTCCTCCCTGCAGAGGCTGTTGAGAGAAGAGAAAGCCAAGACATTATGAGTATGAGCCTCAAACCAAAACTTCGTCCTGGGGTTTATAGATAGTCCAGATAAGGAGGGTCAAAGCTGGAACAGAACTGTGATTTCAAAGGTTCAAGTGATTTTCTTTGTTTCTAGAGGGGGGTTCTTGGGTTCATTCTTGGGCAACAGCCCTTCTGATTAAGCAAAGCAAATGCAGTGGATTTCCAAAGAGCTAAGTTTCTCTGCATAATAATGTTAACAGTTTTCCTTGAATGATAGTGATGGAGGTAGGGAGGGGTGGACAGATTGTACCTCCTCAGAAACATACTTCCTTTAAAGAAATACCTCTTTCACAATTACTGGATTAGGCAGTCTTTCATGATATAATATTGCTTGTTCTTGGGAGATGTTTCTGTGACTCTTCAAACACTGGGTCACAGATTTTGGAGGAGACCCTGAGGGTGACAGAAAGCCTACGCAGGTCTGATCAACACTGTTGCTGGAGGAAAGAGGAAAAAGGAATTGTTTTGGCATGGCTGGGACTGTTGATAGCTCACAGATGGTATTTTTCATGACTAAGTAAGCTAGAGGTTGGGAAATGTCTTGATTGTAACTTTGGGTTTGGATGTATTTTAAGGGTGAAAGGGCAAGATTGTATGCCTGTGGGTAGGGTTGGGGTTTTCTTGAAGGAAGCTGATTTCTCATTGTCACTCATGTTTGTAAGAGGTTAGCCATAGGACTGGAAAATAAGAATTTGGAAGGTGGGCCTTAGAATTAAGAGAAAACTGGCTCCTGTCTGTGGGCCTTAGGATACGATTCAGTTGGATTTTAGATTGGGCTGTTATGCTTAAGGACACTTCTTTTGGAGTAGACCTAGGAACAGGTAGATTGGGGAAGGCAAGGAGGCCAGCCTGTACCCCAGTGAGATGGGCAAGAATCAAGGGGCAAAGGAGGGCAGTACGGAGTCCCTGTGAAGGGGCCTGGGCCTTGGACTCAGGGAAGCCATCGCTAATGTGCAGTATAACCTTTTGTGCAGTAATCCCGTCTGCATAGCCTACCTTTGGCCAGCTTGTGTTAAGTTCCAATCAGCAGAGGAATGGCAGAAGGGTGCTATTCCCACACTTGGGGAAGAGTTGCTTCAAGGAGAGCAGGAACATGTCTGGGGAAACTGATCCTGAGCCTACAAAGGCAACATTCAGAAGAGCAAGCAGTGTTTCAGAGCCAGAGGATGTCCCGAGGTGGGAAGAACATAGGAGGCATTTGGTGAACACACCAATATTCCCCAGGAAATCCAGACACAGCTGGAAAGGGATAGGGGCTCAGACTTGTGGGAATCAGGGATCAGGGGGAAGCACGGCTTCCTAAATTGGCAAAGGCTGGGATGTCAAGGTGTGTACCTGTGTCACCTTGTGGCTGCATGGCTTTGTGCAAGTTACTCACCCTTCCAGGTCTGTTTCTCCATCTGGGAAATGGGGATAATAATAGTGACTACCTCACAGGATCCTTGTGAAAATTAAATGGGCCATGGTAATAATCCAATTCATAGTAACTGTTGATGTTATCATTACTAACCCTAAGGGTGCTGGGAAAGGGGAATTAGTACACCAAGCAAAAAACATTACAACTAATTGCCAGGGGAATTCACATCAGGTGCATAGATAGAATTGCTGCTTCGAGAAGAGGAATTCCTAGCTCATCACCGACTCGGGGAGGAGAAAATAATCCTGATGTGGCAATCTGGTGAACCAATGGGCTCCCTGGAAACTCTCAGGCTGCTTCTTGCTCAGCAAACCATGCAGAACTGGAGAATAGGGTCCTACAGCAGCATCTTAAAGTCTCGAATCTCACCTTCCCTAAGCAGAGTCACGGTATCAGACATCCACTTGCAGAGGCCCAGAGAGGATCCTAAGGAGAATGTTAACCCCAAAATTCTGCCAGAAAAGGGCAGAATTGAGAATTTAGTCCCAAGTTGCCTCGACCCGTTCCCCTCAAGCCCAACTCTGGCAGAGGCGACAGGACAAAATTTATACTGTGATTCTATTTGGGTCCCTCAGTTGACAGTCATGACTATATCAAGAGGACTTGACACTGAGTTTCATACCAACCAGAAGCCTTTCCAGCCGTTGCCTGCCCCATCTCGCCGCTCTCAGCCAGGCTTCCTGTGGGATTCCCCTGGGCACTCTGGCTTCTGCCATATGGCCTTGCTTACTGCCCTAGAGCTTTGGTGCCTTCCCTCATGGGATTACTGCTTTCTGGAAGCTTCCCTACACTTGCACTCCCGAATGGGCTGAATTAGGAGTGAAGCTCTCGGCACTCCATTAGTACATCATGCTTACCTCTGTCATAGCATTCATAGCACGTATAGTCACCGCCTTCCTGGCCTTTTCTCCCACCGGAACGCATGTTGTTTGGGAGGAATGGGTCATGTTGTCTTCCATTGTTTGCTCCTATTTTGAGCACTGCAAGTGTGCCTTAAACATGCGCTAAATGCATTCATGGGTAGGTGAAGCGCACTCAAGTAGAGGGAAGTCAAAACAGAAAAGATATTCATTCAGAAATCCAATCAAGCATTAATTAGGCACCTACTGTCTGCCAGACACCCCTCCAGGCACTGGTGACATAGTGGCAGACGCTAGAGCCAGGCCCTGCCTCGGCGCATGCGCGTTCCAGTGTGGAGGACGGGAGGCAAATGAACAGATGGTATGCTGTCAGTTGGCACTGTGTGTTACACAAAAAAAAAAATAAATAAAGCAAGGAAAGGTAGGGCGAGCCATAACTATTCCGCTGAGCATTTTTAAGACAAAGATTTTAAGTAAAAATATTGTAAATGTTAAATAAAATTACAAAAGGAAGAAAGACAGCTCAATTATATTTTAGAAGCAAATAATGGGGTTCATAACCACGGGTTAAATTTTTCGCATGTCTGAAATGACTTGAAAGATGGAAGATGCAAAAGAACTAATTGATTTACTCTGTTCTAAAATGACTACAACGTAATTATTTGGTCTTTTTTAAAAACATTTTTTAATGTTTATTTTTGAAAGAGAGAGAGAATGAGCACGAGTGAGGGAAGGGCAGAGAGCGAGGCAGACAGAATCTGAAGCAGGCTCCAGGCTCTGAGCTGGAGCAGAGCCCAACGCAGGGCTCGAACCCACGAACTCATGAACTGGGAGATCATGACCTGGGCTGAAGTTGGACGCTTATCCAACTGAGCCACCCAGGCACCTCTTGGTCTTTGTCTTTTAAAGTTATTTAGTTTATGCACATACACAGGTAATTTCACATAAAGGCATGGATGTGTTGCTTTGGTTCCCCCTTTTTCTTTTCAGAATCTTACCCCCCCTCTCATCTCCCATCCCTCTATAAAACAGCATTCCAACCCATGTTAGTGAACCGGTATGGAACATTCTATATTTTTCTCTATGCTAACGTGATAATTTCATATGTGTGCACACACACTCATATACATAAGAGTTTTTATTTCTCTGTCATTTTTTATCAAAATATAAAGAGGAGATATTATTTACCCTTTCTACATCTTGCTTCATAAAACGTCATCTAAATGCCTCTCGGGCAAAAAGTTATATTTCCCATTTTTGTAAAACAGCTGCATAATATTCCATGGTATGGCCAGGCCAGTTTTCCTCAGCCATTGCACTATTTATAGGCATTAATTTTACTTCAGCTTTTTTTGCCACGAAAACAATGCAGCAATAAATGTCCTTGAATATATGTCCTCATATATCCTAGTTCTATGAATATATATGTATACATATGTATATATATATATATATGTATGCATATATATATATATATATATACATGTAGGTGTATGGGTATATAGAGAGAGTTTAATTTTATAGGTGTTTGCAGGTTGCTTTTCAAAACAGCTATAACATTTCATATTGCCATCAACAATACGTTGGAGTTTCTTTTCCTCCGCACGTCCTCTAGGAATAGATGTTGTTGAATGAAGCGACATCTCATTATTATTTTAATCTGTATTTCTCTATCTACTAGTGATTTAGCTTTTGTATTTGGGTTTTAATAATTCAATGAATCTCATTTTAAAGTAAATTTTTTATCGAAGCATGGCATGCACACAGCAAAGTGCACGAACTGTTAAGTGTACAGCTCAATGAACAAATTCCTATAACCGACATCCAGATGGGGAAATGGAACATTACCACTTCCCCAGAAATCTTTACCAGTCACTGGCCCCTCTGCCCCCCGGGGGAAATCTTTATTCTACCACCACGGGTTAGTTTTTCCTGCTTTTGAAATTTATACGCGAGAATCACACCTTCTGTCCTCTGGCCCAGTATTATTTTGTGAGAGTCATCAATGTTGCTGCATGAAGCAGTGTCTTTTCCTCTCTTCACTATCTAGTGAAGATTTACATTAGGTGGATATACCACCATTTATTTATTCGGTCGTTCGTGGGCATTTGGGTCATTTCGAGTTTTGACTAGTAATGAACGGTGCCACTAAGAGGATCTAGGTACATGTCACTCCTGCTGAGTGTACATGCAGCAGTGGAGTTGCTGGACCACAGGGTACCCGTGTGTTCACTTTCAGTAAATACAGGCAAAGACCTACTACCGTCAAAGACCAGTGCCAAAAATGATTTTTACCAATTTGCACTACCCGCAGCAGTGATTGAGAGTTCTAGCTGTTCTATATCCTTGCAGGTATTTTTGTCTTTAGCATTTTCGCCTCTTGGGTGTGTTTTTAATTTGCATTTCCCAGATGTTTACCGATAGAGCGCACCTTTTCATCTGTTTACTAGCATTTGGATAGTCTCTCTTGTGACATACCTATTCAAGTCTTTTGCCCATTTCTCTAGTGGTTTATCAGTCTCTCACAATTTATGAGAGTTCTAGGTACATGTTTTTTCCATCTTTGTAAGATATGTGTATTTTATTTTATTCTTTTAAAGTTAATTTATTTAGGGGCGCCTGGGTGGCGCAGTCGGTTAAGCGTCCGACTTCAGCCAGGTCACGATCTCGCGGTCCGTGAGTTCGAGCCCCGCGTCGGACTCTGTGCTGGCAGCTCAGAGCCTGAAGCCTGCTTCCGATTCTGTGTCTCCCTCTCTCTCTGCCCCTCCCCCGTTCATGCTTTGTCTCTCTCTGTCCCAAAAATAAATAAACGTTGAAAAAAAAAATTTAAAGTTAATTTATTTATTTTGAGAGAGAGAGAGAGCAAGCAGGAGGAGGGGCGGAGAGACACAGAGAGAGGGAATTCCAAGCAGGCTCCATGCTGTCAGTGCAGAGCCCAGCTCCAGGCTCGAACTCATGAACCCCATGAGATCATGACCTGAGCGGAAACCAAGAGTCAGAAGTTTAACCCATTGAGCCACCCAGGCGCCCCAGATATGTGTATTTCAAATGTCTTCTCCCTGGGGCTCCTGGGTGGCTCAGTCGGTTGAGCGACTAACTTTGGCTCAGATCATGATCTCACAGGCTCATGAGTTTCAACCCAGCATTCAGCTCTCAACTGCTGTCGGTGCGGAGCCTGCCTCAGATCCTCTGTCTCCCTCTCTTTCTGCCCCTCCCTGCCCCACTCATGCTCTCTCAAAAATAACTAAGTATTAAAAAAAATAAATAAACGTCTCCTCCTACTTTGTGGCTGGTCTTTTCTTTCTCCTAATGGTGTTTTTTGATGAATCGAAGCTATTTGTGTTAGTGTAGTCTACTTAAGTTTTGTCTGATTATGCTTAGTACTTTTTGTGTACTGCTTAGGAAGTCTGCCCACCTTAAGGTTATGAAGACATTCTCCTGTGCTATCAACTAGAACAAGGCTTCTCAACCTTTTGCATTATCACCTGTGATGGACAGATGGGTCCCATCATCGCCTGCTCCTGGTCCTGCTCCTGCTCCTTGTGTAATCCCCTCCCCTTCAGTGCAGAAGGGACCTGCGACTTGCTTCTCATTAATAGAACACAGCAGAGGTGATGAGCTGTCACTTCTGCCATTATGTTACCTAAGATTATAACAGCTGTCTTGCTAGGGGACACTCTCCTTTGCTGGTTTTGAAGAAACAAGGTTCCGTATCGTGAGCTTCTCAAAGAGGACAGCCATGTAGCAAGGAACTGAGGGTAATTCTGGATGACAGCCAGGAAGAAACTGTAGTCCCCAGCCCCAAAGCCTGCAAGAAACGGAGTGTTACCAATAACCACGTGAGCCTGGAAGTGGATCCTTCCTCAGGCAAATTTTCAGATGACCCAGCCCTAGTTGATGCTTTGATCGTAGTCTTCTTAGGGACCCAGCTAAGTTGTGCCCAGACTCCTGGACCACAAAAACTGTGATGTGATCGATGTGTTACTTTATACCACTCAGTTTGTAGTAATATTGTTTTGCAGCAATTGATAACTAAAAATCATACCCCCAAAGGATATTTCCTTAATATTTTTTCCTAATCACTACCACCTCCACTATAAAACTGTATACACTGTTTATGTCATGTGTGTATGTCTCTGTTTTACATATAAAAATAATAAGATGTTTTCACCCCTCCCCCAAAAATGCATTTTCACTCCCCGGGGGCAATATTGCCTCCTTTGAGCATGCACAAAATAGCATTGGCAAATTAAAGCCTACCACCTATATTTGCAAATAAAAATTTTATTGGGACACAACCATGCTTGTTTATTAATAACTGTTTATGGTTGCTTTTGTGCTACACAGCAGAGTTGAGTAGTTGCAACAGAGACCATACAGCACACAAAGCATTAAATATTTACTACCTGCCCCTTTACACAAAAGTTTGCCAACCACTTCTTTAAAAGTCTTATAGTTTTACTTTTCACATTTAGATCCACAATCCACCTAGGATTTAATTTTTGCCTGTGATGTTAGGTAAAGGTCAAGACTCTTTTTACTTCCATGTGGATTTTCAACTTACCCAGCATTATTTACTGAAAAGGTTAGCCTTTCCCCATTGCACTGTGGCATCATCTTCGTCTAGATCAATGACTGTGTATATGTGGGTCTCTCTGTGTGCGACATAGTTTGGAGACAGCAGATGTCTTTAGAATACTGAGCTTTCTAATTCTTGATGTGATATATACTTCCATTTATTT
The DNA here is from genome assembly GCF_018350155.1 of Leopardus geoffroyi. Classification (NCBI taxonomy): domain Eukaryota; kingdom Metazoa; phylum Chordata; class Mammalia; order Carnivora; family Felidae; genus Leopardus; species Leopardus geoffroyi. Next base: position 88,605,130 of record NC_059336.1, on the reverse strand, counting down.
AAATATTTCAAAATTCTCTCAATGATACTTGTATTTTTCTTGTAGAGCTCTTATACATGTTTTATTAGATTAAGCCCTAGATATTTGATTTTTTGATAGCCCATAAGTAGTATCATATAATCATTTCTATTCTTTAATTGTATGCTGCTAGTATATAGAGGTACAACTGATTTGCCTAAATTAATTTTATTCCCAGTGACTTTGTTAAATCCATTATTAATTATAATAATTTACCTGAATGTTGTTCTGGATTTTCTCCGAGCACAATTATGTCATCTGTGAATAATAACATTTTTATTTCTTTATTTATAGTTTTTGTACCTTTTTAGTAATTTTTATTTTCTTGCCTTAACACATTGACTAAAATCTTTGATAAATATTGCATAGAAGGATAGTAGATACCTTTGTCTCATTCCTGAACTCGGAGGGAGAGGTTTCAATATTTCGTCATTAAGTACAATGTTCACTGTAAGGATTTTGTGGATAGAATTGATCAGATTAAGCAAGTTCTCTTTTACTCCTAGTTGCTAAAAGCTTTTATTTATTTATTTATTTATTTATTTATTTATTTAATCTATCTATCTATTGAGAAAAAAATTTATAAATTTTTTCTACATCTACGGAGATAATTATTTGATTTTTCTTCTCAATAATAATTAATACAGTGAATTATATTGTTTGGGTTTTTGAATATTAAACTAACTTTTCACCATGCATTCTTGGAATAAACCCAACTTGGTTTTTTAAACACATTACTGGATTTACCTTGCTCACAATTCGTTTATTTTATTTTATTTTTTTTTGCATCTATCTTCATAAAGTAAATTGGGAAGGCTTACTCTTTTTTCATTCTTTGGAACAGTTATATAACGCAGGCATTATTTCTTCCTTACGTGTTTGGTAAAAACGTCTGGGCTAGAACTTTCTTTGTGGGAAGCTTTCAAATTACAGATTCAACATTCAAAATATATGTAGTAGTATAGGATGGTGATATAAGAAGATCCTGAACTCACCTCTTTCACAGACAAACCAAATCTCCAGCTACATGTGGGTTAGTTCACTATGAAAAACTAGTGGAACATCTCCTCCAAAACAAAGGATAAAAGGGCCACATCAAGACCAGTAAGAGAGGCAGGGCTACTGAAACTCAATAGCAAAAAAAAAAAAAAATCTGATTTTTAAAAAACGGGCAGGGGATCTAAACAGACATTTTCCCAAAGAAGACATACAGGTGACCAGCAAGGACATGAAAAGATGCTCAACATCACTAATGATCAGGGATATGCAAATCAAAACCACAATGAGATATCACTTCACAACTGTTAGAATGATTGTTATCAAAAGGACAAGAAACAAGTGTTAGAGAGGATGTGGGGAGAGGGAACCCTCGTGCGCTGTTGGTGGGAACGTAAATTGGTGCAGCCACTGTGGGAAACGGTATGGAGGTTCCTTAAAAAATTAAAAATAAAACTACCCTATGATCCAGCTATCCCACTTATGGACATTTATCTGAAGAAAATAAAAACACTAATTCAAAAAGATATATGCACCCCTATGTTCACTGCAGTATTATTTACGATAGGCGAGATATGGAAGCAACTCAAATATCCATCGATGGATGAATGGAAGATAGGGTGTGTGTGTGGGGGGGGTATATATATATACACACACACACACACACACACACACACATATATATATACATATATATACACACACACATATATATACACGCACAACAGAATATTACTCAGCAAAAAAAGAAAAAAAAGAAATCTGGTCTTGAAGGTATTATGTTAAGTGAAATGAGTCAGGGAGAGAAAGACAAATACCATATTATTTCACTTATACGTGGAATCTAAATACAAACAAACAAAAGAAAATAAAGCTCACCCCAAAAGGAAACAGTGCCGCCTCTAAGCAATCACACCCCATTCCTCTCTATCCGCAGCCCCTGGCAAGCACTAATCTGGTTTCTGTCTCAAAATGTTTCTCTATTCTGGGTATTTTATATAAAAGGCATCATGCAATAAATAAATGGCTTTTTGTGTCTGGTTTTATTTACTTAGCGTAATGTTTTCTAGGTTTATCCATGTTATAGCATGTATCGATACTTCATTCCTTTTATGCCTAAATAATATAGCATTGTATGGATATACCCCATTTTGTTTATCTTTTCATCAGCTGATGGATATTTGGGTTGTTTCTACCTTTCAGCTATTGTGAGTAGTGTGGCTATGACTCTTTGGGTAGAAGTTCTGTCTGAACACCTGTTTTCAATTCTTTTGGGTATTCACCTAGAAATGGAATCACTGGGTCATAGGATAATTCTATGTTTAACTTATCAAGGAACTGCCCAACTGTTGCGCCATTTCACTTTCCCACCAGCAACGTATGAGGATTTCAGTTTCTTCACATCCTCACCAACACTTGCCATTTTCCTTGTTTTGTTTTATTATGGCCATCCTAGTGAGTATGAAGTGGTATTCCATTGTGGTTTGATTTGCCTTTCCCTAATGATTGGTGATGTTGAGCACCTTTTCTTGTGCTTATTGGTAATTTGTGTATCTTCTTTGGAGAAATGTGTATTCATGTCTTTTGCTTTTTAATTAAGTTGCTGTCTTTTTGTTGTTAAGTTGTAAACGTTTTTATATATTTATATATATTCTGGATACCAGACTCTTACCAGATAGATGATTTGCAAATATTTTCTCCCATTCTGTGGATTGTCTTTTCACTTTTTTGATAGTGGACTTCGATGTACAAAAGTTTTAAATTTTGTTGCAGTCCAGTTTATCTATTTTTTTTTGTTCCATTGTTCATGTTTTTGTTGTATCTACAAAGCACAGATCATGGATGTTCATACCCATCTTCTTCTAAGAATTCTATAGTTTTAGTTCTTGCATATTTATATTTATATTTGTCCATTGCATTAATTTTTTATATGGTATGAGGTTGATAAGTTGATTTTTTACAAAGGTGCAAAAGCACTTCAATAAAGAAAGGATAGTTTTTTTCAAAAATGGTCTCGTAACAACTGGACATTCATATGCAAAAAGGAACCTCAATCTATAGCTAAGAAGAGAGAAATCCGCAAGTTAGTTTATTTTTTTTTTTTATGTTTTTAAATTTTATTTTTGAGAGAGATAGAGACAGAGTGTGAGTGGAGGAGGGGCGGAGAGAGAGGGAGACACAGAATCCTAAACAGGCTCCAGGCTCTGAGCTGTCAGCACAGAGCCCGATGTGGTGCTCGAACCCACGAACCATGAGATCATGAACTGAGCCGAAGTCAGATGCTTAACCGACTGAGCCACCCAGACGTTCCCCACAAGTTAGTTTAAAGAGAAACTTGGAGAGAGCACCAGCATCCAGAGTGTTTGGGGTCAAATGATACAGATATGGAGAAGGGGTCATTCCCTTCATTTGTACATAGAACCCACGCAAGTTTTGTTACCCCAAGGCCTGGAAGATTAGGATACACGTCTTGGTATGGATAAGGGGAGCTGATGCTATATTACAGCAGTAACAACTTGGCTAACTTTAGGGATGAACTAACTTCACAGTACACCCCACAAAGTTCTGGTCCAAAGCAGCTCTCTGAAAGAGAGCCCAGGAAAGTACAAATGTGGAGTCTTCGTTAAGTTATGATAACAACTCAGTAATGCCTGAGGAGTGGACACATTTCCTATTCATTTTCTTTAAAAAAATTTTTTTTTTCAATGTTTATTTATTTTGGGGACAGAGAGAGACAGAGCATGAACGGGGGAGGGGCAGAGAGAGAGGGAGACACAGAATCGGAAACAGGCTCCAGGCTCTGGGCCATTAGCCCAGAGCCTGACGCGGGGCTCGAACTCCCGGACCGCGAGATCGTGACCTGGCTGAAGTCGGACGCTTAACCGACTGCGCCACCCAGGCGCCCCCCTATTCATTTTCTTACTATCCTTGAGAAGTATAAAAATGATCCAAAGCTTCCATCATCCTATTCTTCTGTTGCCCACCATTGGTATGTAAATAAGATAAATGGGACTCTCACTGGGGAAAGTTATTTTTTCTGAACCAAGAGAGTTCTTAGGATGATGTTGGCAATGGCGTGTGAGTCACGAATGCTGGACTTTGTGCAGTATGTACCTCAGTCTTCCAGGGCCTCTCTCTTTGACAGCAGAAGGCTGGCGTTCTTGCATTTCCTGTTACTCATACATCCCCGGAGCTGAGGGCTCCTGGCCATTCTTCAGAGCTGAAGAATGAATTCCAGTTGTAAACAACAGTTGCTATGATGACAAGGTGTTATGGTTTATCTATAAAGTACACAAGAGGATATGAGGCAATTAAAGCCTATACATGAGCTCGCTCTTGGCCCAGTTGGGAATCCCTTTTTTGTTCACCCGTCTGCAGGAGATTGACATGAAAGGAGCCAGGGCTTTGGAGTCAGATAGACACGCCTTGGTTGGAACTCATACCTAGTCAGGGTATTAGCTGTGTGACTATGGGCAAGTTTCTTAAGCAAACTGAATTTCAGTCTCCTCAGGAGTGAAAATGGTGATAATGGCAGGATTATTGAGAGGATTAAGTCTGGTAACATAGGTGAAAGCACACAGTGGGTGCTTAGAAAATGTCAATCTCCATTCTCTTTCCCCATTTAAATGGGTGGCTGAAATTCTGCTCCTCAGTATCTGTAGAAGTTAGGAATCAGGCTCGGCTTAGTGTAATACACAAAACAACAGCAACTTAGATGAGAGGTTTGTGTCTTTCTCATCCAGTTTCTGGAGATAAGCAATCCAGGTGGTTCGAGGATCCTATGTTCCAATATTCCTATGGTCCTGGTGCCTCTCCACCACATCTATGCTCCAAGCAGCAGGGCAGAGGAAGGAGGAAAAGGCTCACACGCCATCCTTCAGGGAAATGACCAGGATTGCCTGCGTCAATTTTCTGCAACTCCTACTGGTTGGCTCTTAGTCCCATGGTCACCCTAGGTATAAGAAAGCCTGGGAAATGTAGTCTTTATTGTGAGCAGCCATGTGCCCAGATGATAACTGAGAATTTTAGTACTATTGAGGAGAGGGAAATGGATATTAGAGGACAACCTGCGGCCTCTGCCCAGGGTCTGTATACTTTTCCTTTTCTCTTAGCTCAGTTGCAAATTTCAAATCTAGGGGCAGACTATATAGATAACAAATCAAATCAAATTAATCTTACACCACTATAAAACGCATAAGTTAAATTATATTAGAAAAACATGTAAACAAGACATCAGAAAAAGCAGAATTAAGACAAAAAGTATCACAAAAGGTCAGTTTTTATTGACAAGAGTTATAAGTCATAAGGATTGTTTAACAGTGAGAAGTCTTTGTGCTGGACACCTTCCATACTCCCTTCCAGATCCACTGTTCCTTCATGTCCTCGGTGCTGTGGGCCCCAGGAGGGAACTGCAGGGGCCACATTGCTCCCTTGGTTTCTGCTTCCACTTGGGTTTGGCCAATGGAGAACACCAGCATAAGATGGAGGGGAGGTGGAATGGTGGGGGGGGGGGGTGCTTAGTTCCCTAGCAGCCTTCCTGCAAGAGTGTCACAGATTGGCTCCATTCCTCCCCTGAGGTCATAGTTCTCAGAGGAGCCCTTTCCACATGACCCTCCCTGTTTTCAGGTTCCCATACCTGCTGTCACCCTTGCTCCTTCCATCCTAAGGAAAGCCGATGGTTCCCTGCTATTCTAGCCCTAGGGTACTGTACTACCACTGTGGTTTCACTGCATCAGAACCACACCTTTTCACTTAGTCTCTTTATTAAACCCTCCTCAAATTACCCACTTATACTGGGCCATCTGTTTCCTTTCAGAACCCTATGGATGCTTAATGCTCCAACACTATAGCATCAAAAGGCACAAAGCAAAACCTATTAGTATTGTAGAAAGAGATTTATAAAAGCAAAATTTCTTGAGACATTTTTAACCAACCACTACCCATCTAAACACTTTAAGCAATAATGTAAAATTTGCATCCTGGCTAAAAAGAATTTGTAGTATTTTGAAACGACCATCAACAACTTAGCACATTGAATAGTACTTCAAATATCTCCAACAAATATGGCAGAAAGATAATGGGCTTAAAATGTAAAGAGCTCAGAAACAAAATTATGACAGTTTAATAAACCCATATAAAAATTTTTAACATGGCTGGTAATCAAAATATGCAAATTAAAGCAAAAAGATGTCTATTTTTAGCCTATCAAATTAACAAACATTGAAAAAATAGTGCTTGCAAGAGTGTGATATAATACTGTTATTCACAGCTGGTGGGAGTGTGAACTGATAAAAATTTTCTAGAAAGAAATTTGTCCTCTATGTATTAAGAGCCTTAAAAGATTTATACTCTTTCAGCCAATAATTCTACTTCTAGGAATTTATTATAAAGAAATAATAAATAATGCAGATGTGTTTAAGGATGCATGGCACATATTATTTATAAGAGCAAAATGGGAATAGTCTAGATAACCAACAATAGTTGGTGGTTACATTATGATATATCTGTGGAAAAATACACAGACATTAAAATAGGGCTTCCAAAAGAATTAAACATGGCAATAATCCTCAAATAATATTAACTTATCATAGCAGGATATACAACTGTAGAAATAGTTAGATTCTTAATTAGGTTAAAAATATGCATAGAAAGATATTAACAGTGTTCACATAAGTGGTGAATTACAGATGATTTTTATCTTTCTCTGCTTTTCTGTATGTTCCAGATGTTCTACATTGAGTATGTATTACTTTTATAACACTGTGTATTTTTAAAAGAACAACAAACTTGTGAAAGTCTTAATCTGGCTAATAAGGAAGCCATTTTCACAAAGCTGTATAGGGCTTCAGGAGACCAAGAGACCTGATTAGGACCTCACTCAGCCACCTACCCAGTACACCATCTGAGGAAGGAGAATTCTTCTCACCCTGGAAGCCATTTTGAACTATCTTGGCATAGTTTGGATTGAGCACATTAGATGCCAGGGTTAATCCTCAGGGAAGAGTCCTCGGGTAAAGGGAAGACGGGAAAGAAGAGAGGAGAACCCTCAGGAACTACCGGTGTCACTGGTGGTGTGGCTCAAAGCAGTAAGGGCAGCTTAAGCAGTGTGGCCTGGTGGGGGCCATCGGGGGGCAGTGCAAGGTGATGGAGGCAATCAGCAGTGTCTTTTAGAGCAACCAAGCCCAGCAGTGACCAGCAGCTGAACAGATTCATGGGAACATATTCAATACCACTAGTGGTGGGGAGGGGGTGTCTCTTAGGAACGCCTGAGAGGTGGGGCTGGGGCTTTTATACTAAAGGTGTTGTTCTTTTACTACTTTTATTTAAGCAGTCACTTTCTAAATTCTTTTTTATATTTGAATATCTTTTTTGTGTGCGTGTGCCATTAACACAAATTTTAATTATTTCAGCTTTAAAATACACAAGTTTTAATTATTTTAGCTTTAAAATACATTTTATTATTTTTTAATGTTTATTTAGTTAATTTGAGAGAGAGACAGAGAGCATGAGCAGGGGAGGGGCAGAGAGAGAGAGAGAGAGAGAGAGAGAGAGAGAGAGAATCCCAAGCAGGCTTCACACCAGGAACACAGAACCCGGTGCGGGGCTTGATCTCACCCACAGTGAGATCATGATCTGAGCTGAAATTAAGAGTTAGACACTTAACCAACTGAGCCACCCAGGCGCCCCTTAAAATACACATTCATGCATGGTAACACAAATTCATTCCATATAGCAAAGTTATTCAGAGGCAAATTTGTACTCCTGAATGTTTTCATTGTTAAATAAGTAAAATTAAAAATTAAAATTTTTGAAAGCTATTCATTCAGGAAGTTAAAAAATTAACCGTGATATCAAGTTTTCCTATGAAGTAACAGTAAGTAAGCCAGTGCCATAGTAGCACAATGGTAGACATATAGATCCATGGAACACAATACGGAGATCAGCCAATAGACCCAAACATATATGACCAATTGATTTCCAACAAATAGGACAAGGTAATTCAATGAGTCAATGGATTCTGTTTTCAACAAATGATGCTAGATCAAATGGAGAACTATGCGGAAAACCAGAACCCCAGCCCTTACCTCACCTCATACTAAACGTTTCTCAAAATGGATCAGGTACCTAAATGTAAAAGCTAGAACTATAAACACTCTAGGAGAAATCATAGGAGATAATCTTTACTGGCTGGGTGAGTATCTCTGTGTTCGGACACAAAAAACATGAAACATAGAAAACACTGAGATATTAAATGTGATTAAATGAAAAGCTTCTGCTATTTAAAAAAATCCATTAAAAAAATAATAAATAAATAAATAAACCCATTAAGAAAATAAGAAGATAAGCCACAGACTGGAAAAAAACATTTGTAAGACACATATCTGACAAAGTACTTTTATGTCAAGAATATATAAAGAACTCTTAGAATCTGCTGATCAGAAGAAAACCCAATAAAACCTACAAAATATCGTCTTTTTCCTTAATCTCTCATCTAGCTTCCAAATATTTGAACAGAGACCCTTATAATATATTCTCAATACAGAAAAATGTATTATTCTTACCAGTAATAGCTGGAAAGGAATACTACTAGCAAAAGAAGAAAATTAAAGTAGTGTTTACCATCAACGAGATTGAGAGAAAGTGGTGCGATCTTTCTAATGGGCAGTTTTGGTTTTTATAGTATGCATACACTTTTTTGAAGAAATTATGTTTCCAGGATTTTTTTCCAAATTCCAAGTGAAAGGTCATGTACATAAAGGTTTAGCCATAGAAAATTATAAAAAATTGGTTGTGGCCGGGGTGCCTGGTTGGCTCAGTCAGAGGAGAAGGTGACTCTTGATCTCAGGGCTGTGAATTCGGGCCCCATGTAGGGTGTAGAGGTGATGTAAATAAATAAAACTTAAAAAAAAAAAAAGAAACTGGATATTGCCTAAGTAGCCCTACTAGGGAATGAGTTAAATAAATGATGATATATGTGTACATTAGGATTATGTGAGGTCAATAAAAACATTGTAGAAACATATATGTTAATACTAAAAGATGTTTGCATCATGTTAAGTGAAAAGAGAAGTTACAAAAGAGTATGTGCAGTAGGATTTAATTTTTATAAAAAAGAAAAGCACTTATATACAGCAATGTATGAAATTAAAAAAATAATGTATGAAACGCAATAGTGTTACCTCTAGGAATTGTGGTTCTGGCTTATTTTTTTTTTCTTTATGTTTTCTTCATGCTTCTAATCTACTGGCCTGGTGACCCTATCAAAGAGTGGTCCATGTTTTTGTAGATCAAAATCGCTAATCCTTATTTCCCGGAGAACATAATCTAGGGGACCAGTCTTCTGGCTCCTCTCCCGGGCTCATCTAGCCTTCCTGACTGCGTTTCCCTCTGTGTGTCCTCCTGTCCTTGAGGAAAGAGCCTTTTTTGACTCTTCTCTAGAAACAGATCTCCTGGATTTAGTGTGACCTCAATTCCAAGTGGTGCTTGACACACTAATTGTCTGTTTTCCCTACTTCTCCATCCTGCTTTGCTCACCTAATCTTTTCCTATTTTCCCTCCTTTGTACCTCATCCCTTGAACACAGGTACCTCCTTTGGTTCCCAGACCCTCAGCTTACAAATTACCAGATTTGGGCCCTGAGCCTTCCCTCTTTCATCTCTCTCATGTGGCTTATCCCTTGATGCTCAGGCTTTCTGGTCTGTGTCTGAAACTTTTACTGAGTACATTAGAGGGGCTGCTGATTCCCTCTTCTCAGCATTCCTCCCCACTTCCTCTCTTCCAGTTAGAAACAATTTTCTATTCATAGTCATGTGATGTCTTGTGGATCATAGCGTTTTGGTCAGATATTGGCATGTGATGTAAAAGCTGGGTAGTGAAAGCTCCTCCCTGGGAAAGCCCTCTTCCCTCCCTGGCCAAATGCTGTAAGAAAAGTCTGGAGTAAGCCGGTGGCCATGCCCCCCATTGTGAGTGAAAGCCAGTCCAAGAGAATCAAGCTCATACACAAAGGAGAGAGATGCATGAAAGAAACAGTACAGATGGTATTTGGTCCCTTGATCCAGCTATCCTTGAAGGCATTCTTATCCTCATTATGAGTCGGGACAATGAGTTTCTGTCATTTCCAACCACGCATGTGTTCTAACGTAACCATTTCAGACATTTCTGAGTCACTGTGACTTAACACTGCAATAGCCCTTTGCAGTTCTCTCTCAGAAAGCTGTCTTATCCATCTTCACATTCTCGAAAGTTCTGGGCTGGGAATGAAGAGACTAGGGTTCTACTTCTGGCTCTGCTAGCAAAAGCTGTGTGAGCCTTTAATTTGCCTCCGTTTCCTCATCTATAAAAGGAAGCATCAGATTAGACGGAGTCTAAAATTCCTTCTGGCACTAACATCTTATGATTTTATGATTTCAAATTCCGCACCTCCAGGCTGACCCCACCCGAGCTCTGGTCCTAAATCTGCCTGGTTAACATTTCCACTTGCGTGTCCCACCATTATCTCAAACTCAGCAGCTCGGATGCCAGTCATCAGTTCCTCCCATAGCCTTGTCCTTTTTGTTTCTGTGCGTGGGAACACTGTTCTTCTAGACACCAGGACTCAAATGTTTGGGACAATTTTTCACTGCTTACATGCTTTTATCACACATACTCAAGTGGTCACCAATTACCATTATTTCTTTCTTGAAAAATTCTTGGAGTCATCCTGGTTTGGACTCTTATTGCCATGTGTTAAGATGTATCTACATCTACCTCAAGCTCTGTCTGTGTCTCCCACGTATATCTACCTTATATCTGTTTCTGTACTTGTATCTACATCTACAACTGTTGTCTATACCATATTCATACCCTCAATCCCAATCACAAGCTCCAGGCTCATATCTTCAAATACATATTGAAAATATCTGCCTGGATATCTCTCAGGCATCTCAAACTTATTATCCTCTCCTCAAAAGGCTTGCTTCTCCATCAGTGTTACACGCCTGGAGTACAACATTCACCATATAACCTTGGACATAACCTTCACTCCATCTCTAATCCCATCAGCTCCTGGAATGGCTCTCAGACCTTCCCCTCCTCCCTCGGACCCACCTCCTCAAACTGCCATAGCTCTGGCCTTTATTAGCTCTTCCTGAACCAATGCAACCTTCCCATTCTTTACACTGATTGATGTTAGAGAGTTCTTTTCAGGCCACTAAACCCACCAAGCCCATCTACTGCTTGGCAACTTTCAAGGCCCGTCCTCTTCCTACCACATCAACTCCAAACATTTTAACGTGGCCTGAAATGATGAAATTGACAAAAAGGTGTCCCAAGGAGGAATTATTCCAGAGGGTTGCATATAAAGCTCCCAAGAGACTTCTCCATGAACACAGATGCAAGACATGAGAGCAAAGATGGAGAGTGGTGGATCTAAAGAAAACCAGATTTCAGAACGCAAGTGGCAACTTAAGTATTGGTCTCAAGTTGGACCAGGTTCCTATGTGATTTTCTCCTCCCTTGTCCCTCCTGTAATGAGGATGCTTAGAGTCGAAGATTGGTCCACAGTGCTACGGTGTGATCTGCTTTCTCTCCTGGACTTAATAGTTACTTACACTAGGCTGGTGGTGTTCCCACCACTAGGTGGGCCTCCCAGATCACTGCTGCTCTGGGTTCAAGGGCCAGCATACTCTCCATTGTGCACCCTTCTACTCCGCTGAGCAGGAGTGCTCAGGATTGCCCTTCCTTACATGACGACGGCTCTGGGATCTGAGGCTGGGCTTGCCTGGAGAAGAGAAGGTCACCCAGCAAAGTCAAGGGAGACCTGCCGTAGGGGCATGGGGCAAAGCCTCCATGGGGAACAAAGGGCTCCTTGACCTTACTTTGTCTTCTGTGCTCATATTTCCTTTGGGGAATCTGGGGAAAAGCTTGTTCTTGCGAGTCAGATCTGGGCCCCCACACCTGGGCCATTTACGTCTCTATAAATATCCACCAGCATGCCGCTCTGGTACAACTCAAAACCCTCATAATTACTTTTTGTCACACAAAGCAAGAAGAATAAGGAAGAGATGGGAACACGTTTTCTGGCAGATGGTATCTGGGAACAGATGACAGAGACAAGACAGGTCAGTCAACTCCTACTGAAAGGAAAAATTTGGCTTTCTCTGCCCAAGACAGCAATCTTCATTCTTGGAAGTATAGAACAAATGTGGTTAGGAAGGAATGTGAATATAAAAATAGAAGTAAGTGGTAAGAGAGCAATTTATTGCTTTTGAAAAATATTTAATGGTAATTTTTTTTTTTTTTACTTTACAGAACCGTTTGAAACTGAAATGTGAAAAGTCATCCATAGTCTCACCAGCCTCTATCAATAACTGTATCTTATTCCTTCCACTCCCCCCTTTATTTACCTGCACATACATTTTTCTTCTATTTATTTTATAAATCATAATCTTAATATACACAAAAGTTTGTGTTCTGCTTTTTATAAGAACATTACAGAATAAATTACATTTATGTCTTATTGCACAGCTTTTGTAAACCTTTGTTCATTCAGCAAATACTTATCGAACACCTTCGGTGCCCAGGCAGGGGCTGGTCATGGCAAGGAGCCTTTCCTCCCAGTGTTCACGGCGGGCTGAACATGAGAACAAGCAAGCCTGCAGGTACCTGAGCAGGAGACAAGGGCAAAGAGAGGGAAATATAGGATCTGGAGGAGCCCGTGGGAAGGGCCCAGATGTCTGTGGGGTGGGTATCATGGAAGCTTCCTGGAGGAGGAGGTGTGTAAGCTAAGTCCTGCGGGGTAAGAGTTGGCAAGAAAAGAATGTGAGGGAAGAAAGAATGTTCTCAAGTCTGGAAGAGAGTTAGGGCACAAGGACGTGCAGAAAGTTTTATCTGGTGAGGATTTGGAGAGCTGGGCTGAGCCTGGAGTGGGGCAGGCTCCAAAAGTGGGAAGCACGTGAGGGAAGGCCTGTGTGGTGGGCAGGGTCAGCCTGCCAAAGAATCTGAATGGGATCTGGAAGGTAATGGGGAGCAGGAGATGTTTTAAGAAAGGCAGTGACAGGTTAGGACTGTATTTTGAATTTTTTTTTTAATGTTTATTTATTTTTGAGAGAGAGAAAGACAGAGCGCAAGCAGGGGAGGGCCGGAGAGAGCTGGAGACACAGAATCTGGCCCAGAATCCGAAGCAGGCTCCAGGCTCCGAGCTGTCGGCACAGAGCCTGACGCGGGGCTCCCGCACACAAGCCGTGAGATCATGACCTGAGCTGAAGTCGGGCACTTAACTGACTGAGCCCCCCAGGTGTCCCGGGACCACATTTTTAGAAAAGCTGCTTAGGCCGCGCTGTGAAGGACACGTTGAAAGGAATCAAGAGCAGCATCGGGGAGTCCCATTAGGAAACAGGGCAGTAATCCAGGTGACAGCGGATGGCTCCCTGAACAAGTCTTCCCTATTTCCAGCCCTGCTCACCTCTAGGTGTAGAGGAAACAGCCTTCCCCTGACTTGCCTCAGGGCCCACTCTGGTTGGGCTTACCTGGCCCGGGGCACTGGTTTCTCACTCTTTTCTGATCTTCCAACTCCCCCTTTAGGCCCCTGTTCTCCTTCCCTACTTTCTTCCATGACTTTGTAAAGTCTTATTCCTGTAATATGTCCTGCATACTGCGTCTCTGCTTCCTGACGTAACCTTGATGGATGCAGTCCCCATGGACCCCGTCACACTGGCCTGTTGCCCTGTGAGCACTTATCCTGCCTGGAGTGACCTTGTTCCCTTGCATAGTGTTTGTACTGCATTGTTAAGCCCCCAAGAGTAGGGGCTTGTGCTGTTTTGTTACTGAGAACAGTGGCTGGCATGTGACAGTTGCTCGATCTGTTGAGTGAGTGAGGGCATGAATGAATGAATGAACATTTGGTCCAAAGCTCAGAAGCGAGTTCTGGGCTGAAGATAAAGATTCTAGCGTCACCGAAGCCATGGAAGTAGACAAGATCACCCGGCAAGCGTGGAGAGAAGAAAAAACAAGGAACGTCAGAAACAGAATTCTGAAGAGTGCCCATCACGTGCAGCTGGAGGACAGGAGCCAAGGCAGGTGCGCTGTACTGAGAAGGGCAAAGAAAAGGAATATTTCAAGATGGAGAGACACACGCTGCTTAACAAGAGAGCGGCCTTCGGGGTACTTGGACAGAGCAGTTTTAGGAAAGTGGTGAGGACTGAAGCCACGCTACTATGGATTGAAGAGAAAGTATGGGTGAGGGGGCAAAGACACCAAGTGCGGGCACCTCCAAGATAGTTGGCTGTGAATGGCAGAAGGAGCCGGGGCAGTGGCCGGACCTGCGCAGTTTTAACATGGCAGACTCTTGAGCACCCTAAATGCTGGTGGGAGGGGCGGACAGAGAAGGAGAGATTAAATCATAGGGGGACGGGCATGCTTACTGCATGGGGGCGTCCCCGAGAAGGCAGGAGGAGATGCTTGTGACTCTCACTGGGGTTGGAGCTCAGAGCAGGTGGAGGCTTGGAGCAGAGAGCCTCCCCATGTTCACGGAGGGGAGGGACCAAGATCAGCCTGGTCTGGGTGCAGGGAGCCCTTTACAACTGGAGACAGGAGATCCAAAGACCTCCATCACTGGGAGGTGGGGAATGAAGCCACTTGCTCAGAGGGTTGGGGAGTGGAGGGATAATGTTTTTGGCTTGGCCGATCTCAGTTGGCCGATCTCAGTACGCGGGATTCCTACAAAGGAGAGCTCCGCCTGAGGCCAGGTCGCTGCTGGTCCCTCAACTAGGCCCTGAAAGCGTTAATTCCCTTCTGGAGTCTTTGGCCAGGAGGAGTTTCCCTCTTTGCAGGAAAAGACCATTTCTTAAGCTCTTCTGAACCTCCTCCCCGCTCTTCCTCTGGGAACAGCTGAGGGGCCTGGAGCCTGCCCTTCCCTGCGCGGCTCAATCCCTGAAGAGGGCAGTATTTTCACAGGTGGGCCTTGCTCTAAGGAGCCCTATTATAAGAAGATGCTGGCTTTTTAAACTGGGGCCAATAGAGGAATTTGCCAAGAGGGTCTTTGAAGTAATGACCTCCCCAGTTAGTGCCCTGAAACATATTTTTATATCTTGGAGGAGAGATTATGATCTGGTTGGGGGTGGGGGTGGTGCTAAGAGCTGTGGGAGGCAAGAGACCTAGAGGGTGGCAGGATCCTGGCTTGTATCCAGAAGCCCGCCAGGGGAGCAGGGGCTGCTGCTCTGGGAGGGGCCTGGGGTCTGGGGAAATCAGATTCACAGGGTTCTACGTGTCTAAGCCCAGTTCCTGGGCAAAGTAAGGCCCTTCTGGATTAGAACTGTTTATTCTCCACAAGCCCAGGCCCAGCCAGACTGTGTGAGGTCTGAGCCAACAGAAGCCATGCAGAGTGGCCCCTTCCCCTGTCTGGTAAGGATGAGCAGGGCGAAGGCAGGAGTGTAGAGGTGATTGGGGGGAGATGGGCCCAGAGGGTGGCACCCATGTGGTTCTGAGGACCTTCTGCATGATTCTCACTCTCTCACTCATTCACTCATTCATTGCTCAAATCTTTATTGAGCACCTACCACATGTCAGGCTTCTTGCTGAGATTCCATGGTGGGTTAGACAGGCCTGGTCCTGGCCCTAAGGAGCTTACATTCTGGCAGGGCACCAGACATTAAAAATAATCAGTGTACTTACGAACTGTGAAAGAGCTAGGGAGAGAGAAAGGCAACGCGGTGGTTAGGGTCCTGGGGAAGCCACCTTAGAGCTGGGACCTGAAGCCTGAGGCGACACTAAGCAGGGTGGTGTAGGATTCGAGGTTGAGGGGGACAGCATTGGCAGAGCCCTCAGGGGCAAGTGGAAGACCTCGGGGGTGTGTGTGGGGGGAGGTGGGGGGTGGAAGAGAGAGGGAGAGGGTGTGGGCGAGTATGAGGCTAGGAAGGCTGGCAGGGGCCAGATCACACATGGCCTTGCTAATGGCATCGAAGGGTTCAGATTTTATTTGGGGTGTAATAGGAAGCTCTTGGCTACTGTGGCGGAGGTTTGGGTGCAGGGGCCCCAAGGTGACACTTCTAGTCAGAAAGTGGGAACAGAAGTCCATGCCTCTTGCCCTCAGATCCCCTTTCCATTTGACCTCCCTCTACACATGCTTTGCACGGAATAGCTGGAGACAGGGGAAGCCTTGTTAGGGCTTGAGAGGTCTCACAGAATAAGGGGCAGAGGCAGCAGTGAGGGGATCTGTTTGGTACAGTGGGATTTGTGCAAAGGGAACATTCAAAATCATGCTGAATGTGCATGGGGGTCAGCAAGTGGAAGGCCTTGAATGCCAGGCTGAGGAGGTTTCGATTTCTTTGATCCTTGAAGGCTTTCGAGCAGAGGCACGACCCAGGTAAATACTGGAAATCTTGTTTGGTGCTGGAATGCACAATGAGTTGGAGGGAGCGGAGATATAGGAGGTAGGGCCAGCAGTCCTGCAGCTGCCGTGGTCTAGGAGAACAGTCCCAGATGGGATTATGGGGGAGGCAGGGATGTTGGGGCAGGAGTCAAGGCTGGGGTACGGCTGGCAGAGGCCCCAGCAGAACCTGTTGAGAGACGTGCTATGCGCGTATGCCCACGTGTGCATGAGCGTGCGTGTGCATGTGAGTGCGCGTGGGTGGCGGTGGTGGTGGTGGTGACGTGATTCCAAAACCATGGCCATGAGCTTGGATCACCGTGGCCATTTGGTGCCGGGTTGGGTGTGTGGTGCAGGTAGGCCACTGTGGCCAGGCTGAGGTGGAGGTGCTGAGTGGACCCTCAGCTGGGGAAGCCAAGCGGAGTGTTGGAAAGGCAAGCCTGGAACTCAGCAGGGAGGAGGAGCTCTGGAGTTAGCTAACTTCTGGTGCGAATTAATCACCAATTAACTGATTATTCCATAAACAAAATGCCGCCTCTGTGAATTCCCAGACTTTCCAGTCAAACCCTGCAACCTCAGCTATGGAATTCTAGCCTGTCATTCCTGAGGTCAACCCCACCCTTGACTATCAGTAATGACAACATCAGTTCATCCTTCATTCTCCACACACTCTCCCCTCTACGCTTGGCCATGGCTGGGTTGAAACCCTCAAAGAGACTCACCTCCCAATTCCCACTTGACTTGTCTCCTGAGCTCCTCAAAGGCTTCCTTGCAACCCCAAGGAAAATTGCATGGCCCAAGGCTTTGGTGTCCTTACCAACGTTTTCACTCCTGCGGCTGGCCATCCTGGTGCTCTTGCTGGAACGCCTGCCCGTCTTTGCTTATCTCCGCTTTCCCGTGTGGGCAGCCAAAAGTTCTTGTAGATGGATGACTACAAGCCTCTGCAAATCCTGCCCGTTCTCTAAGGCCCATCCCTGGTCTCATCTCCCAGAAGTTGTCCCATGATGACACCTCAGCCAGCTCCTCCTGCAAGGCTGGCAAAGTGTAGACTGTACTACAGACGCTCTGGACTGCATGTGGCCTTTGCCCGGCAAGCTGGAACTTGGTCCTCTTCCGCCTGTTTTTGCCGCTCCCTGTTCATTTCATGTGGGTAGGTTGTTCTGGTTGGGGGAGGCCGGGCTCTGCGGGAGAAATAGCTCCACCCTGAGACCTCGGTGGCTTCGCATGGTGCAAGTTGATTTTCTGATGGTGTTGCATGCCCGTCGAGGGTTGGTGGGAGGCCCTGCTCTTTTCTTGCTTGAGGACCTAGGCCGATGGCGACCTGGCATCTCGAAGCTTCACCATCTGGAATGGTGCTGTCTGTCCGATACAATTTTTGGCAACGACGGACCGTCTTGTATGTGCTGTGCGATGCAACTTCTGCTAGCCACATGTGGCTATCAAGGGTCTGAAATATGCTAGTGTGACTAAGGAACAGAATTTTGAATTTTATTTGGTTCTGACAAACTCAAATTGCCATATGCGGCTATTGCTGCCACGTTCGGCAGGGCAGATCCGCAACAGGAGGTCTCCATATTCACCCCCCAGGTATCAGCAGAAGAGAGTGTGTGGAGGAACTTGCCTGCCTTTCTGTGCTCAGCCAAGAAGTAATCACTGCTCAGAGCTGGTCACCAGGCCCCACCTAACTGCGAGGCAGTTGGAAAGTGTGGGACAGCCACGAATACTCAGAGAGCAAGAAATCGCTTTGCCGCAGAGCTCTTCTCAAACCTTCCTGGGGCTAAGGTGCATGGGGTTTGGGGGCACAGATTCAGATGGTCTGCTTGGAGAGGGAGGGCAGGGATGGGCTGAGAGATGGTAGCTTCGAGATGCAGAGACAGGCCCAGGGAGGGCAAAGAATGTATTTACCACCTCACAGACTGGCTGGGCCTAGGGTCCTGAGGTGCTGGCTCAGAGAAGACAGAATGGGGAAGGCAGGATGGTCTAGCTCCCCTCAGAGGAACAACAGCCCTGGCTGGGACACATCTAGCCTTTCATTCTGGGTCCCTGGGAAGAGAAGAGCTGAAGAGCTGCCAGAGGCCTGTTCTCGGAGCCCTTGGAAGGGAAGGGCCCCACAGGGCTTTCAGTTTTCAAATGGCTTTGGCTCATCCCACCCCCCCCCACCCCTCCCCTTGCTGAGGTGAGTCACTGAGCTGCCTGCTGAAGGATGAACTGCAGGGCAAGAACCCAGCATGAGGTCATCTGGGCCACACTTCCCGCCTGACCCCAGCCCTGAGGCCAAGTTCAGGGAGTTTCCCAAGGCCAGTGAGGAAGGGGGTCATGCCCGGACCGCTGCAGCGCTGTAGCCACTGAGAAGGGGTGGAGGCAGATGGGGTGCGGTGCCTATAGGGTCAGGGCCCAGGAGCTGCAGAACGGACCTCCGAAGTGACTCAGCCGAGGAAGGAAACTGAGGCACAGAGAGAGGCCCCAAGCCCACTCAGGGAGTTAGCAGCTGAACCGTGAGCAGGGCCCGGGCTCCTGCGCAGGGCCCTTTACGCTCCTACACGAAGGGGTCCCGGAGGCCAGCGCCGTCTGGACGTCATCCTCACAGTCTCCAGGTTGGTGCACGCTCCAGCTGTTTTTATTTTTCCTAGAGACCCACATAACTCAGGCTCCGTCCACTTCTGATTTAAATCCTTGCTGCTGTTGGAACCCGTTTCTTTTCCTCTCACCCCCCAGGACAGATGACAAAGCTCCAGATGGCAAAGCGAGACCAGTGTGAACAAAGGAAAGGTTTTATTTGAGTCTGGAGCCTGGGAAGGGAGCCTCTGCTTCCTCCAACCAGGTCACCACAAATCTGTATCTTAAAAAGAAAAACCTAGAGGGGGAGAAATTCTTAACTTTACAAACTTGTCTTCATTTTAGAGAAAATTTTACCATAGGATTCCATTAAGGCAAGGCGTTCCCTGGTGTATTTCCTATGGAATTTGATTCACAAAACTTCTAATTTCAACAAAATGTTATTAACAGTTACCATCTGTAAGGCACCAAAGGTTTTTAAAATATGGCATACCATCAAAGTTAGGCTCGCCTGTAGGTTCCTCAAACGCCAGGGAACCCAAAATCGGTTTGGACCATGCCAGCCTCCAGTCTGCCCAGGCCAGGAGAAGTGAACCCCAGTTTATAAAGGAAAAATTGATGTAACAGTAAGGAATGAGAGCCGAGACTTGGAAACTGTCTGCCCTCTCTACCACACAGGGGAGGGTGTGTTTGGAACCTGGTCTGTTGGGGAGCTCCTTCAACCTCGAAGCCTCCCACCTCCCTCCACGGTGTCCAGCAGGCTTGGGGCTGTCCAGCTAGGTGATTAGCTCCCACTGGGTCAGAGGCCAGTGTATATTCCAGAAGCACACTCTCTTCCCCTCTTTCTAATGCTGTTTAGAGATGGACTTCTTACCACAGCTCAAGTTGACCTGCCCTCTGCTGGTATCTGTGGCAGATGGTATTTTCCAGAGACTTCCAAATATCTGCGATCCACGTGTTCTAGCAAGTCACTCCTCCGTGGAGGAGGGGAGGGAAGCCTAATTTCCCTTCCCTTGTTTCTTGGTGGGCACAGGTGGCTTGAACAATAGAGCACAGTAGAAGGGATGCCTTGTGACTTCTGAGGCCGGGTCATAGAAGATGATGCGGTTTTTGCCTTTTTCCCATAACAGGTGTGCTTATGTAAGAAATCCAGATACCTTGAGGCCGCCATGAGGAAGCCAACTGCATGGACAGGCCACATGTAGGTGTTCTGGCCATCAGTCTTGGCCCAGGTGCCAGATGTGTGGGTAAGGAGCCTTCAGATGGTTCCAGTTTCCAGCTATCAACCCATGCCCAGCCTTCAGGTCTCCCCAGCTGAAGGGGAGCTCAGACAGCACAGAGCAGAGATAAGCCATCCCTTCCATGCCCTTTCCAGTTCCTGACCCACAAATTCTGTGAACATGGCAAATGGCTGTTTCCTGTTGTGACTTAGTGGGATCATTTGCTACGTGGCTGTAGTAACCAGAATGATGCCCTGAGGTCTTGGGCACCCGGCATTCTCCTCCATAGAGCTCATTGCAATGGTAATTAATGAACTAACTATTCAGGAAGTGCTTTCATTAATGACTGTTTTTCCCATTCAACTCTAAGTTCCAGGAAGGCAAAGGATGCAGTCGGGCCGTCACTATATTCCTGGGGAGTCAACCAGGGAGATGTTCAGTGAATATTTAATGAATGACTGATCCTAACACTGTCCTCAGATTGACCCCTAAACTTGACCTCAGAATGATCCTGGCCTTGGATTCAGACTGACTCTAGCCCTGGCCACAGACCAACCCCTAATTCTGGCATCAAAGGCCTAACCCTGGCCACAGACCGAGCACAGCTTCTAGTGCTTGTGCCTGAGCACTAAGCCCTGTTTCATACTGACCCCTAAACTTGACCTCAGAATGACCTCTGACCCTGACCTCAGGCTGAATCCTGGCCTCATCATGGCCTAGATGACCTGGACCCTGTCTACCTCTCCTGGATCATCTTTTGCGCCCCATAACCCCCCCCCCAAAACGTTCCCACCACGTTGCCCGTCTTTCAGTTGCTTGAAGGAGTAAAGATCTTTTGGGCATTAGCACATCCACCTCCTGGCTCCAGGTCAGGCATGCACTTGCCCCTGGCCAGGAATGCTCTTTGTCTACTAACTCCTACTATTTCTTTCAATCTGGCTTAAATGTCACTTCTTTAAGGAGCCGTTCCTTTCAATGAGACCTCTTTATAATTGCTGTCAGCATTTTTCCACTTTATAACTATATATATGCATATACATATATATATGTGCTTGCTATTATCTGATATCTTGCTCTTTCTAGAGACCAGAAGCTCCTTCTGGGAGTAGTGACACCACGTTTGCTGTATTCACCACTCTCTACACAGTATATACAGCGCGGAGCCTGGAACCTACAAGGGGGCTAATAAATAATTGCAGAATGATTGAATGAACCAATGACCAGGTTTCGTGTCTTCCAGGAAGCCTTCTCTGTACCCCTCAACTGCCAGGTGGAGCTCAGGGTCTCTGGCTGGGCCCTGTGAACAGCCGGGTGGGCAGGCTCAGCCACGAACCAGGTTATTTGCGTGCCTCCGTGCTTCTGCCATCCATCAGTGTGTGGCTTCCTCCAGCCCTGAGCCCGGCCTCTCCCCTCTGCAGCTCCAGCACGCACAGGCCCGGGCAGCTCAGTAAATGCGGTTGAACTGTTGAACTGAACCAGTTCCTTCTCTCTAGCCTCCTCTCTGGCCTCAGCTCGCGGCTGATTCATGTGAGGGGCCATCAGGAGCAGTGCTTCAAACAGAGAAGAAACAAATGAAGAAGTCGAGAAGTCGGCAGTAGGAGACAGGCGGAGACATCCATCTCCTCATGCCCTCTGTCCTCATCACCATCCCCCTGAGGGTTGCAGGCAGTCAAAAGTTCAGGCTCCACGTTTTCTGGAAGAGGGAGGGAAATCTGTGTGTGGGGGATAAAAAAGTCCCCAAACTCAAATCACGCACACAGAACAACAAGCCATAAAACTGAACACCATTGGGAGAAGATGGGGTCACATGGTGGGAATCTGGATTGCAGAGGGGGGGGCAGCACTTGAGAAAACGCAGCCTCCTCAATGGGAACCAGATGGGCTACGTGCTCTTAAATAGAATCCCAGACTTGCAGCGCTGGGCGGGAGCCGGCCTGGAGTGCTCTCCCCCTGGCCCCTTCACGGGCAAGGGGACACGGAGGCAGAGGGAGGTGGTGGCAGGCCCTGGGGCTGCGACAGAGCGGCTTCTAGACCCCAGTCTCCTGGCTCCGGGTCAGTGCTCCGCTCAGCCTGCCACGCTGTCTCCCAGCCCTTTGCCAGAATCTCCAAATTAGAAGCATATCGAGAAGCAGTCCTGTCATTCCCCCTTTTTCCATTCTTTCTTCTGATTCTTTCTTTTTTGCAGTATAATTTTATAGGTGCCAGCAAGTACTCCTTGTTTCAAACCTCTCTCCCCATCCCCATCGACATCCCCGCCCCCTGCCCCATGGAGAGAACACACGGCCCACTTGTGACAGGCACAGCGAGAGGGGCTTTGTGTCTACTTGCTCACATAATTGTCGCAAAGCCCTGGGGGGTAGGTGTTGGTCTATCAGCTTGGTATCCCATAGGATGGGATGTAGGACTGGAGGTGAGGCTGGGGAGATGGGGATATGATATTGTCATTTTGCTTCTATTGACCATGCAGGATTTACTATCTTAGCCAGAGACCCTCATAGCCACAAAAGCATGAAATAAAGGGGATCAGGGGGATCTCTTGAGATACTGAAATCCAAGCAGCCTCCACTCCTCCCAGCAGTGCCCATCACCCACCCTGCAGAAACCACTGTGTGAAAACATGCAGGGGGCCATGCATTCCCTTTTCTCACTGACCTCTCCTCCCAGAAAAAAAAAAAGGCATCACTCACTGGTCTCTTTCCCAGCTCCCTTGGGAAACAGATTCTAGTGATTACTTCCCAGGGGTGCTACATGTGGCCTTGCAGACTGAGCACTGAACAGCTCTGGGAGCACCACTCACAGGAACAATGATGTGAATGACAGCCCTGGCCTTCCCCCTGAGCTTTCCGGATGGTGGGGCCTCTGGCCTTCTCGGGGCACAGTGAGGAGTTCCTGCTTGTCTGGGCCTCAGAGGTGTCTGTCTCCTACCAGGAGTTGGGAGGAAATTGGGCATGCACTCACTTTGAAACCTCTCTTCTCCTGGGGGTGGTGTTTTCTAGCTGGGGTGGCATTGTCTCCAATAGCCAGTCACGTACTCATCCCACCAAGTGTGGCCAGCACCTTGCAGCAGGCGTCTGAATTGTAGGTGGACAAGTTCTAAGTGAGAGTCCTGGGGAGGGTGTCCCCACAGGAAAAGCCAGTGCAGAAAGGTCAGAGGCAGAAGTGCCTGGAGTGCACGGGGGCTGATGTGGCCACAGTGAGGAGTGAGGAGTGAAGGCAGCAGGAGATTCAAGAGGAGTGAGGGTGGGAACGGGGATCAGCTTGGGAATAGTCTGGAAGGCCATGTGCAGGAGTCAGGATTTCATTCAAAGAGTGGTAGTGATGCTAAAAGGGTCTAAGCAGAGAAGCCATGAGACTAAGTGACATTTTTGCACTATCACTGGCTGGGGTGGATTTGAGGAAACAGAAGTGGAGCAGAGTATCACAAGATGAGTCTACTTCAGGGTTCAGGTGAGTGAAGAAAGACATGGGCCGGGCGACAGCAGTTAGATGGAGAGAAGTGGATGAATTGGAGCACATGTTGGAGAGGGACTTGCCCCGAGTGCCTGCGTGATTGGATGTGGGGGTGAGGGGCCGGGAGTGTCCTAGATTTGGGGTCTGGAGGAGCAGGGTAGCTGGAAGGGCCACTCACTGGGACAGGAAGGTCGGCCTCCTTCCCTAACCTCCATCCCTGACTGCCTCAACCCGTGACTTCAGCAAGTGAGTAACATGTGCTGTGGCCTCTCCCTGCTCCCTTCCTTGCAAAGCAGATGGTGAGACAAGGAAGAAGGCCAAGCCTCCGCGGCTGTGATTGTACTTTCCACTTTTAGCTCAGCAGTTGGGAGCCCATGGCCTTGCCATTCCTTGCCTCCCACTCCTGGTTGTCTTCGCTCTGCTCCAAATCAAATCCAGCCCCGTACTCTTCACTGAGCACCTGCTGTGACCCAGCCACGTGAAGGCCACCATGGGAGAAACAGGAGGAGCACACGTGGTCCCACCTTTGAGACCTGAGGAGAGCTGGGGCACCAGGAAGGGTCGAAGCGGCCAGGAGCAAGGCAGAGAAACAGTCCTAGAAGGCTGTGGGCACTTTTATGAGGTCAAACCATGGCAGTTGGAGGCAGAGTCGGTGGCTCTGATGAACTCCTGAGGCAGGGAAAAGCCAGCTCTACCTCCCACCCCACCCCCCTCACACACATGTGCGCACAAGTATGTACCCTTCCTGGAGGCCCCACCTCACGCTGCTCGAGATCTCCAACTTCAGCCTTCGATGCTCCCTCTTCCCTGATGGGGTGGAAAGGAGAAGACCGAGTGGTCACTTGTCCACTGCCCTGCTTCACCATCCCAGACTGCCCGCAGATAAGAGGCTTTCGAAGACAGCCATTGCTGACCCTCTGTTCTGAACTTCCCCACAGAGCAGGTCAACGCTTCCCTGTCTCTAGAAAGCTCCAGTGGTTCTCTAGGTGTGGACCCCAAAACAGCAGCATCACCTGAGAACTTGATGGAAATGCACACGTTTAGGCCCCACCCCAGACCTGCTGCCTCAGAAGCTCTGAGGGTGGGGCCTCAGAATCCGTGTTTTCGTGAGCAACTTCCCACCCCCACCCCCACCCCTGCCCTGGGGGATTCAGATGCACACTCAAGAGCCTTGGCTATCCTCGGACAAAACCTCCCCAGAAAGGGGAGATGTTTCTCTTCCGCTGCTCTCCCTAAGAGGAAACCCCAGTGGCCCCTCTACGACCAGACCCTGCCTCCCCCAAGAAGCCTCTCCCATCCATATGGACTCTAGCTCTTCAAGTTTATTGCCGCTCCCATCACCCCTGGGGCTGTGGGAGTGAAGGCCAGGTGGCCGCATCTGCTGCCACGTCACCCACCCTCCCCACTCCCAGCTTGGCTTGCCACATCCACATGGTGTCCTCGGAGGAGCCAAAGTTATCCATGGAGGACATTCTGGGCAGCAGAATAAATGGGTTGGCTTGTGACAAGGGATGAGGGATACCCCAATTCAGTTCACTGGGTTCCCATTTCTGCCCCAAACCCTGTCCCTAGCAGTAGGGAGAAGCAACACCAAGCCATTGACATTGCAGTTGGCTCCTTTAGGTGAGAGATGAGAGGCTGGTGTGCACAGACAAAATCCGTTGTCTGCTGGCTGCCTCCTGGGAGGGCACAGCTTTGCTGCCCCTGGGGAGCTCATACGACAATGGTCTGTTTAATCAGGGGCCCCTGTTTTCTCTAAAACTCCAGGCAATAACCATCCATTGAACAGTTCCTCCTTCAAGGAGTTCCTGCTTCACAGGGCCCTTGGCAGAGCCTGTGGGAGGAACCGAGTGGGGTGCAGAGTTACTTCCTGCCAGTTAGGCCCCCCCTCACTTGTGAGCAATTGACCAAATATCAAATTTTTTCATGTCAGTGTTTTCGTTGCCTTTTATCATTTTCTGATTTTAGTCTCCAATGAGTTGTAGAGCTACGTGTGCTTCAACGGTACACACTGGGTGGGGGTGGGGGATTTGGTGCTAGACTGGGCAGGGCCAGAAGAAGAGGGGCACGGTCCAGCCCCCTCAGATGAGCAGACAGGGGAGGCTGCGGATGTGAGCGTGCACAGGTCTAGCTGCCCACTGTCGGCAAGACCAGAGAACTGGGAGCTCCAGCCCAAGCTCCATCACCAATAGACTGTGTGGCTCTGAGGGTGTGAGTTAGCCTCTGTGGGCCTCAGTTCACTTGTCTGACGAATGGGAACAATACTAGCTCTGCCCCTCCCACCCCCTCAGGAGCATTGCAGATATCCAAGTGAGCTAGTATCTGAAAAATATGGGTGGCTTCACAAAGCAAGGCAACGTAGTCACAACAGGGTCATCTCCTCTGCCTTGAAGGTGGGGACTGTGCTTTCCCATGTTTTGTATTCCCCAAAGCACCCGGTACAAACCATGACAGGTGGTCAATCAGTACTCGTTGAATGAAGGAAATAGAAGACACGGTCCCTGTCTCCACGGAATTGCAGATCTAGCTGGGGGCTGGTAGTGGCAGTGAGGAACACACAATGGAAGAAACGTAAGAAGAGTAGAGAGAGGCCCTTGTTAGCTCAGACACCTCTAATTTAGAATTTGTGATGCTTTCACAAGACCGGGGAGGAATTAGACCCTGCTGATGGAAACACGTGCCAAACAAACTCCTCATGGGAACAAGATAATAATTGTAGGAGCTCCCAGCCTCCAAGTGCAGGTTGTGTTCCAGATGGCAGAGGGAGTACTGGACCCTTTGGCCATACCCACTTGCATGGGAGTAGTTAGCGTGCCAATCACAAGTGAACTCTGACCTCATCTCTGAAGTAGCCAGTACCTTTCCTTGACCATGCTTTGTTAATGGCCGTTCAGGGTGACTTCATGTATTTAAGGAACATAAAATTTTATTTTGGTAAGTCTAGGCCATTACTGGTCTCCCTCTACCTCCTCCCAAACAGCCCATTTCTATTCAATTTTCAAATAGATGTAGTGACAAAGAGCATGTAACCAACCCCATGTTATGAGCTCCCTTGACAGGAGTCAGGGGGTCCTTGGACCTGGCAGAGAACCACTGGCTGTTGAGGACCCGGGTCAGCCACTGGCCTTCCCTGGGCCACCGCTGCTTCAACAAAATGAGCAGGTGGGCCCAAATGAAGCTCAAGGTAGGTGTCTCCTGCATTGGACTCTCCTGGTCCTTGACTGAAAAATGCCTCAGCCTAGAGCAATGTAAGAACAAGATGGGCCCAGCCTCTTCCTGCCTGATGCTCTGGTCAGGCGGACATGTGGCTCCACAGGTTAGAGACAGAAGTGGTCCAGGTTGTTTTGTCCATCCTTCCTGGCCTCAGATACTTGGGCTAGGCTCCTAGTGGGGACCGTCCTCAGATGGAAGAGGTATCTAGGTAAGCCCTGCCAGCTGAGGTGGGAGAGAGCACTGCAGGCATAGGAAACACATGAGCATTCGTGTGGCAGTGGGTGAGAACCCTGGTCCCTGCTGGAGAGAATGGGCAGTGGGAAGTGTGGAGATGTGGTGGAGGAACAGGGTATGAAAGTTTTTGGTCCAGGAAGAGGAGCCCAACCTTAATTGGTAAGAATGATTGCAGGCTGTGAGTAAGGGGGGCCGTGATGGAGGCCCCGTGCACTGACCTGCGGCCACTCAAGTGAGACGGGCTGGAGCTGGCAAGGTCTTTGGGGAGGCCTGAGATAGCCTGGGAGAGAGTGGTTCTGCCCCAGGGCCACAGGGAAGTGGATAGGTAGAAGGCCAGAGCCGAAATCCCTCTAAAGTCCAGAATGCCGACTAGGGGCAGCAAGAGGGGCCCTGGGGAGACCCCTCTGCCCAGAAATACCCTAGATAGTTGAGATTCAGCAATTCCCCTCCCTGGCTTCCTACAAAGCCCAGGGGACGATGTGAAACATGCCATCTAGTTTGAATCCTCATAGCCCTGCAACACTGGTGGTATCATCCTTATCTCTCGAGCGAGGAGACCAGGAGCAGAACTAGCAATGTCGCTGGAGGCCACATGCTGGGAAGGCTCCGAGGCGCCTGTCTGACTCCAGAGGCCCTGCTCTTGCTATTGCCACCCCTGCCCCATGCCTGAAATGGCCCTCATCTCCAGGCTCAGGGCCGGCGTGGGGATTGGGCTCCGGGGGGTGCCAAGGGTTTTGGTACAGACCCCAGCCCTAGAGGGCAGCTGGGCCTTGTCGGGGGAGGGGGCGGGTTTGGTTTCTGAGCTTCAGGGTCTGGGAGGCTGGAGAGGACCCAGTGGCTCTCTGCCCTAAACACAGCCACGCTTTGGTCCTCTTCACGTCCTTCCTCAGACTCGTGCCAGTGCTGCCACTCTCTGGCTGAGCTACTGGGGAACCTCCTTCACACCTCAGTCTCCGCATCTGTGAAGTGGAACTGATAACAACGTGGCGTGGTTGGAGCCATTCAGTGAGATCACATATGCTAAGTGCCTTCATAAGTGGAGGCCTTAGTTCCAGGAGCACCATTATCAGCAGAGTTCCCGCCATGTCCCCTTGTCCACCGTTACACGTTGCATTCATCTTTTAAAGCCTGGTGTAAATGCCTTCTCATCCCTCTTGGCAGAATTTTCCCTGATTTCTATCCTGCTAAGAAGCTTGATAACAGCTTTATTGTGTGATTTATCATGGTCTGGCTGTAATCAGTAGAGGATATGTCTGTCCTTCCAGATAGTGAGTCCCCGAGGACAGAAGCTGGATCATCTCATTTGTGTGCTCTTTCTTGGCTCAGGAAGGGACAGCTGGGAAAATTCTCAGGCGGTCCCCAGACCTGTGCTCCCTGGCTCTGCCCATCCTGGCTCCCTCCTCTTGACGGAGAGGCCTGTGGTCTCAACACTCCACTTCAAGGCCTCCTCACCCCCGTCCCCAAGACCTGCTTCCTCACCTCTGAGATGGGCCACCAGTGACCCCAATTATTAATCCTTTATTTTGCTGGCTCTGTCTCTTTGTCTGCCTGATCATGCAAGCCACTCCTTTTTTTCTAGAAATGAATTTTACCTTTTGTGTGTGTGTGTCGGTATTTTCTCAAGTTTTATCCCTGCTCTGGCCACTCTCTTTCTCTATTCTTCATAGCAAAGTTGGGGATCTCTAATACTTCAAGGTGATTCCAATTCACCAAAGTTCTGAGAAAGGTCCCCCCAACATGGATCTGAGCTCCTTCTCCCCAGCGTTCTACACGGCCATCCTTATACCTTGTCTGCATGTACTTATGCTTTGCCGCCACCAAATAAACCGATCTAGATGGCCCGAAAGCAAGCACAATCTTATGAGCCATCAACACAAACTGAAAGACAAAGTCAACACATGTTTATATCTATAGAATGGCAGAGATGATGGTGTGTTCTCCAAAATCTTTCTCTGCATCCTGGGCCTGGCATTTCCCACTAAGTTCTGGCCAATCAGATATGAGCAGAAGTGATGGAGGGCACTCCACGCCTAGCCCTGAGAACAACCCCCCCCCACCCCGCCCCCAACACACACACACAATCTCCTATTCTGGCTGGATGTGGAGAGTCCAGCAGAGAGTTCTGGAACCATGGAGTTTACAGATTTCAGGTCCCTGAATCACACTAGGAGGAGAGTCACTCCATCAGCAATGCTTGCATTGGATTGCTATAATATAGAAAAATAAACTTTTATTCTGTTAAGCTATTTCAATTTGGGGATTGTTTATTATCGTAGTTACTCGACCCTGACTACTATAACCCCCAGAGTATGTAATGTGCCTAGCTTACAGATGATAGACAGACAGATAGATAGATAGATATAGATATAGATAGATATAGATATAGGTATAGGTATAAGAATATAGATATAGATAGCTAAGTAAATCAAGATGGTGGCAAATAGATTAGGGACATAGGATGAAGTCAGGGGTAAAAAGAAATCTACACGTCTTGCAAATATTACAGAAGTCAGTAAGAGGAAGAATAATATTTCAATAGAGAAAAAGAAATAAAGGCTCTCAACAGGCAGCTTAAAATGAATTAACCTCAAGACTAATAAATATATGAAAAGATGCTCTGAGGAACTAGGAGAATGCAATTTAAAAGACAACCATGTCAAACTCCTTGGCTTGGCAAAAATTAAACATCACGATTATTATATCCAGTGTTGATCTGGAGAGGGAGAGAAAGGAACTCTGGGTTACTTGATGATAATCTCCTTGGACAATAATTTGATAATATCTAGTAAAGTTGAAGATAACCATTCCTTCACCCAGCTATGCTATAGAAAGTCTCACACGTATGCACAAATGATATAGATGAGATGTTAATTTGGCTCTGAGCTTCCTAGCTGCCAAAGCAAAGAGGGGCAGATGATTAATGCCCATATAATTTGATTCTCAATGCCCATATAATAAAAAAGGAGACCTGTGGCTCTGGCTTTCTGGCCATGAGGTCAAAGAAAATGTTTTCCTGTGGATTCCTCCTGGTAACAATGTGTATTTTAATAGGCAAGGTCTTAGGCAACATCCCCATAATAAAGAGTAAATTGTGTACAACTTAGGAAGTTTCAAAGCACTTATCCCTTTACATGAAACTTACTCTTGATTCTAGGGATGAAATGCACACTGAGGACCAAAAGGATATTTAGTAACAGTAATTACAGGAGTGTTCAAAGTTGTGTAGCCCAAGAATGACCTCTCTGGTGACAGAATAGCCTGGCTTGATTCAGGAATGAGATTTTTATTATCACAAGAACCCTCCCCACCCCCACCACGATGACAATTTCTCCAAACCAAGCTTTTGAATAGAGTTGAGTAGCAGAGAGTTCAGGTTACAATTTCAGGCAAGCAACCAGCCTGAAATTATCCTCTGCTGTTCACTTAAGACATGATCAAGAGCTTTGCTGATGGCAAAGAAAATTGCTATCCTTTCATGAAAGTTAAGGAGTCTTTACCAGAAACAGTGTCTAGGCTAATAGTTCCCCTATACTTTCTATAAAGGAAGCACAGGTACATAAAGGAAATTTATATTAAAAAATACACATAAACGCAAGCTATGGCTCGTTCCTAATCACAAAATTTTGAGAGCTTTCTCATAGCCAAAAGGAAAATGGACATGACCACCTCCAATATTGGAGTTCTTTGTGGAGCTTGCTGATTTTAGCTCCAAAATGTCCAGATCATGATCCAAGTATACAGCTTTGGTGGTTCATGAATAAAGCTTCCAGCCCCAGAGGAGTGAATCTTGCCTTGTCCCTTAACCCATTCTTTCTGGTAGTCCTGACAAAAGCTGCATGCCTGAACCAAATGCTTCCTGTCCCAGAGAGTAAGGACCAGTCTTGAAACCAGTCCTTCGGGGCGCCTGGGTGGCGCAGTCGGTTAAGCGTCCGACTTCAGCCAGGTCACGATCTCGCGGTCCGTGAGTTCGAGCCCCGCGTCAGGCTATGGGCTGATGGCTCAGAGCCTGGAGCCTGTTTCCGATTCTGTGTCTCCCTCTCTCTCTGCCCCTCCCCCGTTCATGCTTTGTCTCTCTCTGTCCCAAAAATAAATAAACGTTGAAACTAGTCCTTCATCCCATTTCAGAAAAGGACTCTGTCAGGTAGTTACTCCAATGATTCCCAGAGTGGTATGGTGGCCATCAGAGTTCTCAGGACACATCTGAGCCATACTAAAACCACACAATTGACCCCCAAATCATTCCTGCTGGGAGTCAGAGGCCAGGACAGTGGGACCCATACTGGGAAGAGGGTGGATAGTTTTCAGTTGCTGCCTCTGTTAGGTGGAATGGTGTGACACAGATCAATGCAGGGAATCACTGTCATCTCAAAGTTGAAGCTTACCAAAGAGGAAGGATGCTTTTGGGCTCTACCTGGGTGGCCTTTACCAGTTCTGTGCGCCCATCCCCCGGCTTTTGTGAGTTTTGCTTTTAAGAGTTTGCACCTTTAAAGGCTACTCTTGGGGGTCACTGTAGGCACTTCACCCAGACTCCTGGAGATCTGGAAATGCTGAGTTTCTCTCCCCTTGGGGCAGACTGAGCCATTGCCTGGTTGGTGGAGGAATGTGGCCGTTTCCTTGCCTCCAGGGGGATAAGATCTGTGGTGTGATTTATTCTCCAGAGCTCTCTGCAGGATCAGGCAGACTGTCACACTGTGACTTAGCTTCTCCCTGTCCCTATGCTACTTCTCCCACTTCCCCCACTGGGTTCTCCTGGGAGCACTTCTTTGGTGAATCACTCGCACATGAATCCCCTTCTCAGGGTCTGCTTCTGGAAGACAGTGGGTCCACTGAGGGGGCTTTCCAGGGCCTCATGAACAATGGGGGAGGAGTCTTGGGCTTGCACTGATACCTCCCCCACTCCCTGTTCCTCTCACCGTGCTTGGGTCCAGGACAGCAGGACCCTGGGATCGTTGTTCATAGTCAGTCCTTCCTGATAGAGCCAGAGACCTCCTCCGAGATCTGTGACAAGCGGCTGGATATTTGGACTTTTGAGAAATAAGTCGCTCCTAGAGCAACTGAGATGCAATGCATCCTGGCAATAGGGCTTCCTTTGCTGCATTCCTCCGGGGCGGCCTGGTAGGCTTGCCAGGGGAGTTTTGGCTTCCCAGAGAACCTCATAAAACAAGAATTTTATAGGCAGAGTCTTTGCTGCCCAGGTCAGGGAAGTCGCACAGAAATCAAGCGGCCCCCATTGGAGGTGTGTGGCTACAAGGCAAGCACCCCTGGAGGTGACAATCCGTCACCCCGCAGGCCATAGGCTGGTCCAGACCCCTTCTGGTGTCTTCACAGCCACCTGACCAGAGTTTCCCAGCTTGCCCAGAGTTGACCTGAGGCTGCCTATGGGCAGAGGGAGGTTGAGGGTGGAAGGGCTCCCTTTCTGAACCTTCTAGAATGCCCATTTCACAGATACAGCAGTTGTTGCATCATCGAAGACACCAGCCCTTTGGCTGAACTGCAAGCCCATTTCCCGTCAACGTATGCCATGGGCTGCTGTTGAGCAATAATGTGTCAGTTGGATCGGATGGCCCCCTTCAGTCACGATGACTTTCCCAGAGGTGTGGCCCATGGGGAAGCAGTCTTTGAAGGCAGCTTGCCCATGGAGGGGGCCCAGCCTGGGCCTTTTTGAGAAAGGCATCAACATTCCCAGCATCTAGGTCACTTCCATTTAGTACAGCCATCAGGGATGTGCTGGAGAGGGAAGCCCAAAAGGCTCTCTCGCTGGGACCCTGCACCCCAGGAGCATCTCCTTAGCAGAAACAAAGGACGGTAGACTCTGACACAGGTCTAATGGGCTTCCATCAGGTACCTGACGTTCTCCAGGGGCAGGGCGGCCAGCCTCCCGCAGGCCATCCGGTCAGCCAGTGGCCAGCAAAAGCTGAAAATACGGGGCACTTAGAAAGAGCGATGGCTTGGTAGGGATTGGACCTGGGGCTCCACACGTGGGGCCCACCCTACATTCTAACTGGGCCCTTCCCTGCCCATCCCGAGCTGGGCCTGGTCTTCCATCTCATGTCCAGGGCCACCTTCCCTCCCACCCTGGAGAGAAAGATGCCCGGCCTGCTCTCCAAGGGTGCAGTGCACCCAGGCTCTAAGAAGCAACCCCCAGTGCCTTCCCTGAGACCCTCCCTCGGCACTTGTTTTGTGATGTCATGTCAGTCACTCTTCAGCCTGTAAGGCTACTCCTATCCACAGAGCAACACACACAGGCAGGGGCTCCCTGCCTCCGCCTGCTGAGGTCTGGCCTCTGCTCTGTCCCCTGTCACTGAGGTCCTCAGTGTTCTCTGCTACCAGTGGTGGGGGCATCCCGGCCTTTAGGGCATAGTCCTTTCTCAGCCTTGGACACTGTGGGGGGTGTCCTTGGCCTCAGCCCGCTCTAACTCCTCACGCTCTCCCTGGACAAGTGCGGCTTCCTGGTGGGGGACCATCTGTGTGCCAGAGGCTCCCATGCTCACTCCTGAACACCTGACCATCTCCACCAGACATCTCTCTGGTGAAGGCAAAGTCCCGGCCAACTCACTTGCCTTAAAGGGAACCCATCTTATCCCTGCTTTCCTCCCAAATCTGCTCTTCTCTAGCTAAACTCATCACCTTTTGTCCCCACCTGGTTCCTTCTTCCCCAGCCCTCGTCGTCATAGCAAATGACCTCCTTGGCTGGTCACACAGGAGCTCCTGCCAGAAACCTGGGAACTGCCCCTACTCCTTTGCCCTGCACGAAGCCCTGCTGATTTTTCCTACCCATTACTTGTCGGGTCTGTCTTCTCTCTCTGTGGCCAGTGCCTGGGCTCTGCTCAGACCTCAATCTCACCTTCCAGCACCCTCCCAAGTGCTTTTGCCTGATCGCCCGGAGCAGGATGGCCTGTTTCTTGAGAGAAAAAGGCAGGGCTGGGGCTGGGGCTGGGCCATGATGGGCCTAGCTCCTCACTGGGGGGGCACCTTAAGTAAGTCTAGACCTAGGTTAAGTTCCCATAGTCTCTCTGGAACAACATGAACCTTCTTCACTTGTTGGCTGTGTGTGCCCAGAAGGCTTTCAGCCACGAAGCATTAGTCCTAGGGGCATCTCGACTCTTGTGGCTGCACAAAGCTACATTCTTAGGGACCTGTCTGGTGGGTGGGGGAGGGGAATGGAGGTTTCCCAACTGTGAACCTCATATGGATATGCCCTCCACACACAGAGCTCCAAGCAGCCCCTGTGCTTCCCCATGGGGCAGGAAGCTCTGCTCTGCATCCCAACTCGTGGACTTCCCCCTCAGGAAGACACCCCCCCACCAGATCATTGTCCTCCACCCAGCCACTTTGGATTGTCCAAACTGATGGCTTAAAAATTCTGAACTGCTCTGGGGCCCCTGGGTGGCTCAGTCAGTTAAGCGTCTGACTCTCAGTTTCAGCTCAAGTCATGATCTCACGATTCATGACTTCAAGCCCCTCATCAGGCCCTGTGCTGACAGTGGAGAGCCAGCTTGGGATTCTCTCTCCCTCTCCCTCTCTGCCCCTCCCCCCTCTCACTCTCTCTGTTCTCACTCTCAAACAAATAAACTTTAAAAAAATAAATAAAAATCCTGAGCCACCCTGGCCCAAATACCAAATGTCCCATCTCCTGGGGCAAGGGTACCCCATCTCCTATACCTCCCTCCTGAAAGAAGGAAGCTGGGGCCCTGGGAGTGAAGAGAGACTCTCCCTGGGCCTGGAGAGGGGCTTTCTGTGGGCTTTCCTTCAGGGAAACTGCCTTACTCCAGGAAGAGCCTCTGACTTGGTGTGGAGGCACGGGCCCTCCCTGTAAGCCTTCATTTCTCTGGGGCAAATGCCCCTACAGGCTAAGAAGTCCCTTAGTCCTATAACTGTCCTGACTGTGGAGTGAAGGAACAGTGGCCCGAGGGGTGTGTATGTGTCAAGGGGAGGGACGGACAGGCAGGGTGAGCATCCCTGGGGACCCACAGGCAGAGGGGAGCTCCCTGTAGACACGTTGGTCCCCGTGGGAAGTGGGGGTGCTAGAGAGAGCCCCTGTGGCCTGGCGGGCTTCAGGAACCAGGAACCGAGCACGGTGGCCTGGGGGAGGGGCGGGAGGCCGGTGGGAGAGAGGCTTTCAGACTTTCAGGGAACGTAAATTTTACCCCCGGCTACTTTCTCTGGGATTTATTTCTCGGTGAACTTGAGACTTTGCCTAATTACGTTTGGGTCTCTTTCAAAGCACATAAATTGCATCCAGTTCTTCTGCCTTCTTCCTAGGAATAAATTGTCCCTGTGCAAGGAGGGATCTGGGGGAGAGAGTGAGACTTTATTAATTCGACACAGAACTCTGTTCCCCTGCCCTCCCCTATGCCCCTCGTTGAATAATAAAATAATGAAGATTTGACTTGGACCAGGATGTGTGGATAAATATATTGGTGACATGAATGGAAATGGATTTATTACATAAACAGGAGACTTCATCAATTTAAACCTGGCCTCCTTTCAATAGGCATAAATTACATTTTCTTTTCCTACCAGTTGCTGTGTGTGTGTGTGTTTTTTTTTTTTTTTTAAGAAACTGGATTTATCGGAATTGAGATTTCACTAATTTATTTCATGGAGCCTCGTGCTTCCTCTTTCTGCCCAACTCATTAAAGACTGGTCCTTCTTGAGTCTCCCCCACCTCAGTCCCACTCAGAGCTCTGTGGCCTGCCAGGAGGGAGGTTGGGGTGAGTGGTGGCTGGAGTGTGGCTTGTCTTGGGCCAGAGAGACAGATGCTCATTGCCGCTACTCCCTCTAGAACTATCTACTTCACCTTAACAACGGCGCCTCAACAGGGTGTCCAGCCCCAGAAGCACAAGAAGATCCCTTTCCAGGCCCCCAGGAGGGCCAAGGGATGGCCCAGAGCAGGGTCCGACCTCAGCGGGTCCCGGGATTTGTCAGCAGACCAATGGCAGAGAGAATCTGTGAGCTGGACTGCAGGAAGGGATACAGGGGTGCTTGGCCACAAGTCCCAGCGGGGTGGCAGTGGGAGGGGTCCAGTGAGTGCTGGAATGTCCCATCACAGACCAATTATCATGGTACAAGAATTGCTATCCTACGAGTTCGGGGCCCAATTTATATACTCCTCTTCCTCCTCCTCCCTCCCTGTCTGCGGCTTTCTCTTAGCCAAATGGGGATTTGGGTCAGCACCTTCCGAAGTGTTTGGTTGGAGCAGGGAGGTGGCTGGAAGCTGCCTTAGCAGTGGAAGACGTGGCCTTTGGACTCTGACTTTGCTTTTTCTGTATTTTTACTGGCATGTCAAGGTTACTTCCAGCCTGGGAATTCCTCTTAGGGAAACTTCGATCTGCCTCTCTTCTATCTCCGCTTAAACTTGGACAGTACTGAAAGTCTTGAATATTCTCATTCATTTAAAGTGATGTTAACACTCAGTGTGTTAACACCTCTGGGGGTGTATGTATGACAGAAATGTGGCTGCCATCTTATTTGGAGAAGCTGGAGAGGGCAACGACTCACTCCAAGATCTGAGAGGTGACTCATGGGGGGCAATCTGGGGCACCACAAGAACCAGCCGATGAGAGATTCCTGTTCCCAGAGCCTTCCTGACACCCCTTCATGCCGCAGTGGCAAGGACACTGTCTCAGCATAACCAGCCCTCTGGGGGATTAGGGAGGAGGGGAAAGGGAGGGAAGAAATCCCCCCCCCAAACCCTCACTCCCATCTCCCATCCCACTCGGTTCACCAGCCCCAGGATTGGCAAGGGGGCTGGTGGCGGTTCTGCAAGCTGTCATTCACCAAGCCCGTTGTCTGGCGCAGGTGTTTCCAATAAGGGATCCTTCAGGCTTGCTTCATCCAGGAGGATGTTTACAAGAAGGTCTGATGAGAAATTGTCTCCAAATGCTGTCTTGTAAGCAAGACGTTAAGAAGGGGGGTGGGGGTTAGTGCCTTAGGCTGTAAGCAAGCAAGGCTTCTGGAATGGGGCCTGGCCAGTGCTCCCTCCACCCCCAGTCCTCTTGGCCAGGACTGGCAGGCTGGGGCCTGGGCAGGTCTGGGCCCACTGCCAAGGGTGGTGAGTGCCATGGGGGTTGGCTTCAATAAACAAAAGCAATAATGTTGGAAGAAACTCCACAATAAACAGAGATACTGGGACATCCCAATTTTGCTACCCAAACCCTAAGGCCTTTTCTCTGACCCTGTGATCTTTCTTTGGCCCCTCTTCCACCGGTTGGGGGGCACAGAACTCTGTGGTTTTATTATCATCATGGTGAGCAATCCACACATCATTAAGGAGCATCTTCCTGGAGAAGCCCAGAGAAGGAAGGGAGGTATCTTGTATCCAAGCCTTCACACACAGAATTTTCCAGTGTGATTAAACCCTCTAGGAGGAAGGTAGGGGATGCACAGCAGAGCTGGCAAACTTTTTCCATAAGGGTCAAATAGTAAATCTTTTCAACTTTGAGCTCCATACAATTTCTGCCACAGCTATTCATGTCTGCCATCATTTTGTGAAGGCAACCACAGATGATAGGAAAATGAGAGGGCATGGCCAGATTCAATCTGCTCACAGTAGTTGGCTGACCCCTGACATATGCGATCAAATGAGTCCCAGAGAGGTGAGGCGACCAGCTGAGATCACATAGCCTGTGGGCAAGTGAGCAGGACAATCATCCAGTCTCCTGACCCCGTTGCCCAGTAGGCTGCACAGATTTGTGTGACCCAACTTAGTGTAGCTGACCAAGATCCTGGATGGTTCCCTGGAGACCTGAACTTGGCATAAGGGAATTGTACCTTGGTACAAGGAAGAGGTCATGGAAGAGGTCAGTATGCTCAAAGCTGGAGAGGAATTTGAGACTAGATGTCTAAATAATGGGAGGAATGTAGCTGGCTGTCCCAGTGTCGCTAGGCAAGAGCTTCTGGTGCCTTCCCTGAGTCATGGAGATAGGACACAAAGGACAGTGTCAAGTACCCAAGTCCAAGGGCCACTGCCTATAGGAGTCTGGAGATGATCCCTCTTTGAATACCATCCCTATGGGTCCTAGCATGTGTGGGTTACAAGGTCTGTGGGAGTGAGGTTGTGTTAGAGAATAAGGGTGCAGTTCAGCCTGGGTGATCTCTGTGAGGTGTGGCTCAGGTGTGGGGGAGGTGGAAGGGGACAGAGTGAGGCTGGGTTGGGACTGTTTTGTGGTGGGTTGGTATGTACACAGGATTTGAAGGCCTAGAGTAGCCACAGGTTCGATGTGGCTGGGGGGAATCAATGAACAGTGGGTTGGGACTTCCAACAGAGTGCCCTCTCTCTCTGTGGAGGAGCACTGAAGTTCAGCAGAGGGTACACAGCTTGCAGTCAGGTTGGGATGTTTGGCTTTGGGGTCAGTATGACTTTGGATTAAAGGTAAGTGCACGGATGGGGCTTAAATGTCAGTGTATGCTCAAGACAGGATCACTCTGAGGTTAAGTCTGGTGAATCACTCTTTGTTGGGACTGATTGTAAGGTGAAGTCCTGGGATTAAGAGTGTGGCCCTATTTGGAGATCAGAGTGCCTGGTTGTGGGGTAGCTGAGATTAAGACCATTATTTAGTTGAGGTACTGAGGTCACCATTTGGCTAAACTTCATGAGGTCAGTGAGTGGTCAGCTTGGGGTGTCTATGGTAGAGGCTCTAACTGGGTAGTGAGCATTCATGTGGGGCTTGAGATAGGAGTGACAGCCAGTGCTTGGGGGTCAGCCTGTGGTTGGAAAGAATGGTAGCCAGCATTCTTTATGCTTTGTTGGATTGGTGTCTTATTGCATTTAGAAGGTTAGCATGTGTACTGTTTGGAACTGGGGAGCCGGTATGTATTAGGGGTTGGACATCACCATGTGTGACTGACTTTAGGGATAAATATGTGCCTGGACTACATATTCCAGTGCAGTTGTGGGTCATTGTGGATCAGTGTAGATCCATCAGTGTAGATCAGCTAGAGATGGAACTGAGGCATCACTGTGTAGTTGGCATTGGGGGATCAGTATGATTTGGGGTCACCTGGTGTTGAAGATTGAAGATATAGTTCAGTGTGTGGGTCTTTGTAAGTTGTGTCATTAGATTGGAGGGTCAAGGTGCAGCCAGGTTTGAGGGTCAGTGTGTGTTTAGGGATCAGTTAGTCATATTGACCTTCAGTTGGAGAGGGTAGGGCATGGATGAGGTTGGGGATGGGGGTGAACAAGTGGTTTCCCGGGAAAGCCTCCCAGAGGAAGGGAGCCTCATAAGCACAGACTCCAAGGCTGAATTGGGGTCAGCTGGGGACTCGAGCCTAGAGTGGTGGGGTTTAGCGGTCAGCAGGCCGGTATGCAACTCTGGGGGTGAGAAAGGGTCAGGGGAGTTGGTGGGAAGGGTGGGTATGGGGAGTTGGTGCCTTGTTTAGGGTGGAGAGTTCTGGATGTGGACTTCTCCAACTTGGCTCTTAGAGAATGCAGGGACCAGGGGAGACTTAGGAGTCAAATTTACTTGAATATTTGAGCAAAACATTGTAGCAAATGCAAAGGTTGCTCTGCCCACACCCCCTGGGTAGTAGGCTCTGTTCCTTAAATGCCCATACGTTTTGGCTACTGCACCTGCAACTCTGCGAGAGGATGCACCCCTGACTGTGGGCGCAGGTTGCATCTTCACCAGGAAACCCAGAAAGGCCTGGAGTCACTGCGCTCCCTCAGTGATAGTCCAACACTAAGGACAGGCAGGAAATGGTGGATAAATACCCCTGCTGCAGCTTCTCAGCAGGACCGAATCCCTTTCCTACAGTAGTCCCTTGTTCATTAATATACCCTATGTGGGCTTCCTTTCCTTCCCCACCTCACATTCCTGCTCCCCTGTGGCGTTTCCTGGGATCATGGCCCAAACAAATGACTCGCCCTCATATCCCGGTCTCGGGTTTGCTTCTGGGGAAACTGACCTAAGAGAAACATTTTTATAATAAAGCTAACAAAGATATATTATGGGAACATGAATTCCACATGACTTCTCAAGATAAAGCAAAACCACGATGAAGAGTGCATGGCTCTGGCCACAGGGGTCTCCCCCTTACTTCACTAATAGGGGCTCCACATTTGGGAACTGGGCTAGAAACCAGAGGACAAATCCCTAGAGGTGAGCCTCCCAGGCACAGACAGGGTGGAGCATGAATCTGGGATGGGGTCGGGGAACAATTAGAAGGTACTGGGCACTGTGCACTTGAGTTTGGCAGCTCAGCATGTGGTTGGGGTGCAGTAAGTGTGCATTGGGGTTTGGGGTCCTCAGGGCTGTTCTTCCAATGGAAGAATAGCGTCCATGAGGGATTGAGGTGGCTTGCTTAGGGTTAAGTTGCACTGGGGTGGGCCCTGTCCTGGTGACTCCAGAGTGGCCCAGTTTTCATCATTACATGGTGAGTGAGACACCTGAAGCATGCTAAGGCTTGGGAGGGGTTGGCATGTAACTGAAGTCGGGAGTCAACAACTGATAGTCTACGCCTCCCAGGATTTCTCTGGTAGGAGGGCTATGTAATTGCTTTGGGGGTACAGTGAGTCATTGGATTTGGGGATCAATATTTGAAATAATCAGGACGGGGATCGGGGGCTATGAGCACTGCTGCCATTCCAGTGGCCTTTTTTAAATGCTCTGCTCTGATGGACACATTCCTGCCCCAGGGGAAGGCACGGTGAATGGAGTGCAGGCTGGATTTCAGCCCTCGCCTGTCCCTTGTCCGGGTGCCTTTGGGCAGTGACCAACCTGCACAACTCCACGTAGCAGCCCTGGAGGTGGTTGGGGTTCTCTGAGCAGGGAGTTCCCGCCGACCCAGCCTCAGGAGTAGCTGCCGCATCCTCCAGCCTCCTTCCCAGCCATCTCCTCCAGCTGTCCTTTTCTTCTGAGAGGAGGTGAGGCAGGTTTCTGTAGTGTGAGCCCCCGCACCCTGTGAGGCTTGGGAGCTGGCTTCCTGGAGTGAGGGTCAGGGTCAGGGTTCGAGTCCTGGCCACGTCGTATATGTGTCAGAATGAGCAATGCCTTTTTAGGTCACATATACTTTGGACTTCAACACTGCTTTATGTAGGCCGTAAAATTAATAGGTGGGAACGAGATTTATGGGCCCCACTGGGCTGTTCTTTGCTTGTTAGGTTAAACACACTGATTTCCTGGTACAAAAGTGCTTGTTAAAATAATCTCCCCCAGCATGTTCAGAGGGGACATATCTGTCTTGTTTGGGGGGTGGGGAGAAGGCTGTGGCGCCCCATCCCCACCTCTGGGGCTGGCCCACCTGTCATGACCTCCCCCAGCCCCAGCTGTGTGTATGATGGAATGAATGATGAGGTTTCTGGGTGGGGGGCGTTCCAGGGAAGGAATGTGCCTCTGTGCAGATAAGGCCAGAGCCAGACCTGCACTCCCATCATCCCCACGAAGAGCCCGGAAGACCCGCTAGCCTTTGTTCCCGCAATATCTTGAGAAGGGAGGCTAGAAGCATGGCGGGGGGTGTGTCGGGGGAGGCATGGTGTTGTTGGGGCAGAGCAAGAGGTTGGGGATGCCTGAGCATTCTCAGGTGGCACTGTGCTTGCGGGTCACTGGGGCCTGACTCTGCGTGCCTGCCCCCAATCCTTCATCTACCACACTGTCCTGGGACATGTGCCCTCCCTGAATGACTCAACCACTCCTGGAATGGAGGTTGTCATGCCGTCTCCTACCCTGCCGGGGTTCTCCTCTTCCCCTGAGGGTGTGTCTGGAAGGGTCACAGGTGGAGTGGGTTATGCAGAGCACATAGGGAACTTCTGGAACCAGGGTGCTCACAAATCTGCTGGGCAGAACTGGGCAGTGGGTTTGGGTGGGGCTTGATTCAGTCAACGGCAGGACACATGTACAGCACAGGAGGAAAGGCCCAGGCTAAGCCAATTCAGGACTGGTGCTCGGCCCTTAGCAGGCCCATGCGACGCCTGCTGAATGACAGCGTGCAGACCGGGGCGCTCCGAATCCTCTACTTCCCTGTTTAAATCGAGCTCACTTTGAGACCCTCTGAAGATCGGATTTCTCAGTCTTCTAACATTCCCCAGGGGCTGGTTCCAAGGATGGGGAGATGCTCACGGAGCTTCCCCAGCCCAAGTCCTCCTGCTTCCTCAGGCTCACCCTCCTGTCAGCCTGCTGCTCAGTCTCAGAAGCCCACTTTGATAGCCCTCTCCTGGGCTCCTGGTGCCTTTTGTGTTTGATATTTGTGGTCATTTCAGTAAAGCATACTACCCACACCATGCCTGATTCTTGTCCCATTCAACC
This sequence comes from Leopardus geoffroyi, assembly GCF_018350155.1. NCBI lineage: Eukaryota > Metazoa > Chordata > Mammalia > Carnivora > Felidae > Leopardus > Leopardus geoffroyi. Next base: position 88,562,858 of record NC_059336.1, on the reverse strand, counting down.
CTCATGAGGTCGATGTTATACCCGCTTACCGACAGATAAGCAAAACCGAGGCCCAGAAGGCCACCCAGCAGTGAGCGGAGTAGCTGGACCTGAGTTAGGTCTGAGGACCTCGTCAGTGGGGGCTCCTTTCCCTGCTGTCTGCGAGGACCTCCCTCCATCATTCCAGGACATTAGAGCCATCAGTGGAGCAGCCGGAGCAGAGGTGCTGTCTAGACCACTTCTAGGTCTGTAGTGCCCAGCTCACTGGGGCACCCGTGGTGGAAATTCAGCCTAGCTTGCAGACTGAGGTGTGACAGCTGTGCTGTGTGGGTCTGAATCTGGAGTTAGGCTCCTGGGTAAGAATCTTGGTTTCAGTACCTCCTGGCTCTGTAGCCTCGAACGAGCCTTCTCGTGTGTCAAACAAGGCTAATAATAATACTTACCTCATTGAGTTGTTGCGAAGGTTCAATGAGATGCTCTGTATAAAATATTTATGACAATAACTGGCACATAGTAAGAGCTCAGTAACTGGTAACGCAAGGTCCTAACCTCCTTCCATCACCTTCTTGTTCTGAAATACTGCCACCTGCTGGTAGGTTCCAGGTGCAGCCACCATGTGCCATTAGTGCCCGGTGCAGCTGAGCGCCCCAACTGGCACCCACCTTGATTCCTCCATTTGGACCATCCTCCTCCCCTCTACAATAAACCACGCACCTCCTCTCTTTCCAGACTCTGCACAACAGCACCTCCTTCTGGGAGTTTCCTTGATTGTCAGCCCTGCACATCAAGGAGCACAGAGCCACATCTAGTAGCTTTTCCCCTCTGTCCTCTTATCCCCTATGTCTTTGGTTTTGTGGATTTTAGAGCCAGGCAGATGTAGATGTGAACCCTGATGCCAACATTTAGTGGCTGTGTGACATGGGGCAAATTACTGAACCTCTCTGAGCTTCATGATTGAAGAATCCCCCCAGTAAACAGTCACTACTGTCATTATTCATCTTCTGCCCTCTTGTCTCAGTCAGCTCCTGCTGTCTCCCCCCACGTTGGCTCTCAAGAGGGCACTGCTTGCCTTCTGGTCCCCAACTGCACATATCTTCATGGCAGTTTCTGAAGAATTTTCCCTGCTAGTAATCACAGGGAAAAGAGAACAACACGCCCGCGGAGAAGGGGGTTATCTAAAGGTTAAAACGCATTGTGATGGTGACACAAGAGGACCCAGGTCCCCACTGTCTTGGTTCTGTTCTTGCTTCCCATGTGTTTCATTGTAAGCCTTGCTTGGAGGGGGCCCAGCCTTCCTTGTCTCTTCTGACCACACCCCATGTTATCCCAAAGCAGCAAGCTGGAGGAGCTTGGCTTACTCCAAAGCCTCCTGGAGAGGATCTCGTGAGGATTGATCTGTAAATGTGGGGGTTGGACCATAAAGTTCTCTAAGGTCTTTTCTAGCTCAGGCGTGCTTTGCGTCTGAGTCAACCATTTTTTGATTTAATGACTTCCAAATGTCTGCTTAGGAGGGCTTGCTTTTGCACCAGTGGTTGGCACTGAGCACCACCCCACGCTGACCCAAGGACACCTGCTGGACCCCGACGACGGGACTCAGTGCCCTGCTTTTGCTGGAAGGCCGGCTCTTCATTCAAATCCAATCCAAGAAGGTCCGAGGCTGAGAGACAATGCAGGTTCAGACTCTGGTGGGAGAGGCAGGCCTGGGCAACAAGGTGCACTGCGTGATCTTCTCCTCACTCCCCTTGGAGGTGAGCACTGCACCCACTGCAACGGAGGGCCCCGCGCAGCCCCTTTGACCTGAAATACACTCTCCCACCCTGAGATCTATTCATTTCCTCCCTTTGTGTTCTCCTCTACAAGTTCATCTCAAACCCAGCCTTGCCCAGGAAGGGCAGCACGCTTCGTGCCTCTGCCCCGGGGGCTGGGTGAGTTTGCCAGGCCCTCAAAGGCAGCCTGAGAACTCGCAAATAGGCAGAAAGCATTGGGGAAGGGCTCCAAGGGAGCCTAGGCTGGGGAGCAGACATTCAGACAGCCCGTACCGTGGTGCACAGCCTGCCCACAAGCCCGGTGGATTAGAAGGGGTATTTGGTGAGTCCACAACCAGCCCGCAGAGGCGGGGAGCTTTGCTCAGACTTTGTAGACCATCCAATGGCCTCTTTCAAAACAGGATTTTGATGAGTTAAGTGTAAATGAATCAGAAACACATGGGTTGAATTTCCCTCCAAATGCAATGGGGTTTGAATACAGCTCAGGGAGGGAAGGGGGGTTCTGGGGAGGAGAGACGTGGCTTAATCAAACAGGTCTTTTCTTCTTTTAATGTTTGCCACCACTGCCTCCAGGCTCCCTGCCTTCTACCATCTCATCCATCCCACCCCCAGTGGGGGAGACCTGGGGCTTTGCTGCCCGGGCTCAACTGAGGACCTTGGGCCAGCCCTGCCGGCGTCAGACTCAGGGGGAGCTGGACGCACCCCGCCTCCCTCCGGCTGCCGTCCAGGATGCCTGGCAGAAGCGGCTGGAAGGCTTTTCTCTGGAGACAGTGACTCCCTGCTCATCCTAGACTCCTGAAGTAGTCGGTGATGTGGAGGAAGGGGGAGCCAGAGAGAGTGCAGGATGGCACCCTTGAATTTACAGGGACTAGACCCCAGTCTTAGAATGTAGTGTCTCACGAGGAGGCAACTTTTTATTTATTTTATTTTATTTATTTATTTTTTACATCTTTTTTTTAATGTTTATTTATTTATTTATTTATTTATTTTTATTATATGAAATTTATTGTCAAATTGGTTTCCATACAACACCCAGTGCTCATCCCAAAAGGTGCCCTCCTCAATACCCATCACCTACCCTCTGAGGAGGCAACTTTTTAGACAAGATGAAGTCTTCGTCTATTTAAATCACATGTATTATTTTCTTTTATTATAAACATCATACTCTTTTTCAGGAGAGCAAATTTTAAAAGCACAAAGAAGCAAAATAACAATATAAAAGCTACCTACAACTCCCACCCAGGGGTGACTTGTTAACATTTTGGTTCAGCTGCTTCCAGGCCCCTGTGTGCTTTTTAAACATTACAGATTTACAGTCATGCAGGATAGAGGCACTAAAGTGGACTAGTTGGAATTCTGAGTCTTGAATAGACTGCCTGGGCTCCAATCCCAGTCCCATCACTTGCTGCATGTTACAACACGTTTGCCAAACTTTAGAACCCACAATTGACAACAGCAAAACACAACAACAATAATAACATGGTATCTGCCAGGATTGAATGGAATAATATTCATAAAGCACTTAGAGGAGTGCCCAGTGCATAAGAGCCACTCAACAGTTGTTAGCTAGTAGTGTTTCTATTTTGTGTCCTGTCTTTCTTCATATATATATATGCCATCGACTTCCTAGGTCCTTGGTATTCTCTATCAGGATTGAAAGGCTGCATTCTTGTCATAGGTTATTCACCCAACCTTTCCTTTAAATGTATGTTACAGATAACACTGTGATAGACATTTTTCTGCATTTTAAGGGGGTTCAAGTTTGAGTTTGAGCTTTTTGGCTTAAGTTTCCTTTTGCATAAGTTGTTTTGCATGGGAGAAAATTAAACTGGAGAATATTTATGTCTATGAACTTGTGGAGATATAGATTTCTGTTCCTATAGTTTTGCCTTTTAAAGAATATAAGATGAATGGGATCATATAGTATGTAGTGTTTTGTGTCTGGCTTCTTTCACTTTGCATAATGCATTTGAGATTCATTCGTATCATTGCATGTATCAATACTGCATTCTTTTTTATTGTTGTGCGGTATTCCATTTGTGGATATAAAAATTTTCTTATCCATTTGTTAGTTGACAAACCTTTGGATTATTTCCAGTTTGGGCCTATGATGATTAAAGTCCTTAAAGTTTACACACCAGTCATTGGTGGACATATGTTTTCATTTTTCTTGGGTAAATTCCTAGGAATAGAATTACTGAGTCGTGGATAGATAGTAACTGTATGTTTAACTTTATAAGAAACTGTCACACTGTTTTCCTAAGGGACTGGACTAGTTTGCATCTCTCCACAAGCAATGTTTGAGAGTTCTGATCAATAACATTCCTCGGCGGCACTTGGTAATGTCAGTTTTTAAAATTTTAACCATTCCATGGGGATGTAGTGGTATCACATTGTGGTCTTAATTTACTTTTTCCTAATGATTAATGATTTTGAGCCTCTTCTCATGCGCTTATTTGCCACCAATATATTTTCTTGGGCTAAGTGTTTAAGTCATTTGTATATTTTTTAATTGAGTTAATTGTCCTCCAATTATTAAGTTGTAAGATTTCTTTACATATTTTGGATAAAAATTATTTATTCTATATATGTTTTGTAAATATTTTCTTCCAACCTGTGTCTTGTCTTTTAATTTTCTTAAATGTCTTTTGAAAAGCAGAATTTTTTATTTGATGAAATCCAGAATTTATCATTTTTTTCTTTTATGGATTGTGTTTTTAAACTCATAGTTTAACAGTTTAGTGCAACCTAAAGTCACAAAGATTTTCCCCAGAGTTTTTTTCCTAGAATTTTTATAATTCTAGAATTTACATTTAGATCTATGACAGGGTTTTGAGTAAATTGTTATATGGAATGAGATATGGATTGAAGTTAGTTTTTGTTGTTTTTTTTTTTTTTTGTGGTGGTTTTTGTTTGTTTGTTTAGGTTTTGTTTTGTTTTGTTTTGCATGTGGATGTCCAACTGTTTCAGTACCATTTGTTAAAAGACTATCTTTTTTTCTAATGAATTATCTTGGATCCTTTGTCCAAATCAGCCAACCATATTTGTGAGGTCTATTCTGTTCCATTAATCTAAATGTCTATCTTTTTTACCAATACCACCATCTTGGTTAATGTAGCTTTATATTAAGTCTTGAAATCAGATTGTATGAGTCTTTCAACTCTTTTTTCCAAAGTTCTATTCTAGTTCCTTTGCTTTTTCATATAGTTTAGGGGTGGCTTGTCAATTTCTACCAAAAATCCCACTGGGATTTTTACTGGAATCTCATTGAAACCATAAACCAATATAGGGGGTATTTTTGGGTTTTGGCAGTTTGACTAAAATACGTTTAGATTTTGTTTCTTTTTAATATTTTTGTTCCCTGAGTTTCTTGGATCTGTGGTTTGTGGTCCTTTGGTAATTTTGGAAAAGTTCACAGCCACTATCTCTTCAAATATTTTTTCCTCCACATTTTTTCTCTATTCTTTTAGAATGCCAATTTTGGGTCTTCTTGATTTTTAATGTTATTTTTCTCTTTGTGTTTCAGTTTGGAAAATGTCTATTAGTTACCTTTAAGCTCAATGATTCTTTTCTTTTCTGGACCTGCCAAAGAGATTCTTCTCTATCTCTGATATCACATCCCCCACCTGTAGTATTTCTATTTGGCTTTTTTATAGTTTTAATCTCAGTGTTGAAGCTCCCCACCTGTTTAAGAATTTGTCCACTTTTCCCAATAGATCCTTTAAAATATTAATCACAATTATTTTAAGGTTCTTATTTGATCATTCCAATATCTGGGTCATCTCTGGGTCTAGTTCTATTGACTGCCTTATCTCTTGACAATTTTTTTGTGGCTTTTTTTTGTGTGTGTTTCTTGTAATTTTTTGCTGAATGTTGCACATGGTGTGTAGAAAAATAGCAGATATTGAGATAAATGGTACTTTTTCCCTGAGATGGGCATCATACCTTTCCTGTGAGAACAATAATTTGTGTGGGTGTGTGGGTATGTGGTTGTTGAGTTGCTCTAGTCAATGTTTAAACTGGGTTTGATATTGTTGTTGCTATAGGTACCTTCACACTATGGTATCTTGAAAATTCCTCGAGTAGGTGGGCTACTACTACCTATTACAACCCTTTCTTTTGTGTTCTGCCAAAGTAAAATAGTTTGTGCGTTCCACCTCTCCTCAAATGAGCCATTCACTCTTTGAAATCTAGTTCATCTGGTAGTTTTGTGACAACAGCTTTCTGATGGGTTCAGGAAAGCTAATAATTTTGTAGATCATCTGACTTTAAAAAAAAAACAAACATGGTTATGTGGGGGGAAGCAATGTTCCCTTGTGATTTTCTACATCCTAAGAGAAAGTAGATTTTTCTTGTCCCTTCACACCTGTCTAGATGATCATAGGGTTTTCTTCTTAGATCTAAAGATGTAGTGAATTATTTTAATGGCTTTTCTATTAAACCGTGTTTACATTATTTTTTAATTTTTTTCAATGTTTATTTGTTTTTGAGAGAGAGAGAAAAAGACAGAGTGCAAGCAGAGGAGGGACAGAGAGAGGGAGACACAGAATCTGTAGCAGGCTCCAGGCTCCAAGCTGTCAGCACAGAGCCCAACATGGGGCTCACACCCATGAACCATGAGATCGTGATCTGAGCCAAAGTTGGACCCTCAACTGACTGAGCCACCCAGGCACCCCTGCTTACATTATTTTAATAATGCCATTGCCTCATGTTGTATTATTCTCTTATTGAGGGGCTAGATTTGATTTTCTAGCTCGATAGGCAGTTTTGTTTCATTACTATATTTCTCATATTTTTGTATCATGATTAATATAGGTTTATAAAATCACCTGGATCTTTCATGTCTTTCTAGTCTCCGTAAAAGTTTACACATCATGGAAATCCTCAATTCCACGAACATTTAAGTGACAAAACAGATCCTTGCACCATTTGTTTGCAGTAGTTCTGTATCAACCTTTTGAATTTGTTCCTTAATTATTGGTTTTTTAAGGCGTCATGTGTCATGAATTCCTTGTGGCGATTTGCATTTTCCCAGGACATTATTTATTTTATTGAGTTCTTTAAAGTTTGGACTTGACTGGATTTATAATCCTTGGTGTAACACGAAAAAGAAGAGGAAACTTAGGTAGAGCCTTTGGGAGCACCAATATTCAAGAGGAGGAAGAAGTGGTACCAAAGAGTGTGAGAAAGAGAGTCCCGAGAAATGGGGAGAACTAGGAGGCTGTGAGAGTCTGGAACTAAAGGAAGAGAGACTTTTCAAGCTTGAAAGTAATCAAGCTGGACTCATTTCTTTGCCACATTAGGTAACTGAAGAAACTATGAATTTACCAAGAATTTTGAAGGAAAAAATTGAGATTCAGGCAATAGGAAACATTTTTTACTTATATACATATTCAGAAAAAAATACCACACACCCAACTTCTATGGAATAAAAAGCTTACTTAATAATCTAATCCAGTTGACGAGGAGGTAAAACAAAAAAGTTAACAGGGGAGTTGTGGTTTAAAAGAAACTGGTAAATATCGAGGTAATGTGGACACAGAACTAAGTAATTGTTGTCATTATTGTTTTGAAGCTGAATGCTTTCTTAGTTACATTTAAAATTATAAAAATAATAATGATTTGACCATCATAAACCTGAGGTAAAAATATCAAGTCATTTTGGCAAAAAATTGAGAGGAAGAATTTGGGAGAAGAATGATGTAAACGTATACCAGTTCTTTATAGTTCATAAGGATATCTGAATAATACTCTTTTTAAAGATACATTTTATTGGGGTATAATTTACAATAAAATACACACATTTTAAGTGTATGGGCCAATGAGTTTTGACAAATGTATACAACCTCATGACCACCACTACAGTTAATATAGAGAACCTTTTAGTTACCCTAGAGGAGTCACTTGTGGCCCTGTCCAGTTAATTTCTGACCTCCACCCCAGCCCCTGATCTCAGAAAGCCATTAATTTTTTTTTCTGTCTAATTAGTTTTCCTACAGTTTCATATAAACAGAATCATGTAATATATACTCTTTCATACCTGGCTTCTTTTCTTTAGGATAATATAATAGGCCTTGAAATCAAGTATTGTAAGTCCTTCAACTTTGTTCTTCTGTCAAAATCATTTTGCTATCCTAGTTCCTTTGCTTTTCCATGTAAATTTTAGAATTAACTTGTCAACTACTAAAAAGTTTACTGGAATTTTGATTGATCTTGCAGCTGTATCTATAGATTGATTTGGGCAGAATTTATATCTTAATGATCCCAAGTCTCCCAATACACGAATATGATCTTTCCCTTCATTTACTTAATTTTTTTCTCAGCAGTGTTTATATAGTTTAATTCTTATCTCTAAATGAACCATATATTTTTCAATTTTTTAATTTTTCAATTTTTTAAATGCTTATTTTTTTTAAAATTTTTTTAACATTTATTTATTTTTGAGACAGAGAAAGACAGAGCATGAATGGGGGAGGATCAGAGAGAGGGAGACACGAATCCGAAACAGGCTCCAGGCTCTGAGCTGTCAGCACAGAGCCCGACGCGGGGCTTGAACTCAGGAACGCGAGATCATGACCTGAGCCGAAGTCGGATGCTTAACCGACTGAGCCACCCAGGTGCCCCTAAATGCTTATTTATTTTTGAGAGAGAGAGACAGAGAGTGAGTGGGGGAGGGGCAGAGAGGGGGACACAGAATCTGAAGCAGGCTCCAGGCTGTGAGCTGTCAGCACAGAGCCCAACATGGGGCTTGAAATCACAAACCGTGCGATCATGACCTGAGCTAGTCAGATGTTTAACAAACTGAGACACCCAAACACGTCTACTGAGAGCATTTATCATGAATGGGTATTGGGTTTTGTCAAATGATTTTACTGCATCTAGTGATATGATCATGTGATTTTTCTTTTTCAGCCTGTTGATAAGATGGATTATGTTAATTGTTTTTGAATGTTGAACCAATCCTGCATACTTGGGTAAATTCCACTTGGTCATGGTGTATAATTCTTTTTATACATCGTTGGATTTGAGTTGCTAACATTTTGTTGAAGATTTTGCATCTATGTTCATGATATTGGTTTGTATTTTTCTTTCTTTTTTTAAATGTCTTTGTTCAGTTTGAGTATTAGCGTAATGCAGGCCTCATAGAATTATTTCTGAATTATTTCTCCTGCTTCTATCCTCTGAAAGAGATTGTAGAGAATTGATATCTTTGGATGTTTGATGGAATTGACCAGTGAACCCATGTGGGCCTGGGTACTTTCTGTTTTGAAAGATTATTCATTATCAATTCAATTTTATTAGTAGATACAGGTCTATTCAGATTGTCTATTTCTTCTCATGCAAATTTTGGCAAACTGTGTCTGTCAAGGAATTGGTCCATTTCATCTAGGTTATCAAATTTGGGGGCATAGGGTTGTTTGCAGTATTTCTTTTCTTTCTTTCTTTCTTTCTTTTTTTTTTTTAGTGTTTATTTTTTCAACGTTTATTTATTTTTGGGACAGAGAGAGACAGAGTATGAACGGGGGAGGGGCAGAGAGAGAGGGAGACACAGAATCGGAAACAGGCTCCAGGCTCTGAATCATCAGCCCAGAGCCTGACGCGGGGCTCGAACTCACGGACTGCGAGATCGTGACCTGGCTGAAGTCGGACGCTTAACCGACTGCGCCACCCAGGCGCCCCTAGTGTTTATTTATTTTTGAGACAGAGAGAGACAGAGCATGAGTGGGGAATGGCAGAGAGAGAGGGAGACACAGAATCTGAAGCAGGATCCAGGCTCTGAGCTGTCTGCACAGAACCCAACATGGGGCTGGAACTCACGAACCGCAAGATTATGACCTGAGCTGAAGTGGAATGCTTAACTGAGCCACCCAAGCACCCCTCTAGAGATTTCTAATTAAACAATATTCTTTTTAAAGAACCAATTCTTGTTTTCATTGATTTTCTCTTGTTTGTTTGTTTCCTATATCATTCATTACTGCATTTGCCTTTACTATTTTCTCTACTGACTTTAGGCTTATTTTTATCTTCTTTTATAACTTCTTAGGTTGGTTAATTGTATTATTAATTTTGGGTCTTTCTTCTTTTCTAACATAAACAGTGATGTGAATTTACTTCTAAGTACTACTGTAGCTATATTACACAACTTCGATAAACTGTTTTCATTTTCATTTACTTCAACATACTTTCTAATTTTATGTGTTATTTCTTCTTTAATCTTTGATCTATTTATTTGATCTATTTCTTCTTTGATATTTGATTGAATATCTAATTGTTATTTAGAAATGTCTTCTTTAATTTCAGAACACTTGGCAGCTACCCAAATATCCTTCTTTTATTGATTTTTAGTTTAACTCTTTCCAGATAACATACTCTGTAAGATTTCAATATTTTTCCAATTCATTGAGATTTGAAAAAAAAATGGCTCAACATACGATCTGCCTGGTAACTCCCCTATACACTCTTGAAAAGAATATATATTCTGCTGTTGATGTGTGTATGTTCTCATTATAAATTTCAATTAAGTCATGTTGCTTGATAGTGTCATTTGACTTTTCTATATACTTACTGATTTTCTGTCTACCTGTTCTTTCTTTTAATTAAAGAATAATTGGGTATAATTGGCAAGTATAATTGTATGCATTTAAAGTGTATAATGTGATGATTTGATATACATATACATTGTGAAATGATTACCAAGATTGAGATACTTTACACATCAATCAGCTCAAAGAGGTAACTATTTGTATATGTGGTAAGAATGCTTAAGATCTACTCTCAGCAACTTTCAAGTATACAATACCACATTATTAAATATAGTCATCACACTGTACATTAAATCCTCAGAACTTATCTTCTTATAACTGGAAATTCATACCCTTTGACCCATATCACTCCATTTCCCCCTTCCCCAGCCCTCAGAAACTACCATTCTATTCTATTCCTAGAAAATTCACTTTTTTTTTTTATATTCCAATTTAAGTGATACTATACACTATTTGTCTTTCTCTGTCTGACATACTTTACTTCATATACTGGCCTTCAAGTTCATATATGTTGTCAAAAATAGTAGGATGTCTCTTCTTTTTTAATGGCTGACTAATACTCCATCATGTAAGATATATATGTCTATATACATACATACATATATATATACATATCTCTCTCTATATAAAGGTTATATATAGATATAGATATATGTAACATTTCATTATCCATTCATTCATTAAAGCACATTTAGATTGTTTCAATATCTTGGCTATTGTGAATAATGCTGCAGTGAACATGAGTGTGCAAATATCTCTTTGAGATGCTGATATCAATTTCTCAGATAAATGCCCAGAAATGGGGTTGCTGGATCAAAATGGCAGTTCTGTTTTTAATTTTTTGAGGAATCATCATACCATTTTCCATAATGGCTGTGCAGATTTATATTTCTACCAACAGTGTGTAAGGATTCCCTTTTCTCCACATACTCACTAATATTTGTTATCTCCTGTCTTTTTTGTAATAGCCATGCTAATTTGTATGAGGTGACATCTTATTTTGGTTTTGATTTGCATTTCCCTGATGATTAGTGACCTTGAGCACCTTTTCACCTACCTGTTGGCCATTTGTATGTCTACCATCTTCCTATTTATTTTCTATTTGTTCCATTTATTCATTTTTTTCCTCCCTTGATTTATTTTTTTGGTTGTTTTGCCTCCACTATTGATTTATTAGCTTCTTTGTTTTATTTTTAGAGATTGCTCTAGGGTTTAATCTGTCTAATCTCAGTCTACCTTCAAATGGCATTATACTGTTTTATGGATTATGTAAGTTTTCTTTAAATTGTTGAACATATTCGTAACAGCTATTTAATAAATAAGTAATTAAGTATTATGGTGATAATTCTTTCACCTATATCATCTGGGTCTCTTTCTATTGAGTGATTTTTTTTCTTTATTGTGAGTCACATTTTTCTGCGTCTAGTCATCTCTAGAAATTTTAGATTGGATGTTGGAAAGTGTAAGTAATATATTCTTGAAAATCAGGATTTTGTTGTCTTTTTTAAAAAGCACTGCGCTTTGTTGTGGTAGGCAGCAAAGTTACTAGTGATTTAGTTTGATCCATTCAAGGCCTTTTTTAAAGCACTTTCCTGGTGGGCTTTTAATCTATGATTTAGTTTTTCTATTAATGTATGGTTCTTCTTAGGATCTCAGTACACTGAATGTACTACATGTTCAATAAGAACTCTTCCAGCCCTGTTTGAGATCTTAGAATTCTTCACCTTCTGACTCACTGACACCTTCTTCTTTTCCATACTCATGGAAATTTACACACCGTCATTTTATTATTCATCAGAGAACCGAAAGGATTTCTATGAAGATTTCTCAAGTTCTTTTTCTGGATAGCTTACTCCACCTGGGGATTCTTTCCCTAAACATTTTAGCTGCCTCAGAACTCCTGAACTCTGATCTGTTTCCTCAACTCGTTGAGACTACACAGCTTGTGATTCCCTCATTGTTCTGTGGTCCAGAAGGTGCCTCTGTGCAAAAAGCCAATTCAATCATGGGGGTTTCCTTATTTGTTTGTTTGCCTTTCCTGAGCTATGTATTGTCCAATATCTGGAAGCAGTTATTTCATGTTTTTATCTAATTTCTAGCTGTTTAAGGTAGAAAAGTAAGCCCCATCACTGTTAATCCATCATCACTGGAAGTAGAAGGGTAAGTACTCTTTTACTTCTTGACTTGGATTATTCTAGAAATATAGACTTAAATAAGTGGCAGAAATTTGCTTGGTTGATTTTCCTGATGTTTACTGCAAATATTACCAAAATACAGAAGTTATGACAAAGAAAATAATCACTGTTAATATTTTGTCATTTGTCTTTGCAACTTTGGTCTATACTTGGTGACACTAATAGATATGGGTTCATAACTCTACCTTTGTAGTGGGTGGTGAAGCCTTGGTAATTAGACAAACAAACAAAAATAAGTAGTATAAATCTCAGAATGGAATTATAGTAATAGAGTTATTACTAACTCTCCTGAGAGTTATTAATGTTATCATTATTTACAGATAATATGATTACCTACATAGAAGGCCTAAGAAGATAAACTAAAATGACAAGAAATAGAATATTTTTCAAACAGAAAATTTTTATTTGACAATATTAACTACAGTTGATTCTTGAATAACATAGGGTTTAGGGGCATCAACCCACCATGCAGTAGAAAATCCACATATAACTTTTGGCTTCCCCAAAACTTAACTACTAATAGTCTACTATTGACCAGAAGCCTTTAATGATAACATAATCAGTCAATTAACACATATTTTGTATTTATATGTATTATATATTCTATAATTCTATATTATATATATTCTTACAATAAAGTAAGCTAGAGAAAAGAAAATGTTGTTAAGAATATCGAAAGGAAGAGAAAATATATTTATAGTGCTGCATCCAAAAAATCCACATATAAGTGGACTAGTGCAGTTCAAACCTGTGTTATTCAAGGATCAACTGTAATTAGAAAGCATACTGGGAAAGAGATCTTTATTACAATATCAACAAACATATGCAATGTCACATACATATGTAATTAGGTTTATGAAAGATGTATGAAAAATTGCATGAAGAAAATTACAAAGCTCACTTGAAATCTTTAAATAACTAGTAAGAATACTGTGTTCTTATTTGGGAATATTTAATATTGGAAAGTTGTCCATTTCCCACATATTTAACTATAAATTACTTGTAATCTTCATCAAAATCCATATGGGATTTTTTAGAGCTAGACGGAATGATTCTAAAAATCGTTGAAAGAATAAAGTTTGATAAGATCCAGGGAATTTTTGAAAAACTCTAGTAATGAAATGGGAGTTTCCCTACCAGATATTAAAATTTATAATAAAGTTAGAGTAATCACAATCGTATGGAACTAGTGCAGGAATAGACAAAACAGATCAGTGAAGCAAAAAGACAAAGCCCAGAACAAGTCCAAAAGTATTCAAGAATGTATTGCAAAATAAGAGTGGCATTTTAAGTCAGTGAGGAATGGATGGATTTCTTCAATAAATTTGCATTTACTATCTAATATATTTGGGAGGCAGGGGATATATCAGGAGTTAAAGCATAATTTGTGTCAGAAAGGCTTAAATGTAAAATATGAAGCTTATTAAAAGGGTGGGAAACAGACACTCTCATATATTTTTGGTGCACAATTTGTCAGTATCTATTAAAATAAAGAGACTTCCATATACTTGGGCCACACAATGCCTTTTCTATTAATTCACCTGATAATTTGTGTAGATATACTGGTCCATGTATACAAATAAATGTCCTTGGACAAGAATAGTAATGCCAGCATTATTTATGATATTAGAACAGAACTCTTCTTGGCTCAGGGTATCAAAGAGAATTGACACCTTCCTTTCTGTAGATTGACAAAGGAATTTGGTCAAAAATCTGTTCAATGATTCTTGAACTGCTCAGCCACATCAAGGATGAAAGTAAGGTCTGAGACTACAAGAGTGAGGTTTTGGGGAGAAGATTCTTTAGAGAGAGCTGTTGCCTTTCTGGGTCTTCACCTCGACTTTGGGGGACCAGTGGAGAAGACTACTGTCAAGACTAGGAAGGGGAATTTCAAAAGGCTTTTCCAGAAGTGGGAGAAAGAGAAGACCGGTGTCTGCCCCAGGTGTGGGGTTGCTAAAGTGGCCTGCAGTCAGGGGCTAACTCTCCTGAGAAATCCAGAAGTCAGAAAAGGCCTGCCTTACAGCTTTGGTGTCAGAACCCTGCAGTTGAACCTATGTTGGGATCAGGGATTGTTAGGACAAGGGATATATGAGTGTTTCCAAAGTCAGATATGGGCCATGTGCCAAAGACCAGCATAAGGTGTCCCTGGGTCTGGTTCAGTAGAGCTGCCCTAAGGGCCAAAGAGAAGTTGGTAGAACAAGGCTGATCATGCCAAGAAAGGAATCATAAACAATCAGGAACAAGTCAGGAGAACTGCCTGGAAAAACAGCTTTCTAGGGAACCTCCAACAACCACACAAAGATCCCTAAGAGAAAGAGGCAGCATGAGCCATCAGCCAGGGGAAGAGAACTCAAAATCACCCAACCAGTGATAACCACCACCTCATCCCTTTACCTTTCCTCATGAATATACCCCTTCCCCCTGCCATCTTCACTCTCATGGGAAGTGAAATCACAAGTAGCAGGGGAATGATGTAAGGAAAGAGGCAGACAGAGGTTCCTTCCCCACTCTAGTCTTCCTACAAGTAGCCGGCCAGAGTTGGGGGAAAGGAGAAGAGAGGGAGAAGAACTATGTCAAGTTCAAGGATTTGGTCTATTACATGGAAATAAAGATGATAATTTTTAATTGAGGCTGAGTTTTTGACTGAAAACAAAAGCCTATGAGAATAGTTAGTGGTGTCAAACAAAGGTAAGAAGTGTTATTCTAAAGAAAGACTTATAAATGGATAATGGATGAAAAAAATTTTTTGATGATATCATTAGTCATCTTGTTCAATATACCAATTACAGAAGAACAACACTGGAAAAACATAAAGGCCCACCAAAAAAAAAAAAAAAACTAGACAAATACACTGATGCATTCGTATAGTACAATATTATACTGGCATTAAAGTAACCAGGAAGATTTTTATGCATGGATAAGGAATGATCTCCAAATAATATGCTCAGTAGGGATAGAAGCAAGGAATAGCCCACTTTATGTAGTATGCTACTCTATATGGGGATAAAAGAGCGGAGGGGTGTGTAAAGTACACACGTGGTTTATGCTTGAGTATCTCCAGATTCCTAAGAAACTGGACACACAATTTACCTCTGAAAAAGACAAGTTGGAGACTGGGGAAAGGTATGGAGGGGACATCTACTTTCTACGTGCATTTGTTACTAAAATAAATAGTAAACTTATGAAAGTACTAGGCAAAAACCAGGCTATTATTAACTTATTGAAAAAAAATGTAGGGGGGGCGCCTGGTGGCTCAGTCAGTTAAGCGTCCGACTTTGGCTCAGGTCATGATCTCATGGTTGGTGAGTTCCAGCCCCGCACCGGGCTCTGTGCTGACAGCAGCCTGGAGCCTGCTCAGATTCTGTGTCCCTCTCTCTCTCTCTGTCCTTACCACTCATCATGCTCTCTGTCTTTCTCTTTCTCTCTCTCTCTCTCAAAAATAAATAAACATTGAAAAAATTTAAAAAAATAAAATGTAGGTAGTTTTAGTTCACTCTTCCCATGGAATTACCGATAAACAGAACTTACACAGAAAAATAGAATTTAAAGGGATTTAAATCTTTATTCTTTTGAGTAAACACCAATGGGCTATAGTGACGTGTGTGTGTGTGACAGAAATACATTTTGATGAACCATAAAACATTAAAAAAATTCTCTCACTTCTCCGCCATTCCCTATGTCCTCTACATGTACCACAGCTGATAGCTACAAAAAAACTCTTAAGTTCCCAATCAAAATTCATTCAGAAACTGAGAATGCATGGTTCAACTTCCACACTCCGTCTCTTCTGTGGCTATATGTTTTGTATATGTAATATACATATGTCCCCCTTTTCTTAAACCTTCTGATTTTGCAGCTTTTTGTACCAAGTTTTTAAAAATATAACAAAAAATCATGGATCTAAGCAAATAGACACAGAATATTCTTTGGAATGGAGGAGGGTGGGGAAGCTATCAAACATTTATACGTTATCACTCTGACATTTATATAATCTTGGGTGGGGCACACCTCTCTAACATAAAACTAAATATGAAGGGAAAATGACATATTTAACTGCATTAAAAAACAACTTTTGGAAAAAAGCCTGGCACAGGAAAGTTTTGGTCATGTATCAAAACATTTCAAAGGTATAATTATTATAATGTGTTGTTGGTGGAGGGACTAACAAGGAGACCAGTGGAACAGAACAGAGGACATAGAAACAGACTCACTCATACACAGAAAGTTGATGACAGAAAAGGCAATAATGAACTAGAGGCAAAAGGTTGAACTATTCAATAAATGAGCTGGGATAGCAGGTTATCCATATGGAAAAGAATTTAGATCTTTACCTCACACCATATACAAAATAAACTCCATGTAGATTAAAGAAGTAAATATAAAAAGCAAAAGTTTTTAACTTTTAGAAGAAAATGTGGGAGACTATCTTTATGGTCTTTGTATAGGGAAAGACAGATTTAAAACTCTCTCTCTCTCTCTCTCTCTCTCTCTCTCTCTGTCTCTCTCTCTCTCTCTCTCACACACACACACACACACAGTCCAAACCTGAAAACAAACAAAAAAAAAGATTGATAAGTGAGACTACATTAAAGTTTAAGGTATTTCTCAACTAAAACAGCACACAAATTACTAAACCAACCATAGACTGTGAAACAGCCTATGTTTCATATGCATGGCAACATGTATAATGCTAAAGGACTGCTACAGGTAGTTTAGAAAAATAAACAAAAGAATAGGAAAAATATATAAAGATTTATGGCATTTATGGAAGAGGGAACCCCAGAGGCCAATAAATGTGTGAAAAGAGAAGCTGACTTGGACTAGGAAACTATAAAACTATAAAAGAGTGAGATTTTTTTTTTACCCATAATATTGACAAAAATGAAAAGTTTGGTAACACCATGAGTTGGAGCAGAGAAACAACACCCAGGAGAGAGTATAATGGTACCACTGCTTGAGAGAGCTATTTGGCACCATCTAGAGAATCTGAAATTGTGCACACCAGTGATGCAGACAATCCTCATCTTGCCACGTGCCTGGAGAGACTCTGGGACATGTACAGAGTCATGTACAATAGTATTAAATGTTCTTTATAATGAAGATTTAGAAGAATAAAAACTCTAAGTGCCCAGCAACAGGAAAATGGATAAATTTCAGGGTATTTATAAATAGAATACTATGCCTTCATTAAAATGAATGAATTATAGCTGTATATTTCAATATGAATATATTTCCAAACATGATATTGAGCTAAAGCCAACACCTGTGATGTGATTCAATTCATGTAAATTTACAAAACATAATGTACAAAACAATATCATACATACACATACACATAGTATTGTGGACATACACATAGTATTGTTATTAAAGCATGCATGGAATTAATGATATCCCCCCAAAACTGGGATAGTGATTAGATTTGGTGAGAGAGGAAGTAGAATGCAATTATGGAGAGAAACACAAAGTACACGAGCTGTAATGAAAATGTTTTGTTGCTTTAAAAAATCTGAGGCAAATTGACAAGTTGATATTTCATAAGGTCATGTGAACAAATTATATGGATATTATATTTCCCCATGCGATAATGTAAACTGTAAAGAATATTTGCAAAAAAATATATGATAAAAGGGGGTTAATATTGTTTTTATCTATGGAATACTTGTAATTCAATAACAAAATTACACAATCACCCCTCTCAAAATTCAAATCTAGGTAAACTATGTAGGTAGGCAGCCTCAAAAGAAGGATCTAACTTCCTTACTAATCAAAGAAACTCATATTGAAATGTGATGCCTCGGGGCGCCTGGGTGGCGCAGTCGGTTAAGCGTCCGACTTCAGCCAGGTCACGATCTCGCGGTCCGTGAGTTCGAGCCCCGCGTCGGGCTCTGGGCTGATGGCTCAGAGCCTGGAGCCTGTTTCCGATTCTGTGTCTCCCTCTCTCTCTGCCCCTCCCCCGTTCATGCTCTGTCTCTCTCTGTCCCAAAAATAAATAAAAACGTTGAAAAAAAAAAAAAAACTACTTTATAAAAAAAAAAAAAAAAAAAGAAATGTGATGCCTCTTTTTTCTTTTTCTTTTCAGATTGGTAAGGATGAAACAGGTGATAAAATCAGCATTGGAGACAGGGAAGACAAGGCATGCTCCAATGAAGTGAAAAGAATTAAAATCCCTCTGTAACCATTGTTAGAACAATCCTGCATAAATCAAAGATATTTTAAGAACATGTGTCATTCGACTCACCAATATTCCATTTCCAGGAGTTTATTCTTGGTGCAGCAGGGACAGGAATCAGACTATTCTAAACAGGATTTATTGCAAATAATTTAGAATATCAAAAACTGGAGACAACTTAAATGTCCTAAATTAGAAGCTTGAGTGAATATGGGGTGCCAGCTCTTGATTTCTGCTCAGATCATGATCTCATGGTTCGTGAGATCAAGCAGCATGTCGGGCTCTGCACTGACAGCGTGGAGCCTGCTTGGGAGTCTCTTCTCTCTCTCTGCCCCTCCCCTGCTCTCTCTCTCTCTCAAAATAAATAAATAAGCTTTTTTAAAAAAGAAGCTTGAGTGAATAGATTCTGATATGAAGACATAAAGCAATATAAAATTATGACATATATTTACTTTCCTGAAAATGCTTTCATTTTATAGAATGGTTAAGTTCACATTACAAATAGTGTTTATTTTTATAATATTTATAAATTCATATATGTTTTTATATGTACACACATATGTGCACACATGCATATATGTTTCCACCAAAAACAGTCTAAAAAGAGAATGCATGGCACAGACAGTTAAGTCTGTCTGTTAAGTCACAGACAGTTGTATTATTTCAGAGGTGTGATTTAAAAAAAAATTTTTTTTTCTAACATTTGGACTATGCTTATATATTACTTGTGTGTGAAAAGGAAACAAAACTAGCACAATGCAGGAAATGTGCTCTTCCTCTGAATCTTGAGGATCAAGATTGGAGAGGAAAAGAAAATTATCATTATTTGAAGATATTACTGTTTGCCTAAGAAAACCAAAGCAAATCAATTATAAAAGCATTAGAAATCATAAGAGTGAACAGTGGCTTATTAAAAGATAGTTACCCAGGTGCACCTGGGTGGCTCAGTCGGTTAAGCATCTGACTTTGGTTCAGGTCACGATCTCACGGTTTATGAGTTTGAGTCCCGCAGAAGCCTGCTCCAGATTCTGTGTCTCCCTCTCTCACTGCCCCTCCCCCACTTGTGCTCTGTCTCTCAAAAATAAATAAATGTAAAAAAAAATTTTTTTTAAAAGATAGCTACCCAGATTTCATTGGCTTTCATAAATAACCAACTAGGAAACATAATAAAAGATACCACCAATAGCAACAAAAACCATAACATATGTAGGAATAAGCTTACCAAACACAGTGGTGTGTGTGAAAGCACACACACACATGCACGCACACACACACACACACACACCCCATACTCATACGTATACATACACGTACTTCTCCACATATGTTCTCTACACATATAGCCATACCCTACACATATAGGAAGAACTTTAAATGGGATGTTAATAGATAGATAGACATATTATGTTCTTTAATGGGAAGTTTTAATATTGTAAAGATGTTTTGGAAGAACTGACATCAAAACACCTAGCACATCCCAATCAAAATCTCAGTGTGATTTTGGAAAGTGGGAAAATGATCAAATTTACCATAAAAGTATCATTAAAGAATAAGCTCATGACTATATCAAAAAGGAAGAAAAAAGAAAAGTGACCTATAGCCTCAGATGTTAGAATATACTTCAGAAATATAATAATCAAAAGAGTGTGGCTAGCGTTCAGAACAGAATAGAAAGGTCAGAAACCAACCCAGTTAAATATCAGAATTCAGCATATATGTAACAGTTTCATTTCAACTCAGTAGGAAAATGATTCTTTTTTTTTAATTCGTTAGGGCAATTGATGAAGTACCAGAGAAAAGTCCCTATCTCACAATGTATATTAAAATAAATCTCAATTATGGGGTGCTTGGGTGGCTCAACCGGTTGAGCATTCGATTTCTGCTCAGGTTATGATCTTGTGGTTTGTGGGTTTGAGCCCCGTGTCGGGCTCTCTCTGTGCTGACAGCTCAGAGCCTGGAGCCTGATTCACAGTCTGTGTCTCCCTCTCTCTCTGTCCCTTCCCTGCTCACCCTCTGTCTCTCTTTCTTGCTCAAAAATAAATAAAAACATTTAAAAATTTTAAAATAAACCCCAACTATATTACTTAATTAAGAGTAAAGTTTGAAATCACTGATAACCTGGAACAAGATCTAGGTAATATCTCGTCTCAGGATTAGAAGGCCTTTGTAAAAACACTCGCAAGAGCCGAATCCACAAAAAAAGAAATAGATAGGTATAACACTCAGGAAACCTTTAGCACAGTAACAGAACACACTATTTTCACAAGCTAGTTCCCTGGGAAGACAGCTCTGAGGTGGAGAGTGCACGAGGTTTATCAGTAGTGTTCTTGGGAATATCACATGGGCAGGCAGGATCGGCCAGGGGAAAGCTGAGCTGTGTTGCATCTCAGTGAAGGTTGCGTGGACCCCAAAAGGAGCTCTGAAGCTGAGAGGGTCCTTCAGAGTTGTCCCAAGGTGGGGGCCTTTTCATCCTTGGATATGGGCTCCTCCAGGAGTGGGGCATTTTAGTGGCTTAAAAATACGTCCATGAATTGTCTAATATCCATCCCTCCAAGAGATGGAGCCTACTTCTCCTCCTTTTGAATGGAGCCTGGACTTAGTTGCTTCTAACAAAGAGAGCACGGCAGTCATGATGGCAAGACTAGGTCACAAAAGCCATCATGGCTTCTTTTAGGGCTTCCTTCTTGAAGGAAGGAAAGCTGCCATGTTGTGAGAACACTCAAGCAGGCCTATGGAGGGGCCCACGTGGTGAGAAACCAAGGCCTCCCACCCCCAGCCATTCTAGTGAGACACCTTTAAAAGCCAGTCCCCCGGCCCCAGGCCCCAGTCAGGGGACTGGGTCCAATGACTGCAGTCCTGGTCGACAGTTCGACTGCAACCTCATCAGAAACCCTAAGCCAGAACCACCCCCCTAAGTGGCTTTCAAATTCCTAATTCACAGAAACTTCAAGATAATAATTGTTGTTTTAAGCTCCCATGTTTTGGGGCAATTTATTACAGAGCATGAGTTACTGTTATACCTGTGATGTTGGGCAAGGTAGCTCTGACAGCCGACCGTTGGAGGCTCCCTGCTGCAGCATTTCCCTGCGATGGAGGATGGAGTCCTACAGTCCTAAAGAAGACACACCACAATGTCCATTCCAACCATAAAGAAAACACACCACCAAATAACAAACCGGGTTTAAAAAGACATGTGCAATTCAAATACCAACTCCTGGTGTTCCTAGGCATCTTGACGGTTTGGGTTTGCCAGTTTGGGGAGCAAAGGGGTAAGTGGCTTCATGGTCTGAGACAGCTATTTCATGTCAACTGGGATGCAGATTCAGACAGAGGAACCACATTCGAACCAAACATTATCCCACCGGACTTCTCAGGAGGTCTGGGGGCCATATTCTGGAATCCACCCACACCTGTCCACACCCCTCTTCTCTCACTCCCTTCTCCCCTTTTCTCCCTACATCCCAGAATTTCTCCAACTCCAAATATTTCTCCCTCTGTCATGCAGAGCACTTCAGCTCTTCTTGCCCTGCCTTATCTCATGAGCGGAAGTACCCCAATCGTTCCAGAAGCTCGGCAAAACTGAGAGCCTGCCACCAACCAGGATCCTCCAGTCTTAGAGGGCCGTTGATTCCTGTTACATGTGTGACAAATGGCAGCCAAAGGGTCAATATCTTTAATACTCATATAATAGCTCCTGCTTAGACATTCACTTATTTGTTTATTTTGATTTAAGATTATTTATTGAGGCGTGCAGGAAATGGAAAGGCTGAGACACAAAGTGAGGAAATAATGAGAAAACTTATTGTGTGTTATACTTACTCTTTTTAGATTTAAAAAATCTGGATGTGGGAATCAGTTACATGTGGAATCTAAAATCTAGTCTGAGTGCATTTAAACTGTAGATACAACAATAAATATTTACAAATCATTAAATTCAATCTAACCCAAGCCCTTGGAAAGTGCCAAATCCTCTCTAGAGCCAGTTACTGACCTTGTCTTTTCTACATATTCACATATAATTTCTGGCTTGAACATTTATTTTGTGCCAGACATTATTCTAAACACTTTACATTGATTTTAAGCGGAGTCTGCCAAGGGCCCCTGTGGAACAAGGGTAGTCCTCGAGGTGAGGGCCAGATCCCAGGTGTCCCTCCCCCGCAGTGAGAGACCATGGACGCTTATCTTCCCTTGCAGACACCCACAGAGGATGGGGCACTGAGGGCTGAGGCCTGGGGTTGGGAGCGTCAGGCTCATACCTGCCCTGTGAGGTCCAGGTCAAAAGAGTAGCCTGCTCTCCTTGAACCCTTGCTCTGCCACTTACCAGCTGCGTGACCTTGGGCGAGTCACTTCCCTCTCTGTGCCCCAGTTTCTACATTGGTGAGGTGGGCTAATAATATCTCTCATAGAGCTATTGTGAGGACTCACCAGGCTAATTCATTTGAAGCATTTAAAACAGTTACTGGCACCTACATAGCATCCCCAAATGATAATTAATGTTTGAAATTCTATTGTATGCCTCACTCATTTAAAAGCTATTTCTGAAAAAGGCACAAAGCATCATTCCTGTCCCCAGCAGTGCTTCTCCCAGGGCTCAGCGGTCAGTTGAGAAGCTGAACCATGTTTAGCACCCCCGGGCCTCTCTCTTCTGTCATTTCCTTTTCACAAAGAAGACTCCGGTTTAATCTGAAACACCCCAGCTGTGCTTTAGCCAGAGACTGACTGGTTTCGCCTGGGGGGTTAATGGAACCTCTGTTTTGGGGGCTCCACGTCCCCTTCCAAATCCGTAGGGCCTGCTCCATGGCCGGGAGTGTGAAGAGGCTGGCTCCCTGGGCGCGGGGGTGGACACAGGTTAGGCTCAGAGGCAGCTCCCAGCCGAGCTCCTGGAGCCAGCGGCCAGGCTGGGCGGACTCTGAGGCAGCCTCCTCCGCCAGCAGAGTAAGGCTTTCCACACAAAACAGTTTTCCCAATGGCCTCCGGATGTCTGCGTTCCGCCTGGATCAGCGCAGGGTGACTCCCAGCTCCATGCCAGGAGCCGTTTGACCTTGGGCACGTGCACTCTGAGATGGTTTCCTCACAGCTGAGATGAGGGTAACACCTACCTGCCCAAACATGACACATTATCAGTCAAAACTTGCTACACAGTGCCTGCTATCAGGTTTTGGTAAACACTCTCGGTGTCTCTTCATGACTGCCTGGGCCGTGGCCTCCACCTCAGAGATAAAACTCCCTCCTTCTGTGCGTAGTCCAAGCAGATTTCCCCCAGGTGCCGCCGACCTCACAATGCCTGGTCTTAGTTTAATATCTCCTTAATGTTCTCCTTGTAGGGCTTCCCCCCCGAGATAGCATCCAGGAACAGGACAAGCTCTTTCAACCCCTTCATGTTATAGGAAAAAGATCTGAAGCCCAGAGAGGAAAATGGCCAGCCCAAGACCACACCCGACAGAGCTGGGACCACAGCCTAGGTGTGGGGTCTCCCAGGCCAGGGCTCCCTCTCCTGGGGGTCTTGGGCACATTCCTCATGGTCTCTCCCTCCATTCTTTATTCCTTGTTGGCACTGGCTTTCAATTTATGCTGGGCTTGCACAGGAGAGGAGATTCTTTTTTTTTTTTTTTTTTAATTTTTTTTTTTTTTCAACGTTTATTTAGTTTTGGGACAGAGAGAGACAGAGCATGAACGGGGGAGGGGCAGAGAGAGAGGGAGACACAGAATCAGAAGCAGGCTCCAGGCTCTGAGCCATTAGCCCAGAGCCTGACGCGGGGCTCGAACTCACGGACCGCGAGATCGTGACCTGGCTGAAGTCGGACGCTTAACCGACTGCGCCACCCAGGCGCCCCAGGAGAGGAGATTCTTGAGCAGGGCCAACATGCATAAGCACAGTGAGCATGAAAAGGGGTGGGGGGCCAGTGATCATTCATGAGGAGGCCAAGGCCAGCCCCTAAGCCAGGTGCCAGGGCAGGGAAATGGGCAGCAGGTGGCCTCAGATCATCACAGCAAGTCTGCAAGATGCTTTTGTGGTCAGGGGCCAGCCATCCTAGCTAGGAAAGGCTGATGCTTGGCGGGAGGGTGGGAGGAGTGTTGTGGTAAGGGTGGTTTGGGGTTGTGGAACACTTACCCGGGCCCAGGTCCACGCACAGCACTGATCCCCATCCCAGGTCTGGCTTCGCCTGCACTCTTGCCCTGACTAGGGACTAAAGGAGAGAAATGACATCAGAACTTGGAATTCAGGGCTTACCTAGATATTCGAAACCTTTAGTTCCAACCTTTCTGGGAGTCCATTCTTTCTTCTTCTCTACATCCTCCTTCTCCATTTCCTCTCCTTTTGCCAATCCCTCCAAGAGGTTATCCAGGCAAAGCATGTAAATGGTCCCTTCATTAGCCCACCACGGCATCCCACTCTTGTACTTCCTTCTCTCGGAGCCATTATTCCTCCAGTTGGTGCCTGGATGTGTCTTTCCTCCTCTCTATGGATTCAAATTTCACCAGGCCCTCAGATCCAGCCCAAGTCCTGCCTCCTCAAAGAAGCCAGCTTCAAATGCTTCCCTGATCCTGCCTACTTCTGAGAGTGCATTAAACCCATTGCTCCACATGGCACCAAGGCAGCAGGTGAACTTCCTAGGGGTACCAACCTCATCCCGCTCTGTTCCCACACAGGGCTCAGACATAAGAGGCACGTGACCTGGGGTGCTCATTAAAAATTCAGAATCCCAGGCCCTATTCTAGCTCTATGAAATAGAATCATTGGGCAGGGGGCCAGGGAATCTGCTTTGGCAAGGCCCGTGAGTAATGGCCATGCCCACTTAGGTTTTAGAGCTTGTGAGGGGGTCCCAGTGTATCCCTCTTCTCACCTCATGAACCACATACATCAGACAGTTTGATGAAACACTTATTTCCTGACATCATAGGTGACATGAGGAGGAGAGAACAGAGAGGGTCACAGGGGGAGCAAAGAGAGAAAAGGGTGAAGGTAGACATGGGCTCCTCATAAGCTCAAGGTTGCCTGCAAGGTCTCCAGAGGGAACAGGGATGCCCCGTGAGGCTACCAGAAGCCTGGTGAGGACGGGGTGTGGTTGCCTCCCCACTTTATGGACAACCCTTCACTTCGCCCCTGGGAGGAGGGAAAGGCTTTCAGGTGCCAGTGGTAGCCCTAGTCAACCAGGGCTGGCTGCAGACAAGGGGGAAGGTGGCCAAAGACAAGAGGGTCTAGGAAGGGAGAGTGAATAAAAGGGGATAGGTCAGGGACAGCGAGGTGAGGAGGGACCATCCCTCTGGAGAATGGGACCTGAGGACAAGAGTCAAATAAGAGAGAACCTTGTCTGGATGTTCAGCAGATAAAGGATGAAAAAACAGCTTGTCTGGCTTCAAAAGAGATGGGCTAGCTCTCACTGATCCTGAATGAATTAGAGTTTTGCTGTCATGAGGCAGAGAGCAGAGCAGGGACCTTCTCTAAGCCCCCTTCTCCCCAGAGCACAAGAACTAGAGGGTCCTTGTTCAGGTGAGCAGAGGAAAGATGAGTTGCAGACTCGAATGGGCTTGCAGGCCGGCCTAAGTCCCTTCCCCTCTCCCTGGGTTCCGATGCTCACAAGTGGTTCTAGGTGTGTGACCCCAGCTGGGCTAGGAGGCCAGCTGCCTTTTGTTCTTCCCTGGAGCATACTGTGGGTGAGATAAGAGATAGTGGGGAGGTCCGGCACAGCCACAGGAGCCATCAGAGAGCAACATTTGTGCAGAGGGGCATCTGCTCCCAGGCCCCACACCCGCCTCAGCCGGGCCACCAGCCTGGTCAAACGCACTTATTTATGGGGGTGGTTTAGAATAGCTGCAGAAAGAACTGAGAAAGGGAAGGGATTGTGGGCTGGGATAGTCAGGGAAGGCTTCCGGGAGGAAGGGAGTGAACTGGGCTTTGAAGTACGAGCCAAGTTTGAAGGATGGATGGAACTGCTCTTCCCCCCCACACCCACCCCCGATTTCTATAAAGCAAACCTTAGAAAAGCCACTCCTCATTGTGTGACAGTGTCCTTGTTTCCCATGGGCCTTTCTGCACCTCCCAAAAGTCCCAGCCGTGCCTGGGTGGAAAGGAGAACATTGGAGGAGGCTGTGCTTCTGCTTAGGCCCCAGTCTCGTGTTTACAACTATTGAGATGGGGGCCCGGGATAGGGATGCTGGGTCTCTGGGGAAACCACTGCACAGAGCAGAGCCAAGGGGACAGGGAGGCAAGTCGACATTTCCAGAACAGAAGGGGGCTTTCTTCCTTCCTATTCACCCTGGGAAGGCTTTCATCCTGGCAGGCAGGCACAGGGCACTGGGCTTGGGGTGGTGCCCTGTTGTCTTTGGCGTCTGAACCCAGGCAGGGAGGGTGACAATAGGTATAGTGTTTCCCACACGCTGTGTGCCAGGGCCTGGCCTTGACAATGCTCAGTGTTGATGGCTGTGCGGAGCTGGGCGAGAAGATCGTCTGTAGGGGAGCAGCATGGAGGAGGCCTGGCTGTGAGGAACAAGACCACCCTTTCCCTGCATCTCTGAGGCAACCCTGAGGCAGGCTTCCCTCAGAACCTGCTCCTTTCTTGGGATTCAGAGGCGCTTTGGTGGCTTAATGAGAACGTGCTGAGGGTGTTTCAGGAGTCCCCATGTGCAGCTATATCCTGACTCTGAATTCAGACTGACCCTAGGTGACCTCAGGTTGCCCCTGACTCTGTCTTCAGGCTAGTGCCGGAGGCAGGGAGAGGTGGGGAGTGTGGCTTGGCATCACAAGTGCTAATGCTTTCCTGCGTGCTGGGCGCTATTCTGGGCACTTCCTATGGATTCCTGTATTTAAATCCGCACAGCAACTCAGCAAGGCAAGCGTTGCCATCACGGAGGTGGAGGCCCAGCGAAGTGGAAGAATGTGTGTCACATTCCACAGCGAGCAGGCGGCAGAGGTGGGGCTGGAGCTCAGGTGGTCTGGCACCCAAAGCTGGTGGTTGCCCGCCATGGTGGGCCCCGCCCCTGCCGCTGGGGAGGGAGGGAAGGGGAGAAGGGCAGCACTTAGGCTCCCCTGGCAGGGGCCGCATCTTCCTGCCCAGATGACAACACACTCATCGCCCAAGAGATGGCAGACGAGGGGAGGAGCAAAACTGGAAATGATCTAGCTTTCCATCCTCATCTCTGGGCCTCAAGTGACCCCGTGCTGTCCCTGGAGCTTTGGAGACCACAGCTTATCCTTGCCGCTTGGATATCTGTCTCAACTTCCTGCTTCCCCAAGCCTTGCCCTTGTCTAACCATCCATCCACTCATTCAGCATTACCATGTGCCCAGTGGGGGCAGCACAGTGATGGGTGAGGCTCCCTCGTGCCTCAATCTGATGGAGCAACAATTAAACCTATCATCTATCTATGTATCTATCTATCTATCATCTATCTATCATCTATTATCTATCTATTGATCTATTCATCTATTATCTATCTATTATCTATCTCTCTATCTATCTGACACAGTGAACAGAGCAGAGCATCTGGGAAGGGAGAGTAGTTGGGGAAAGCTTCCTGGGAGAGGGGGTACCTTAGTTCAGTCTTGAAGGAGACAGGGGAGCTAGCCAGGTGCAGGCTCGGGGCCACAGGCAGTGCATGGACAGGGGACAGGGCTGAGGCCGCAGGGCAGGGGCCACTTGGGAGTTGCCATTTGGAGAGCAGGGTGTGAGGGAAGTGGAAGGAGGGAAGCTGCAGTTAAGTGCAGCTAGCCTCTAGTGGGGGACCTCGGAGGACATTCTGGAACGTGCTTCCCCAGGCCGAGACAACTCAGTGTTGCTTGAGAGGGTGCCAGGAGGGCTTTCCGGGGGTGTCCTTGGAGTCCTTCTCCTCACCCAGGAGCTCCCTTCTGCAAATGGCCATCCCTGCTGAGGGGCCTGTGGGCCACCCCCCCCCCCTACTCCATGAGTCACTCAGGTGCTTCAAGGTGGTTTTCCCAGGAGATGGGAAAGCTACCTGTGAGCCCCGAGGGTCTGTGCATTTTGGCAAGAAGGGGCCAGGCTGCTGGGTGGCCCACTTGTCTCGTTGAAAAATCAATAGAGGAACCTATACCTAAGGAATTCTAGACACAAGGTGAAATCAGACAGATATGTATATGGATAACTCAATATATAGTCAAATAAAAATATGCCAAATCTAAAAAAAAAAAAAAAGAAAAAGGAAAAGGACCTTTTAGCTAAGGCACAGACTGCAGCATTTATTTGCTGCCGGCTGAACCTCTAGGCTTATCACAGAATCCATGCACCACAATGGCAACCCATCGCCCAGCCAGCCAGAGTGAGGGGGCCAGTCGTGCACAGAGGAGCTGGGGGCAGGGTGTTTTCAGTTCCTTTGCTGTAAGGAAGTGTCCCTTTCAGCAGAGTATTCTGTCTTTAGGAATAGCTAAGGGACCAGAGAGAAGCAAAAATAACAATCCTTTTGTGTAACATTTACCACTCCCAAGGAGAAGCCTCAGATGCTAAGAATCAGTGCCTTTATAAAAATTAATATTTTTAGCAGGAGATTCTGTTGATGCTTCCTGGAAACCACAGAGAAGGAGGCGTTGGAGAAGAGAGAAAAGGAGGTGAGGGAGGGAAAGGAAAGGAGGGGCGGAGGAGGGAGGCAGGACTCCTTGGGTCCTAGACAGTCTTATTTTTGTAGGTTCTACCCCAGAGTATATAAAAGAATTAAAATGCACCCACATCCCACATTAAATGGAATTATTTTGCTATAAAATACTTGGAAAGAATTTTTATAATTTTGCTTTTGAAATTATTTGGCTGAAGTTTACTCATTTAGTTTACAATTGGCTCCAACTTCCCAGCCATCATCACATACACGCAGGAATCTGTACAGGGCGAGAAAATAAAAGGTACAAATTGTTTTCAAATGGAGGAAAATTTTCATGAGTATCAAATGGAACAATTAATGACGTTTGAATGTATTCATTAAAATTTTATTGTTTCCAATTTTGCTCTTTTCTATTTTGGAGCAGCTTCATTTTTCCCAGGTTGCAATGTTTGATGAGCAGAGCTCATGGGTCACAAATACTTCACTTTATAGGGTTTACTTTCCTGTGAAAGGTTTACAGTAAAGCAGTCCTGGAAGGGGTGAGGGGGACCGAGCTCATACGCAGGAGGCTTGTCTCATCTGTAGGC
The DNA here is from genome assembly GCF_018350155.1 of Leopardus geoffroyi. Taxonomy (NCBI): domain Eukaryota; kingdom Metazoa; phylum Chordata; class Mammalia; order Carnivora; family Felidae; genus Leopardus; species Leopardus geoffroyi. Next base: position 88,533,069 of record NC_059336.1, on the reverse strand, counting down.
TGGGCCATTTTCTTCTAGATGGCTCTTCCTCTAGCTGCCCTGCCCGTTAAGCCAGAGCCCACTCACTGGACCAGGCAAGGGCGAAGGGTGGGAGGGAAGAGACCCCTGCCCAGGAGTCTGGGATAGGTACCTCTGAAAACCCGGGTCAACCTGTCACACCCAATTGTGGCCCTGGGTTATGAGAAACTCATCCCAGGCAGGGCGACTTCTGAGGCCACCTGGGGCCCCAGGCGGCCGCAGGGGCGCCTGCACTTTGTAACTTGGATTCCTTGTAACTAGCCCTGGGGGCACAGAGGAGGAGAACAGAAAGCCACTTGATGGACTCCTGCTTTCAGTCACTACAGAGGTTTTATGATCTGAGAGGTGAACTGGGGAGCAGCCCCAGACTATTTCATCTTGATACTAACATACTGAACGAAAATGCAGACAAACCATTTGGGTTTGGATTTTTTTTTTTTTTTTATTTATTTTTTCAAACAAAAAAGAAATAAAACTCAGAGCTCACTTCAGGTAGTGGCGCTGGATTTTGCAGCCTTCCAGGCGAAGCTGGAGTGGTCCCTGCCCGTTCCCCCCAACCCGCCCCCCCCCCACCCACACACACACAGCTTCCTGGAGGAAATCTTGCAGCTCAGCCATGGTGACCCCAGCACAGACAGAAGCCCTCAGGTCCGATCCCTGGGGCCTGGAACTGGGGGTCTGGAAGCCCTGCTGTGGGTCTGTAGGGTCCAGACTGCTGTCCCCGACTTTACCCACCCACCCACCGCGGGACGTTTGGGGCTCCCTCCCTGGCGGAGCGCCGCTGAAGGAAGTCACATTAGCAAATGAGGTGTTGTGATTGATGGGGTCTCTTCTGGATGTCAGGATGATGAATGGGCTGCAGGAGTGGGCCTGACCACAGGATGGGGGGCCGTGCCGAGACCACACCCAGCAGAGCCCCGTCACGCAGGGACTCTGTGCTAACATGTGGGAGAGACACATTGCATGTTGAATGAATGGTCTGTTGATGAAAACTTCAGTATAAAGTCAGCACTGTGTGGGGGAGGCCAGGGGAGGCTGGATGCTGTCAACTGTTTTCAGAGGCACTAGAACACGGTGAGTGAGACCCTGATTTTGTAGTCTCTTGAATTTCTCTGAAGCATTCTCCCATTTTTCCAAGTTCCCTCCACAGATGCCACTGACTATGGGTTTAGCCAGGGTAATGCTAGGGTTAAGTTAACCCCTAAACATCAGTGTCTACACTCAACTGTGGCTTGTTGCAGTCCAATGTGGGTTAGCCCGTGACTTTCCTCCAGGTGGGGATTCAGGGACCCCAGCTTCTTCCATTTGTGGTTCCATCATCCCACATGCCCCCCAGACCTTTCCAACTGTCCAGGGGACAGGCGTGTATGGAGAAGACATGTTTCCTTTTGAAACCCCTTAGCTGGAAAGTGATGATTCCCATATACCGTTGGTGAGAATTAGTCACAAAGCACATCATACACCTGGAAGAAAGGGGGGCCAGGGGCACTGTCTCATCAGACAGATGATTCTCAGAAAAAGAAAAATCTCCGTTTACTGGGAGGGACAGTAGAAGGTGAGCCATCTTACTATCTGCTCTTCAGAAGCATCCATCCTTGCCATCCTCCTCCATTATCCAAAGCTAACACACACGAACACACACATACACACTGTGCTATGTTCCAGCCATGGCTCTCCCTGCTTTACATCTTTTAAATCATGTAATTCTCACAACACCCTACAAATAGATAACCTATTTCATCGGTTCCAAGATATTTTTTTTTTCACACTTAGCCTCTCTGAAATCAGACTATAAGCAATGACATCTTTCATTCACTGTCAGGCAATATTCATCATGGCTATGTGTGGAAAACCTTCCTCTGACACTTTCTGGAAAGATAAAGAGAGTTCCAGCATCTACAGTATTAGGAAACCGATACCCAGAGAAGTTTAGCAACTTGCCCAAAGTCACACAGCCAGTGAGTGATGGAGCTGAGGTTTGAAGCTTGGCGTTTCCCTCCCCTCTGCTTCCAATGGATTGCAAGACTTGCTCCCAAGAAACCAGCCATGTTTATGAGCTCCCTTCTCTGAGACCCCCTCCTTGGAGGCTGAGAGGATTCCTGACCTTCTGTGGAGAGTGAAGAGGGGTATTTCTCCACATCCAAGATCAGGGTCCCCAAATCGGCAGAAGCCAGGTCTTGGCTAGAGTGATGGGGCTCCAGTTACAAGGACATCCGCTGAAGCCAGGATGCCTGCTGCATTCTTGCTTGGCTGATAATTTAATCTCTGAAAAAGCAACACACAGAACTGGCAGGATACACCGAATTCTGATCAACTAAGAGACGTGCGGTGGTACATGAAAGGATGCGGACCTAGGAAAAGAGGGGACTTTATCATCCCGGCATTCACAATGTCGCAGGAAGGGAGTGGTTGTGGTGGGTGGACCTTGAGAAAGCAGAGAGTTTCCAAATAAAGAAATATAGCGGTCTGGAGAAGGGCACTCAAACAATCAATATGGCCCCATGAAAAACTCAAAACAAAGAAGAAAAACAAAAACTACCATCAACAACAAACAGGGAATAAGGTGGTGGGAAAACAATCCCCCTCCCACAAAAGAAAAGTGTCCTCAGGTCAGATGATACAAAGTGTGTCGGGGCCACTCCAGAATATGTCAGAGCTTAAAAAGAGACTTTGATGAGAGAGATGGCTGAACCCTCACCTCCTAGAAACACTCCCACCTTCCTGGGAAAGCAAGCCTCCCTGGGAACTGTGTGTTCTCCTGACCATCAGGATAGAATTCGGATGCCAGAGATGGTGAGGCCAATGTCCAGCAAGAGAGGGGAGAGAACAGCTTCTCTAGTTACAAACCATCAGCAGAGCCGGCCCCATCCCGTGTGGCACATCAGATTCTGTGACCCACCCTCCCCCACCATCCCTGGCCTGTGCCATCCACCCTGTAGATCCCTGCCCCTGGCCACACTCACCGTGGGTACCACTGCATGGCATCATGCCCACTCTCCAGCAGGAGCTCCCCAGGAACCTTCTAGGCGCCCTCACATACAAAACCAGGAGTGCAGGAGAGCTGGCACCGTAGGGGATGAAGCTGGAGCTGATGAGGGCTCCCAGTTTCCCTCAGCGACCAGCAGCCCCGAGGTCCTGTGGGACCCAGTGACCCTCTGTACTAAAGGCCAGCTCTCTCCCTTCCTCCCCACATCGCTGTCCCTCCTTCCTGCTCCCTGGACACATTCCTCAGTAAAATGCCTTCACTCAATCTTTGTCTCAGAAGCTGCTTTCTATAGGGTTACTGAAAGTTTGGAAAATAGAATAAATTGCCCTTAGTTCTGTCTCCTTAACCCAGTTTCTACAATATTTGGATGCCCACTAGGCATGTACATGATTTAACATATTTACCCTCATGGGGTAAACACCATTTTGTGGCTTGCTTTTTGAGTTCACATTACATCTCAGTTCCCCCAGCCCCCTGTTTTTAAAAATAATTATTGTTTTAATAATATCCATCCGGTTCCACGGAGAGTTTGTACCACCATTGACTTTGCCATTTCCCTGCATCTGGACTTTTAGATCACAGCAGGTAACACCGTGGTGGGGTTACCAGGTCTAAACATCTTCATGGTTCTTGATACATGAAGGAATGTCTTTGACAGCCTATAGGAGAAAGCAAAGGTGCCGGGAGCCAGGGTCGCTTTGCGAAAGCGAATAATACCCTGCTGACCCCATTCTCCCTTTTGACCCGGGTACCAGAGACTGGGGCAATCTGTATGCTCCACTGCTCCAGCCTGAAACTGTCTCTGGTCATATTTTGTGACAAAATGGTGAGACTATAGATAGGATCGGAGATGGTTAAGTTACAATTCCCCAGTTACACTGATTACAAAGTTGCTAACCACACATAGGGAGGTCTCTGGTGGCCTGCCTCATTCAGCACTTTTGCCATGAACACGCAGGAAGATGCAGATTGCCTCTGCGTCACAATCATGGATGAAGCAACTCTAAGAGGGATGAATAATACATCGAGTTAAGACTTAAGACTTGAAAAGATCTTGAGAAGCTAGGAGGATGGACACTAACTCAGCAGGATGAAATGTTACAAAAAGCATTTAGTTCAAAAAAATCAACTGCATATGGACAGGATGGGGAAGCCCTGCCTTACTTAATAGTTGTTCATGTGAAACAGACCCAGAGACTATAGTTGACCTCAAGCTCAATGTGAATCATCTGTGTGGTGTGGCTGCCAAGGAGACTAATATAATCTTGGGCCACGTTAAGAGAAGTATAATATTAAGACCAGGGGAGGGGGCGTTCCCACCAGGCTCTGATTAATCAGACCACACTGGGAACATCGAGTCAAGTTCTCTAAGTCAGTTTCTCAGTGGAACACTGACAAATCCATTCCTTCATAAAGCATTTATTGAATGTCCAACACGGTGCTAGTTGCAAAGGGTACACGGGTGAATGAGACGTGGCTCTCTGGACATGCAGACCTCACAGTCTCATGCCATCTGTTGGTGTTCGGTATTTCACATACTATTTAATACCTTACTTATAAAGCAAAAAGATATTGTGTCAGCTGTGCTGAGGATCTTTTAAAGGAGTCACATGCACACCATACACTATAGTAGTCTTCATCTGAGGTAGAAAGTTAATACAAGCTCCATCTGCCATCCCAAGCCCATCTCACGTAATTTTGTGCCTCTGTTCCCTTCACCCCATCCCATCCCAAATATCAGGCTGTAAATTCTTGTCACCTGGCTTTGGGCTGGAGTAATTCCAAGATGTGTTTGCTCTGATGGGTATGCTGAATTGGCCTCAGGGTCAATCCTTTGAGAATGCCTTCCTGTATCGCAGAGTCCAGAAAGTTAAACACTACACTTCCCAGACTCCCCTAAAGCTATGATTCTGGATATAAATTAGATCTTGCCAACTGGACATGGAATTTGGAGAGTGGAATTGCGGCGAGGAGCCATGTTCCCACCACGTCAGCTCTTGCTTTGGTCAAACATGATCAGGACCAGCAATGTTCCAGTGTTCAGTGATATCAATCGGGATGGCCTCCACTGTGCCCACTATCAAATAATCCCCAAGTCACATGGCTGGGGCTACTAACCCCTGCTTCTCCCACTTGGGGACTCAGATGGCAAAGCAACCATTATGGTTTCCCACTATGAGGGACCTATAAAGTTGATGGGGCAGGTATCATCAGCTCCTTGTTTACTGAGGAAGGAAGTGAAGCCTATGGAATTCAAATGACTTATCCCAAGACGCAGAATCGGACTGTGGCAGAGGTGGGTTACAAACCCAGTTTTCCTAACAGTGCATAATCTGCCCATTAAACCACACGTCTACACCACATTCAGAGAAGCACATCACAAGGAGAGGACCAAGGAGTTCTCCACATAAGGTCTCACAAGGAAGACTAAAGACTGTTTGGAGAGAATGGTAGACAAGAGTTGACTAAAATACTTAAAGGGGTCCTGAAGCAAATTGCATTTTCTAAAAAATGGTCATAACAATATTTCTGGTCCCACATGCTCTTCCAGAAGCTTGTCACTCCCCCAACAGGAAGCAGAGACCATTCCCCCACCCTTGAACCTGGGCAGGACTTTGGGCCTGTCTTGCTGGATAGAATGTGGTGATAGTGATGCCATGTGACTGTTAAGGCAGAGCCACAGGAGTCGACACCGCTCCTGCCTGGCTCTCTTAAAATGCTCACTCTTAGAACCTAGCTGCCATGTTGTGGGGAAGCCCAGCACATCAGAGACCATGTACAAGCTCCTAGCTGACAACCTCAGCTAAGGTCTTAGCCAACAGCCAGCATCAAACCTCAGATAATATGAACAAATGGACCTTGGGATGATTCTAGCTTCCAGCTTTTGGCCCAACCCAACCAATGCCACGTGGAGCAAAGATGAGCTCTTTCCCCTGAGTCTTGTCTTGTCCAAATTTCAGATTTGTAAGCAAAATAAATGCTATTTTTGTTTTAAGCCACTAAATTTTGTTACATTAGCAATAGATAGCCAGGACAGGTGCCCACATTCAAGAGGAAGTCCATTTATTCTACATAGTTGTTCATTCACTGGGTTAAGAATCTCTAAGTCACTGCTGCCTTCCATGATTGGGTCCTGAAAGTTCATAGGTAACTAGGATACCATCTCTCACCTTGAGCTGCCTGCAGTTTTGTAGGGGAGATATATAGGCAATGAGGTTCACTACAATCTGCTGACTACTAAAACCAGAGCTCTGGGTGGAATACAAAAGCAAGTTCAACTCTCATTGGGCAAGTTAATAAAAGGTTCACGGAGAAAATAACACCTTGTGCAGGTCTAGGCTTCACAGGGGTTCTGTGAGAAGGAAGTGAGGAGAGCATCCAGCAGAGGGGACAGCGAGTGCAAGAGCATGGAGGTGTGACTGGCGTGACATGACCGGGGAAGAGAGGCACTCAGCACACTGCAAAGAATGGACTGGAGGGAAGAAATCAGAGTCGGGGGAGCCAGAAGGAGATGGTCATCATCATCCTGGCAGGGGCAAGCAACCTAAGAGACTTCAGAAAAAGAGTCAAGGTGTTTGGTGACAGCCTCGATGAGAGAAATGGGGGAGAAAGAAGCAGCAATTACTAGTATTTCTGGCAAAGGAAACTCATTGGTTGAAGTGGGGAACTTTGAAGGAAGAGGAATTTGGGAAGGAATTGATGAGTTTGTTTATGGATTTGTTGATTATGAGATGTGTGTCAGAATGACTTCAGCCAAAGGTAACAGAACACCTAACTGAAAGTGGCAAGAAGTTCGGTGGTCCCAGGGTTACTTCATTGGTTCAAGCACGTCATCAGCGATGTGAGATTCATCTGTACTTCTGGTCGGCCAACCTCAGCACACTGGTCTGGCTTCTCGTGGTCACAAAGTGGCAGCTGGAGGTCTAGGCACTGCCTCTAGATGCTAACTTCTAGCCAGAGAAGAGCAGAGTTTCCATTCATGAACCTAGTTTAGTAGAGAGGAATAACGGTCCCCCAAGCCCTCAGGTCCACTGATCAAAATGAAGTCACAGGTCCTTGCAGCAGCAAGGGAGGCTGAGGAACAACCGTGTGGCCTTTACAGCCCCTATGAGGGAAGTGGGCTCTGACAGAGGAAAAGGGCAGTGAGGGAAGAACGGCTGTGGGGGATGCCCCAGCCAGGTCTGCTGTGGGGCACAGTGCTCAGGGAAAGACGGCAAGCATTCACGTATGCAGAGAGCATCCCACATCAGAGATTTTAAAGGTAATGTTGCTATGTATGCTTTTTAACTATTTCTTTGAATGCTGTGCTAGGCACTTCACATAATTCTTCATTAAGTTTCCTAATACCCTAGAGGGACTTGAATCACAGGCAACTGGAGGCTCTTTGAAACCACATGGTTTGGTTTTGTTCCTGTATGGAGCGTACAGAAAAGGTCTTTGAGGCGCCCAGCACTCCTGTGGGGTCTCTCCCCCATCTTCCCTGAATGGATGAGTAGAAACAGCCTCTCTTGTGCCAGTGTCCTCAGGGGAGAGCAGAGCCTGGTTTAGTAGAATTCTGGAGGCAGGGAAAGGGAAGCCTCTGAATGCGGACAAGGTGCTTGGGGGCCCAGTTCAGCCCTAGACACGTGGGGAGACCCGGAGCCCAGATGCAAAGAACTGTGCCTCTCCAGGGATCTGGGGATCAGAGAAATGCCAATGGTGCTGAGCCGAGAGAGAAAGCAGACTGAACCAGGAGCCTGACGGTGAGTCTGTCGGGGGACAGGCTAAGTTGAGGCAAGGGGCTGGATTTGTCATTCCCCTCAGGTCTCTCTCTGTAGTGTACATGCCATGATGGGGAGCCTGCTGGGGAGCCTGCTGCCCACACCATTGCAGGGAAGGGACTGGAGGACACAGTGAAGGGGAAAAGCTTTTGAAGCGATCCCAGTGGGTGGGGCCACAGAACGTTACCTAGAGAAGTAGCCCCTGAGGAAGTACGAATGGACCTGGATGTGTTTGAATAATATCACCAACTTCTTCCCACTCACCTGAGTCTGAGGCCTAAGCTCACACCAGCTGAGGGAGCTCAGCCTGTGTAGGGTCCAGGGACCCTGCAGGGGACTATGGACCCAGGCTAGCATCATGCATGGCCATGGAAAGACAGCGGTGCCAGCCAACATTCCACCTGCCTGCAACGGGCCCCTCCCACCTTGGGTGGGAGGGGAGCAGGACAATGGGGCTAGTTCTGACCAATGCATTCATCAACTGTTCCATCACCTGCCCTCTGAAGAGACGACAGAGTCCCAGAATAAAGGGGCCTGAAACAAGAGTGGAAGATGATTGCCCTGAAGAGTCTTAACTGCAGACTTTGAGTGAGAGAAAAACAAGCCTTTGTTGTATTAAAATGTGGGGGCTATTTGTTACAGCAGCATAACTTATTATTCCCATACACAGTATGTACCCAATACCCATCCATTTGAATTATAGCTACTGACTGGTTATATGAACTTGGGCCAGTCCTTTCCTCCCTGAGCCTCAGTTTCTTCATCCGAAAAGTGGGAGTGGTTACACTGCTTTATAGGATTGTCACAAGGACCGAATGTGACACTGTGTGGCTCATTATGGGACACACACACACTTCTTGTTCATTTCACTCCCTCTGCCGTGAATGAGATGCAAACAAGTAGGAGGGCAAAGACCCTGACCTGAAGAAGGTCCCAGTCTCATTCAGGGCACAAAGTGAGATGGGATGTGTGATGTCCTTCTGGATGGGAAATGATATTCCCTGAGAATCAGCTGCACGTGGGGCTGGAGCCTCCTTTCCAGTTTTTTAACTGGTGGGTTTTAAAAGTGGAGATGCCCTGCTTTGAAAGGGTTCCTCAAGCCTCTTCTTCCCCATCTCACAAATGGGTCTAACTCAAGAGGTCTTTCTAAGTGGTATCCGCTTTGCTCTGCTGCCCTGCCCCCCATCTCTCCAGGTCTCCTTCGGGAGAGAAGTCGGTGTCTGTGGCTACCACAGCTGTCCAGGTCATTCTGGAAACCCACTTCAAGAGGTGAGGGAGTGGTCCAGGAGAAGTCTTGCACTCCAGAAATCTTCACTCAGAAGCTGCAGCTGTTTCCGTGTGTCTGGCCGTGGGCACAGAGACTTAGGAGAGGCAGATGACAGGAAGGGTTCCCTAATCAGACCCGGGAAGGAGAGGGGTGCCTGTGGGGACTGCCAGCCTCTTGGGAGTGGGCTGTGAGCTGGGTGGAGGTGAGGGGTCCTGGGGCCAGGCTAAGGGCAGGCCCACAGTGTCCCCCTTCACGTGCCCAGGGGCATCTGAGTAATTCTGGAAATAAAACAGACGTGGGCTCAAGTTCCTTCCACAGCCCTGACTTTTCATGCGGCCCTGGACAAATTGCTTATGACTTCTCCGTTTTCCCCTCTGGAAAGTGGAGAACACACCCATCTCACATAGTCATCAGATGAAAGGAACGCACAATGCCTGGCATATGGCGGGGTGCAGTATACATGCAACAGCAGATAAAACCTGCAGTCTGGTGGGCTGTCCCAATGGGAAGGGCAGCCCCAAGCTGGGGACTGGGGTGGGAATGGCTGACAACGGGCTCTGCTCTGGGTGACGACAGCAGGGCTGGATTCCAAGGCTGCAGGGAAGGTGGGGGGGGGCACGAGACAGGGACCGCTGGCTGCTTTGGCACTGGGCATCCCTTCCTCACGTCCCACTTGGCCTTGGAAAGCGGCAGAGCTGGCCTCCCTCCCCAGCTGTTCCTCGTGCTCCAGATAAATTGTTTCCGCCTGAGCTGCCTCCTCCTCCCCCAGCCCTCTTCCTGTTGCAACACCTCGCCCAGCAGTAAACAGGGGCCCTATCTGTCTCCACCACGTCCCTGGCTCCCTGCCGGCCACAGGCTCACCCTCCTCCAGCCCAGCCCCAGCCAGATGTGCCCGTGGCTTTCACAGCTGTTCCTTTGACCCTGGAGTCAAAGCCCTCTATGTCAAGGGATTGCCCCTGGCCCTCCCCACTCCCTCCGTAGCAGCCTCTGTAGACCCCAGCATTTAGCAACAAGACAAAGGATGCTTGTCAAGTCTTCATTGTGCTCCCTGCTCCCCAGATTTGCAGGCACCCAGGCCCTCCAAATGTTCTAGAATCCTCCTCACTGGGAGAAGGCAGTCTGATACTCCCACACACATGAAATGCTCCAGACTCAGCACCTCGCCTCTCGCAGGCACCGTGTTCCTTTTAGGGCACCCACTTGGCCACATCTTCCCAAGAGGGGTCACCTCCATTCCTCCTGCCCTGGCCCTGGCCACACCCAGGCTCCCTGCAATCATTCCCCCAGAGAAAAGAAAGCGTCTGTTCTTTCTTGTCCTCCACGACTGCTGGAGGGCAGGTCCTGGTGTTGGGTAGGAAAGTAGGCCCTTTCTGGCCTGGGTAGGAGACTAGAGATGCGGGTCCAGCCCTTCTGGACTTCCATGTCCTCCCCTTAGCATCAGGTCTCAGCCACATGGCTGTCCCAGCTTCCCTGGTAGACAGCAAGGATATCTGTCAGTTCAGATCACAGATGCAACCTCTCTTGTTCTCTCCCTCTCTCCTTTCTGTCTCTCTCTGAGTCTCTCTCTGTGTCTCTCTCTGAGTCTCTCTCTGTGTCTGTCTGTCTGTCTGTCTCTCTCTCTCTCACACACACACACACACACCCCAGCATGCTAGAGAAAGGGAGCAGAAGAGTCATACGCACCTTTTCTAATAGCAGCATTTTTAACACACATTTGACACAACTGTGGTTAAGACCATGGTGAAAAGACCACCAGGGGAAACCGTGCAAAAAGAAAGATCCTCCTGATGGAATTCAGTGGGGAATTGAGTATCAGCTTGAGTGCGAGAAGGCTTCCTCCCAGACACCAGAGGCTCGCCCAGGACCCCTGACCCTGAGGTTCAGGACCCCGCTAGGCTTCGGCTCCCACAGCCAGCTCCCCACAGCCCCCCCTTATGTTTAACTGCAATCCTCCTATTGCATCTCAAAACCCCTTCTCCACAGCCCTGGGGACCTCTCCACAGCTCCTCACTTTTCACTCCCTGCAAGTCCCATTGCCAGACTCATTGTACAAGCTACGGTTGCTGATTAGAGACGGAGGCTCAGAAATCATCCTCCGCGCCCTCTCTCTTTATAAAGGAATGTAGCTGAAGCTCAGAAGTAGTAGTTGCTAAGGACAGTAGTGAGGGTTTACTGAATATTTTCTATGTGACAGACTGGGGCTGAGCATCTCACAAGCAGTATCTCACATAACCCGAACAAGAATCCCCCAAGGAAAGTCCTGTTACTGGCCCCATTTTATAGGCAAGAGAATGGAGACCTGGCAAGGTTGAATGACTTACCCCAGCTACTAAGCATTACAACAAAGATTCCAACCCAAGTTAGTCTGACTTCGAAATCCAATGCCTTAAACCACTAGCTGCATGGCCTCCAGGGTAGAAAAGGGATTTGGGAAGCAATTTTGTCCAAAATCACACAACAAATTTAGGGTGCACCTGGCCCCAGAACCCAGGCGGCATCATTTGGTGTCCATCCTTAGGGGTCACGTCCTTGGTGAGCAATTGCTGGGACAGGGGCAGGGCTGGTCCTGGCCCGAAGGCCCCCTGCTGGCCTGGCATCGTCCCTTCCTGACTGGCCTCAGCTCAGCCCTGGTCTGGCAGACTCTCTGAGCTGGGCGGACCTGGGAGCTCATCTTGCTGGACTGCTGGCTGTGGCTTGCTGAAGGTCACAGGTGAGCGGGGAGCAGGCCTAATGCCAGACCAGCCCCTCTCCACCCTGGCTCCACACTCTGGCCCTGCTTTGATGGGCCAGGCCTTTCCAGGGTGATGTCAGCTCCAAGAGTAGTTTGGTGGTCAGGACATGGTGGCAAGTCCCAACAAGTCTTCCCCAAGGGGCTAAGATTAGCACAGGGACCTCAGTTCTGACTCACAGAGGTGACCAGGGTCAGGCCAGCCTGGCCCCCATTACCGCTCTCCTCTGATTCACCAGTGGAAAAAAATTGGTCCAAGACCTTTCTCTGGCTGCCAGCTTTCTCTCTGTGTGTCTAACTGCCTGTGCTCTGCAGAGTGGGACAGGGCCTCGCGCTCTTCAGCCTCTGTGCCTGGGCTCCCAAAGCTGACCCAGAAGCTGACTATGGGTTTGGCAAGTCTCTTTTTTTAGACCCACTCTGATGTTCCCCCAACCTCTCATTTTATCCATCCTCCCTGGTCTCCCCAACAGCCAGTCAAAGGGCTTAAGCCTACCTGCTCTGCTTCAGAGGGAAAAACCCCAGGTCAGCAGGTGGTCTGTGCAGCCAGCTCCACCCACACCTGCTGTGACTTGGCAGAGATTTCGCTGAACCTCTTAGGGTGTGGATGTAAGGGATGCATCATTTATGTGCTTCAAATCACTCGTACAATCTTAAAGCCGTAGACAGGTCAGCACCCTGTGAATTAACTGTGTCTGTATGTGCATGTGTGTATGTATGTGTGTGTGTGTGTGTGTGTGTGTGTGTGCACGCACGCATCTGTGTGTGTATAGTGACAGCACAGGGAAGGGACTGAAGTGCCACCTGAATATCCCCTGGGGATGCTAGGGCCCTGCCTTCAGAAGTCCCAGATCAGGGCCGGCCGAACTCAAGTTCCTCATCTATAAGGTGGACACGTGGACTTGGCCTGTTAATGTCTCAACCTGCACACCCGCTTTTCCAGAGCCGGCTACTTTTCTATTGCATTGCGTCCTGAACCCCACTTGCTCCTTTCAGACATAGCTTTGACTTGAATCTGAAACAGATATTTATTCTATTCCTAAGCTCATTTCCCGATCTGTATCCTGGAGGCATCTGGGAAGGGGCAGCAAAAACCACCAGGCCTCCCTGATCAACACTGACATCTCCAGAGGGCAAGAGAGAAGAAGCGGGAGGGAGGGAGGGAGGGATTGATTTCTGCTGAAACCATGTGATTTCTGCCAACAGCCATCAGAGGTGTTCCCTGGCCGCCCCTGCTGCTGCTGACCTGGATTCACGCTGTGCTTTCCCCAAAGGTTTCAAAGTCCCTGGAATAGGAGATGTGGTGGTAACCATGACATTCCCCCTTCCTTCTCTCCTTTTCTTCTTTAAGAACATGGTGGAAACAAGGCCCCTGTAGAGCTGTGATTCATGAATGAAAGGGAGCCTTGGAATCTACTATTTTGTGGACATTGGTGGAGCCACCATGCAAAAGCAATTACACGGCCCCTCCCCAGGACCGGAGAAGTGACCAAGGCCATGGGAGAGTAGGGGCCTCCAGGGAGACAGGGGAGCAAGGGTAAGCTGAGGATAGGCCTCGGGAGGGAGGATGGGCACCAGTTCCTGCCCTTGCCTGGCATTAGGTAAAGCTGGAGGGAGACCAGGGAGAGCTGAGAGTTGTCCCTGCAGCTGCAGTATCTCTGGGACAGCTTGCCCTGGAGCCCAATGGTTAATCAGAACAGTCAGCCCTGGAGAACGAGAGGGGCAGTATCCCTTTATAATGCTCCAGCCCCAACGGGCACAGCAGAGGACAGTTAGGAAAATCAACAAAGGTTGTGAACAGATGCTCCAGCTGGGCCAGGGTCTCAATGGCTGGTGGCCATTGCTTGGGCTTGAGCTGGGAGGAGACAAGGGGCTGTGCCACTCCACCGGAGCAGGAAGCAGGGTGGGCAGACAAGGGCTTTAGATGGTGTCAGGGGTTAGGGAGGAGAGTTGTGTAGAGCGAATAACGGCACGGGAGCCATGATCCAGAGGGAAGGGCATGGTACTACATAGTGTCAGGACAAAGCCACTCCACTGGGGTCTCACCACCCACGAGCAAGTGGTCTCCATAGTCCCCGGTCACTCAGTGCAGAGAAAATCGATCCTCAGGATGGGTGACAGGTTCCTACCTTGGTGGGTGGCTGCATCCTACAAAGGCTGAGCCGGGGCACAAGGCACGCCATGTGCTGGGGAAGCTGCGGCCACACGCATAGGGTGGGCTCGAGCCAGGGTGGGAGGTTGCCTCTCTGGCTCACCCTGGTCCTGCAGGGCAGGTCTGGCTGTGCCGCCCAAGGCCACCCTGTGTGTGGGGAGCACAGCTGGTCTGCCTGGAAGAGCCCAGCACAATCTGCATCTTTCTCACTTCATTCCTGTTGCCGCCCCCCCCCCCCCCCCCGCCAGGGACCTGCAGAGCCAGCCCCTGTCGTTCCAGCTAACAGCCCTCAGCAAGGGTTGCCCCCACCCCCACTGGCCCAGCCTTATTTACACCACCGCCTTCACTCCAGACCTGAACTCAGCAGAACTTAGCAGTGCCTGGGAGGAAAACTGCTCCTCAGCTAGAGTCACAGAGTCTCTCTTCACGGAAGGGGAGAGTCTGTGACTCTCTCCTCAGGGGAGGGGACAGCAGGCAGAGATTGGGAGTATCTCTACAAACCCATGCACCTTCTTGTCCTTGCTTCTGATGGGCTGGTATCAGGGTGGGCATATTGGTACTGGACCAGGTGGACAACTGGGATGGCAGAGGCCTCTCTCACATTTGAAGAAAACTGGGACACGACTGTCGCGTTCCAGGGTCAATCTCAGAACCCACTCTACCGTAGGAGCTCCCTGTGGCTCCATAGACACAACAAACTCATCCATCCACCCACCCATCCGTCCATCCATTCATCCGTCTGACATCCCGTTTCTCCCTTTCCCTACTGTGGCTCCCACCACACGGAATGTCCATAATGCCTTTTGTTCTGTGAAGCTTCCAGACCTTGACACAAGCTGTTTCCTATACTTGGGGCACTCCTACCACACCCAAGCCCCCTTTGCCTGGCAAGCCCATACTTGCCCATCCAGTCCCAATTCAGACCTGACTTCTTTCAGGAAGACTTCATGAGCTGTCTGATGGTGACTCTCCTCCATGCTCCCACATCCCCCGGGTTTCTCATACTGTAGCATTTATCATGCTGGACTGTCATCGCTGAGATAAACAAATAGACTATTTCGTGCCTGCTGCATTGCGAGCCTCACGCAGGGTGCTGGGGACAGAGGTGAAGAAGGCCCTGTCCCACCCATCCCGTGGCTTCTGGGGACAGACAAGGGCCTAAATCACTTGAACACAGTGGCCTTGTTCACACTGCGGTTGACCTGTCAGCAACTTTTGCTTCAGCTTTATCACCATCATCTTGATCACCACCCCCAGCATATTTTCAAACAGTTTTATTGAGGAATCAGTGATCTATAATAAACAGATCTGTTTAAAGCGCACAGTTGGATCTTTTTGGACATACACATACACCCGTGGGAAGCCATCACCACAAGCAAATAATGAACATTTCTATAATCTCCAAAGGCTTCCCCCTGCCCTGTAATCCCTCCTCCTTTTCTACCAGCCACTCCCTGTCTCCAGGCAGCCCGTACTCTGCTTTCTGTCAGTATAGATTAGTTTGCATTTTCTAGAGTTTTCTATAAACAGAACCATACACCATGTACTCTTTTTTGGCCTGGATCCTTTCACTCAGCACAATTATCTTGAAGTTCATCCAAGTGGTTCCCAGCACGTACCCAGTAGTCCATTCCTTTTTGTTGCTGACTAGTGTTCCATCGGATGGATGTGCCGGAATTTGTTTATCCATGCACCTGTTGATGAGTGTTTGGGTTGTCTCCAGTTTGGGGTTACTCCGGATAAGGCCGCCTGGCATCTGTGCATGAGGCTTTGCACGACCTCTGTGTGGATGTATGCTTCCACGTCTTAATACCTCCATGCACAGCCTCCCCCAGTGCAGGGGTGGGGGGTGCTGGTTAGAGAGAGAGCGTGCAAGCAGGGGAAAGGGACAGAGGGAGAGGAAGAGAAAATCTTGGCAGGTTCCATGCTCAGCATGGAGCCCAACATGGGGCTCAATCCCACGACCCTAGGATCATGACCTGATCCAAAATCAAGATTCGGATGCTCAACTGACTGAGCCACCCAGGTGTCCCTTGTGCTCTGCTTAGAATGGAGAAGTTGCTACCAGTACATTCTATTCCCAGGGGGAAGGGACGGGAAATCTCCCCTCCCTACAGTTGACACCACTCTTTCCTAAGTGCTCACACGCATTCTCTCTCTCTCTCTCTCTCTCTCTCTCTCTCCACACACACACACACACACACACTCTCCGCTACAGCTCTTGGGGAAGCAAAGACACTAGGGGCTATGGAGCTGAGGGCCTAGAAAGTAAGAGATCCCTTAGACCCCCAAGTGGGCTTCCTGGTGGGGAAATGGAACTCATGCCCACACCTCCTCACCTGGGGGCAGCCGGTGCCTGGCTTCAGGTGCCTGTGGGGCCACTGAAGGGGCAGCTGAGATATTGAGGAGTTTGAAAAGCCCCTTTGGTGTGTGAGCCGCCTTTAATCCTGCAGCGCCACCCCCTTGCCCTGGACCTCAGCCAGGCAGCCAACCTTAAAGCTCCCACTGCATCCTCCCTGCACTCTCTGGCGCCCTCGCCCCCTGCCTGACCCTGGGTAGGGTCACCACATGGACAAAGCACCTTTCAAACCCCTCCCTCCAGTCACTCTGCCACAGGCCACCCCCTTCTTTCATCTCAGGGCCTCTCTGTCTTCAAAGCAAGTCATTTCTATCCTTGGGCCTTACTCCCAAGGTCTTTCTCACTTCCTCTTTCAAGAAGATTCCACTGATTAGCTCAAGTCACTCCCTCAACCTGATTTGTGAATCTTAGTCCTTTTTCATAAGGCCTATGTCCTGAAGTGAGTCCCTTGCAGAAAACCAATGAGAGAGAACAGGATTGTTAGCATCTCTGAAGCTGCCTCAGTTTCCCCTTCTCTGCCTGCAGTCTGAACTGTGCTGGGCCCCAGGTAGGGGGATTCATCCTTCTTGCTGGTAGGCTCAGGCTGTCATGTTGGAACAAGGGACACAGAATGCCCAGGGCTTGGTGAAAGGAGAGGACACATGGGAAGAATGTATTCTCATGTCTTTCCCGTTGGAGTGGGACCCCAGAGGCTGGGAAAGGGGCAGACTAGGGCTGGAACCCAAGGGCTCTGACTTCCACTGGGTGCTCAGCCCACCCTCAAATCAAGTCCACACATTTTAATAAATGCTCTTCCATGCTCTCCCAACGCTGGGAGCATTGGTGGCTGAGGGCCAGAGAAAAACAAATCAGTTGTGGGGGGAAAGAGGAAAAGGAAGGTAGCTGTGAGATGTGAGAGAAAAAAAAAAAAAAATCCCTCCAAAAAAACATCTCACAAAGGGTAAAATATGAGACCTGGGTGTGTCTAATCCCAAAGACAAAGAACACAGTCTGAGAGCCTAACAAAGGAAGAGGGTCCTGCAGTCTCTGGGGCCTGGTAGGACTTCGTGGACCAGGCAGGCAGGAGCTGTCCTGGAAGCAGGACAAGGCTGACCTGACAGGAAGTATGGAAGGCACTGCAAGAAAACAGCACAGCTCCCTCAGAGGGGTGGAGGTCTGGACCCAGGTACCCAGGTCCAACTCCTCCTGCAGCACTCCTCAGCCTCAGCCTTCTCTTCCTTCAGCTTTGCTCCTCTGAGGGCTCCCCACGTCCTCCCCCCAAGCTCCCACACCACCCGCTCATGACCCCCAGGACTGTAGGAAGTCTGGGGGCTGGGTATGGAGTCATGTCTGGCACCAACACTTCCTGTCCCTCTTTGAGGCCAGTATCAGCTCTTTATTGGGAAATGACCATCACAGGCCCCCGCTGCAGCCCTGCCCTCCACCTCCAGTCACCTGGAGCCTTCAAGACCCTCTGGATGGGACAGGTGGAGATGCAATGATATGAAATGTCATTGCCTTTGGCTATAAATACCCCCAGGCCCAGTGGCAGAGGTGAGAGTTGCTGAATATAGTATCTGGTCAAGTATCTTGAGTGTGTGTGTGTGTGTGTGTGTGTGTGTGTGTGTGTGTTTGTATCATCATCACCTTGGGAGCTTATTAAAAATACATATGCTCAGGACCCACCCCGGAAACTGAGTCAGAATGCCCAGGACATGTTGCAAGGAGGTATGTTTATATTTTTAACAGTCACCAGCTGATTTTGACATCCTTCCCACAGCCCTGCCTCCCCCACCCCCTGTCCCCCGAATTGAAAACAAAGAGGTTGAGGGATCAGAGAAGTCCACAGACCTGGTCATTAGTCCTCTTCCTTCCAAGAAGCCCTGGAAACTCCAGCCTCCTCTGGACCATCCAGAGGCATGGAGGCCTCTGGATTTTACCTTCCAGACCCACTGTGGCTAGGAGCTCCATCAGAGTGGGTCTTCTCCTGTCTCAAGTTCACAGTCTTGGTCCTGTGGGCTTTCTCACTCATATCTCTCAGTGTTTGTAAAACCCATAGCTTTGGACTCTATAATTAGCATCCCTGTTTCAGATCTAACTTGAACCACTTTTGAACACAGCTTCTGTTGCCCTTTTGAGTTATGGTTGAGATTCTCCTTCCAGCTATTCTAGATCTTTTCTCCCCACTCTGTGCTCCCACTGCCCTGGGACCCTTTCCTCTTAGGACAGTGGTGGCAAGTTCGAGGCCTCCACCATGTCCACCACCAATGCCTCCAGCCACTGTGGTCACCACAACTGTAGCCTCCCTAGCTTTCACTGTCCCCACCACCTCTGCTGCTTCTGCCATTACTAGTATTGCTAACGTCAACAACACCATGGGTAGGCCCACCACCAGTGAGATTCTCAGCACCATCACTGCCACCACCAGGTATCACTGTCCCTTTAATCACCAGCACCACAAGCCATCATTATGTCTGTCATCATTTTCTTTACAAAATCTGCATGGACATGGACTGACCTTCACTCAAGCCTGACTTGGGTTCTTGGATGGTGCTTCCACCTGGCTGGGGCTGCTCTTAAACAGGGACTCACAGTGATTGCCCAGTCTGCTGAGAGTGATGGCATCCCCCCAGGGACCTAGACTCCTGGAGGAGATATATTCTCACAGGCTCCACACTGGAGAGGGTCCTTCATTGATTAACCACAATGATGAATCCCCTAGACTTATGGGAGAGGAGTCTCCAGACTGATGGTGGAGGAATTTCCTCAGGGATTCCCTGATTGCTAAAGAAGGTGTTTCCTCAGGAAGTCCCTTCCTCATATTGATGAAAGAGCCTTTTCAGAGTGCCATGTTCTAACTAAGGTGGACTCTCTGTAAGGAAGACTTTGACTAATAGGTGAAGGCCATCCCCTCATGGAGGTCAAAGACTGCTGACAGGCTCAAGAGTCCCCTGAGGAAGGGAGCAGGGAGAGAAGAGAAATGCTTCACAGAGGCTATCATTTGAGAAAACAGCTAAGACACATGCCAACAATCATATGAAAAAGTGCCGGGTAACACAGTGGAACATTGCACCTGTTGCAGCTGCTAAATTGGGGTAGTCATGATGGTAAGGCCTCCTGGAGAAGGTTGCTCTGGGTTGAGTGAGCCCCTTGCTGTTCCTGTCCCAAGGCTTTGGCTTCCCCAGGGATGACCCAGCCCATCTCCAGCTTGGGAGTGGCTGGTGGTGTGTGCCAGACTCACATTGTTTCCACGGCCGCTCCCTGTTTCCAGGTTGTGTCTATCCCGCCTGGCGCCAGCCCCTGCCCTGGCAACCCCAAGTGCAGACACAGAGCCCAGGGGCACTCAGAGCCAGGAATGTGTGGAGAAGTGCCCTGGGCCAAAGCTAGTGGAGAGTCTTCTTCCCCACAGGGAAAGGGAGGATGACCTGGGAGTTCAGGTGTCTGGTGATGAACTGGACCCCGATCAAGACACACCACCATCTGGGGACTTCCACTAACATTACATTCACTTGTGTTCAGCCATTCTTCCTAGTCTCTCAAGGTTTCACTTTGCCTTCCCAGGTTTCTTCTTCAAAGTCTCACCAGAAGTTTATTCCCTCCAGGAAATCATCCCTGGGTTTTTCCCTTAGAGAGCAGAGCTCAAAATGTCATGAGTTCATTTCTTAGGTAAGCTCATAGCCATTCTACTTCTCAGCTACAGAATAACTCCCTACTCTGACCTTAAGCAGAGGCTTGATCCTGACCTCATATTGATCCTAAAACTGACTGTGGGCTGAATCTAACCCTAACCAAAGGTAGATCCTAAAGCTACTCTCAAACTCAACCCCAAACTCTTGTCTGCTGGCCTTCAGAGAAAAACCATTGGCTGCTAAAGAAAACCAGGAAAGAAATGATGGCGGCCAGCCTCAGCCCTTCTGCAGAGGTTAGAATTTTCACACACAATAACTGCTTCTATGAAGAAGTACGCGAGTGTGTGTGTTTCCTTTATTCTATTTAGAATCTCTTTCATCACAATTCCATCCCTTCTTCTCCAGGGAACAGAGGAAATAGGAAATGGATCTCCCGTTACATGGGGAGGAATTCTCTGCTAAGCTTAGAGTTCAAAGGAGGCCCGCGGCCGCCTAGTGGGACCCGGATGTCACTGCATCAGTGGCGTCTCCCTCCTCCAGAGCTCAGGGATAAGCTGGGAATTTGAATGGGAATGTGTGTGGGAAGCAGCCACTAGGACATGCCAGACCTTTGGAGCTTCGTTTGTCACCTCTGACAGTGACCAAAGGAGTGAAACCCTCCTCAATGGACCCCCTGTCCAGTCCAGCCCCTCATTTCCACAACCACCTGCTCTGTGGTCAGACCTCTGCCTGTTTCCTTCCATCCCACATCTCACACATTCTCCATCCCTCTGCCTCTTGTTTTCCTTTTCTCTCTCCCCCCCCCTCTCTCTCTCTCCCTCTCCCTCTCTCATATTTTCTTATTTTCAGTCTCTCTCTAGTTTTTTCACATCATCTCTCTTTCTTTCCCATATAGTTTCTCTGTGTTCATCTTCTGGCCCTTTCCCCCTTTCTTTTCTCAGCAAAATATTAAACATCTTGTACTTGTTTGCAAGGTTTAGTTTCACCTGCAATGATAAGGCTTCTTAAACTGATGCAAGTAGAAGTCTTGCCTCTTAAACCACTAATCTGAGCTGTACTTTCTCTTGTCTCTTCTTCAGCAGAGTTTGGCTCACTGAAAAATCAAAAAATATCACAGAGAAGAATGTCCTGGAATTTCAATGCTCTCATGTAACAAAGGAGGAAAGTTGGGACCCCATAAAAGGAAGCATAATTCCTGGGCTACCCAACCTATTAATGATGAAGCTAGAAACCTGACCAGTACCCAAGCCCCATCAAGACTGTGCCTTTTCCTCTTTAAGGAAATGTCTCTGGTCCATCCATACCTACTGGTTTCAATGGACTTTTACTTAGTTCTTCTAGGCTGGCCAGTGACATAGGAATATAATATCAGATAACCCTCAGACACATGAAAACATGTCTAGAACAAAGAGGTCAGGTTCCCAATATGGGATAGGGAGGATGAGACCAAGTGAGCTGAGTCAGAAGGAAATAGCAAGATGATGAGACTTATTCCAAATTTAACTGCTGTATAGTTAAGTAGATAGATGGACAGATGGACAGACAAACTGAGACCTGAGTAACATAATGGTGTAAGCACAGGTGTTCCATCCTCCTTACCACCCACTCACATTACCCAAAATTCTCATTAAAATGTCCAAAATATTAGATATACAGAAATGGGGAATATGCAGAATCCCTGCCAATATGGAAGAGTACCATTCACACCCAAAAAATCCAGGGGACTCTGAACAAGTAAAAATTGAAGGACAGTAGCAAAGCCAATCTGCTGAGGAGCAGCACCCTGATAGGAAAGCGAGGAGAAGAGAGCCTGCAGACCCTACCACTACTCTACCACATCCCTCATTGGAGGGATGAGGCAGAACTGAGAACAGATGAGGAACACAGCACAGGAACAACCTCCATACCACAGAGCAGCCACCTTGTAAGAGGCACTGGGAAGTCCAGGTCTGGAGTAGCAGCAACCTCCTGTAGCAAGCCTGCAGGGAAATGGAGTTGCCCCTGGTGGATGGGCAATGATCCATGGAAGGGGGCTGGGTCCAGCTGTGGTTTATACCCAGTATGAAGGCCAGACCTAACAGGAAAACAGAAGTAGAAAATAACTTCTCCAAACACTGAGCCAAAATCCCAAACACACAGTCCCCTGATAGGACTGTTCACAGCTCTGCCTTCCTTTCACTTTGAATTGATTGTGTCAATTATTATATTATAGCTTAAGATCTGGCAGCAGGATTTGTACAGCAACTAAAAAAACATGATAGGAACTAAGAACAATCCACTCAATGGTTGTGCTGGCCAGGCAAACTCCAGGTCTTATTGATTTGACCTCGAGAGGAAGCCAAAGAACCCAGCATGGACCAAAGATATTCTGCAAAATAAAGCATCACAATCAATATACAGATGACAAATATGCTTTTGTCAAATATTTAGTACAGGAAATAAGAAGAAATGTTAGGAAATAGCTGCTTTGTGTTCTCAAATAGTTCAATAAAATGTGAACTCTGTGAAAAAAGAGGTAACAGATAAGATGATGAAATGTTAGACTGAAATGGAAAGGGATAAGACTCAGAGTTTAAGAGAAAAGGGAGCTTGATGATGGGAAAACAGTAAGGAAACTGGAAATGTCACTGAAGAATTGAAATCTTCATTACAATGGAAAGAGGGATTTGAGACTGAAGAAAATAGAATCAATGATGTGAAGAATATTTGAAAATTTTTCCCAGAATGCCAAGGAAAAGAATAACAAGATAGAATGATTTAAAAAGATCATGGATCTGCAGAGATAGGACGACTCAGTATTGTCAAGATGCCAGTTCTTTCCAAGTTAATCTATAGGTTCATGACAATCCCAATCAAAATCCAAGCAGGCCATTTTGTGGATATTGACAAACTGATTCTAAAGTTTACATGGAGGGTCAAAAGGCCCAGGATATCCAACACAATATTTGAAGGAGAAGAACAAAGTTGGAAGACAAGCACTACCTGATGTCAAGATTTACAATAAAGCTACAGTAATCAAGATGTTGTGGTATTGGCGAAATAATAGACATATTGATCCCTCAAACAGAACAGAGAGCTCAGAAATAGACCTCCATCAAGAAAGTCAATTAATCTTTGATAAAGGAGCAAAGGCAATGCAATAGAGCAAAGATAGTCTTTTCAACAATGGGGCTGAACAACTGGACAGCCACACAGACAAAAAAAAAATGAATCTAGATACAGATTTTTAACCTTCACAAATATGAGTTCAAAATGGATCATGGACGTAAATGTAAAATGCAGAACTAGAAAACTCCTGGAAAGTAATACAGGAGTAAACTTGGATGACTTCAGTTTGGCAATGACCTTTTAGATAGAACACCAAGGCACAACCCATGAGAAAAAAAATTGACAAGCTGGGCTTCATTGAAATGAAAGTTTCTTCTCTGTGAAAAGCATTGTAAGAGAATTAAAAGACAAGCCACAGAGTGGAAGAAAACATTTGCAAAAAATATATTTGATGTAGGACTGTTATTCAAAATATATAAAGAAATCTTAAAATTAAATTAAAAAAAGAAAATGAGCAACTTAATTTTAAAAAATGGGCAAAAGACCTGAACAGACACTCCACCAAAGAAGATATATGAGTGGCAAATAAGCATATGAAAAGGTGCTCCACACCATATGCCATCAGAGAAATATAAATTAAATAAAAAATGAGACACCATTAGACACTTATTAGAATGGCCAAAATCCAGAACACTGACAACACCAAATGCAACAAGAACTGTCATTTGTTGCCAGTGGGAATGTAAAATGGTGCAGTCACTTTGGAAAACAGCTTAGCAGTTTCCTCCAAAATAAAACATACTCTCATCGTGTGACCCAGAAATTATATTCCTTGGTATTTACCCAAATGAGTTGAAAACATATGTCCACACAAAAACCTGCATATGAATGTTTAGAACAGCTTTATTCACAACTGCCAAGACTTGGAAGCAACCAAGATGTCCTTCAGTAGGTGAGGGGATAAACAAACCACGGTACATCTAGACCACAGAATATGATTTAGTGCTCCAAAGTAATGATCCATCAAGTCATAAAGAGACATAGTGGAACTCAAATGCATATTACCAAGTGAAAGAAGCCAATCTGGCTACACTCCATACTGTATTGATTCTGACCATACGACATTCTAGAAAAGGCAAAACTGTGGAGACAGTAGAAAGATCGGCGGTTGCTGAGGTTGTGCTGCAAAGAGGAAGGAATAGGCAGAACACAGGGGATTTTTAGGGCAGTGAAACAGTTCTCTGATATATAATAGAATCATTCCACAGTGGTGGATACATGTCATCATCAATTATTCAAAACCCATAAAATGTGCAACAGCAAGAGTGAACCCTGATGAAAACTATGCGTTTTGGGTAGTAATGAAGTGTGTCAGTGTGGGTTCATCTACTGACATAACAGAAACAAAAGTTTCCTGAGTTGAACAAAGGCCTGAACAGGAATCAACACATTGGATATACCCCCAATGAAATATCCCAAATTCAAAGATGAAGAATATCATGATGAAAAAGAAAATAGATGACTTACAAAAGAAGGTATAGGAGTAAGGTCTTATGAAGGAGCTTTGAGAAAGTCTGTTGTTAAAAACACAAATCAACGAAGTTGCCATCTACGTGCAAAGGCCATTGTCAGATAGGAAAAGGCTCAGAGTATTGCATCCATGTACTCTTCCTTGAAGAAATAGATATATTTATAACATTTGTATGTTAGGTATTTATTTCAAGTACATATAAGACATAATCCACTTGAAGACATAATCCAGTCAATAAAGAACTCAAGAAAGGTGAGAGTATAGCGTCAGACTGAAGTGAGCACTACTAGATATAGACTTTGTGGTTAATAGAGTTTAAAGAAAAATGACTGCCCCCACCCAAAACTGGAGAGGAGAAACCCGGGACCTAACCGGCCTTTCTGTGTATAACCCCTCTTCTAGATGTGTTACTTCTTTGACCATGAAGAATTCCCTAGCCCCTTAATGTAAGGGATGTTCACATAGGTGAACAAAATGAAAAACTCTCCCCAAATCCACTTATATCAAAAGCATTGGAACCCCCACCACTGAGAAGAAATGTCATTAAATGGTTGCCTTGTAGCTGTCTCCATGACATCTTTGGGCACGTTAGAAAGTACCTTCTACTTTCTCAAAATCCTTTCCCTTCATCTCTTAAAAATTGTGGCAATAAATATACATAGCTTTTATGAGTATTATTACATGATAATAGTTTTGGCTCTGGTACACTTGTGCAGTACACAACCTCCTCAAACTCTGGTTTGGCCTCAGCTGCACTGCCTGCCTCAATCCCTTCCTCTACAGCCTCTGCCTCCACCTACTTAGAGCGGGAGCCAATCTCAGTAGGCCACATACTGTGTGCTATTGGGCTGTTTCCTTCCCTCGTTGGCAGAGTTCATCAACACTGGCCCATTCCTTATTTCCAAATTTCATTTCTGGGGTAAAATGGTAGATTTCTCTACCCAAAAGAAGTTTGTCACAAGCTCGGCATAAGGTGCCTTGCTAAAATTGCCAGAATATGAACGAATGACCTGAGGCTCTTAGAACTGCTCAAAAATCCCTTGTCTTTTCCTCTCACAGACCAGGAGGGGGTGAGCTGAGAGCTGATCAGTCTGTCCTGTTTGTGGCTGGACCCTCCAACATAGGAGACAAACTATTGAGCATAGTCTTCCGAATGCCCCAGGTTTCCTTGGGAAGCCTGCTGACTCAGTCTCCCAGACTCTCCAGGTCTGCCCTGGTGCCACCTGACCCCCCCCACCACCTTACTGTTTAGTCTGTCCCCCACTTTCTCTTTCTCCTTCTGAATTAATGATACTGACTACAAGAATCTGAGGGCACCTTTCTTCTCATGAGTTTATAGTGCTCATGTCCCTTAACAGGTCTAACACCCCATAATTCTTATTGTAGAATTAAATAACTAATTTCTTTCGCAGAATAAATAGGATTAACGAAATCTAATAGCCTTCTATTGTAAAGAGGTCAGTGGCACGAGAAATTTTGTACGTCTTTCCCTAAAGGTGAATTTCGCAAGTTGTAGCAAATAAGACATACAAGACTGACAAAATTCTTGTGAGAAATGACTCCTCCCCAAATCAGGCCAGTTTGTTAGATGTTGCTACTATAGGACACAGGGAGACTCCCCATTTTCCTCAAATGAGATAATAGGTTTATGATTGAGGCTCACAATGGTCAATAATTTAACCCCAAGAGAAGTAAGTTATAAAAAGTTCGGAACACCTCCCTGCTTTGAAGCAAATGGCTAGTTATGTGCCAAATAATCTGCATGCCTCTGATCTCACAGAAAGTGTAGGATCAGAAAAATCTGCTTAGAGTTTATGTGAAAGTGGGACAGGAAGGAATGGAGGAAAACTTGCCAGCGGGTGGCCGTGGTAATATCTAAGCGTTAAGGAACATTCAGGGTAACCCATGACCCTTGATGTCCTAAAATGTACTCCTTATTGTCTATCTAAAAACAGTGTTTTTTTACTGGGGACGAGTTTGCCCCCAGGAACACTTGGCAAGGTCTGGAGATACTTTGCATTGTCACAACTTAGGAGGGGAGTTGCTACTGGAATCTAGCAAGTTGAGGCTGGGGGTGCTGCTTTAATATCCCACAATGCATAGGGTGGCCCTCTCTCCCTGGGAATTATCCCACCCAATATGCCCTTAGTGTTGAGGTTGAGAGACTCTGTTTTAAAAGAACCATGATTATTGGGGGCACCTGGGTGGCTCAGTCGGTTGAGCGTCTGACATAGGCTCAGGTCAGTATCATGAGTTCTCATGGTTCGTGAGTTTGACCCCTGCATCAGGCTCACTGCTGTCAGTGCAGAGCCTGTTTTGGATCCTCTGTCTCCCTCTCTCTCTGCCCCTCTCCCACTTGTGTGCGTGCGCTCGCTCATGCTCTCTCTCTCTTTCTCTCAAAAATAAATAAATGTTAAAAAATACATAATGAAGCCTCACTTAGAGAATGGGATCTCTTCTAATGAAAACCAGCATCAAGGCTTCCCCTGGGCCCCCTCTGGCAGCAGCTTGCCCCGGGAGGGCTTGAATTACGGAGTATTTCCCCCTCAGCATGTGACTGTGGCTCCAAACAAAACCTCTCAGCTCCCAGGGTAGGAGTGGAGGCCTTTTCTCCTTCTTGTTGGTTGTGGTCAGAAATCTTAAGGGCATTCCAGCACCTTTCCACATCACCACATGCCCATTCAAGGGTAGGCAGGCTTTGTGCCTGTCACAGATGGAGAGACATTTGTGACTTTGAGACAATCTATGCTCCTACTATCTGACTGACCTATCATCTTCCTCTCAGTCTGAGCTATCTGGCTCTGACGCAGACACCCCAAAGTTCTGACCACAGTCTGAAGCTCCTCCCTCGCCCCACTGGATTAGCCAGTCCCTACACATGGTCCTGGTTTCTGCAAGGCCCATTTATCCATTAGGCATAGGGGCTACAGTGCCAAGGGCTCCCAATAATTTTAGGGGCTCATGCAAATCCTTTCATTTTATCTTTTAAAATCAGAAGAAAAAAATAATATAAAAATAGTGACCTATAATAACAGAATAAATCTTTATATTAGCACTGTTGTAAAATGTAATTTTACGTGTGTGTGTGCGTGTGTGTGTGTACATACACACGTTTTATGGAGGAGGAGGCCCACAAAGGCAACAATGCTTAGAGCCCATGAAAGTCACAATGGGACCCTAGATTTCTGGAAGCACACGCCCTTTGAAACAGCCCCAGGGTCAGAGAAGCATGTCAGCAGGTGAATCAGGGTCGTGGAAGCTAAAGGGAATCTGGCAGGAATCTCCCTTCCCCTTCCAGGAAAGACTCTAATTTTTAAAGAAATTGTTTATGTATCAAGGCCTGCTGTTTTCACCAGGGACTCAGTTAGACTTACTTTACTGAGTTGACATAACCCTGAGCGACCTCAGTTCTCTGTCTGAGGCATCCAGTATTGGAGGGAGCTGCCCCCACAGGTTGTAAATCAAGTTCAGAGAGCTTCCCGGCTTCCCTCCAACTTTGAGGTGGATTCTAGGGCCTCCCAGCAGCTCACACGGGCTAGAGTTTGGCTTTTGTAGTAAGGACATGCTCCTGGATGACAATGTAATATATGTCACGTCTGGGTACTGCCCTGACAATAAAAACTCTGGGCAAGCCCCCAAAGTGTGCCCCAGATATGAGCTGTCACCCCCAGATGGCCTCTCATCTCTCTCCACCCCGACTTGATGCCAACTGGGGGAAAAAGCCAGGAAATATAGTGCCTATAGCAAATGAAAGCTATAAAGGATGTGAAACAGGGCCCCAAATGGAACTGTAAACAACATGAATGAAGTATGATTACCTATGATAACAAAAGTATGATAATATTATTATATGCCAATCACAAAAGACACACCTGTACGAAAGAGGCACAGATGATTCAGAAGCAAAAGGATGCCTACCAAATGAGGAAAAAGAAGACAACAGAAGGCACAAGGCTACTAAACAATGTGCCTGGACACACGGTCGCCTGACAAATGCTAGAGGGTATGTCCGCGTCAGTACTCATAAAGATTTATGTGCCTATTAACATACCGATGAACTTTAAATATGCAAGGAGAAATTGATAGGAGCGTGGCATTATGGGAGATTGAACATGCCCATGTCACCTTTTAATTAATAAAATAACTACAAAAGCAAGGAGCAACTGGATGACATTGCTAATAAAGCAGGATTAATATGTTTATGAGACTCACATCCTACCAGTAGGATCTACCTCTCCTTCAAGACCAGGTATAATGCTACACACAAAAGTACTTCTCCCTCTACCACGCTCCCCTGCACCCAGGCCCTGGTTTTCTCTGAGTGAATCTGGGGAGCCATCAATGATTCCTGAGAGACTGCCAACTCAGTCGTTTTGGGACTCTACAAAGT
This sequence comes from Leopardus geoffroyi, assembly GCF_018350155.1. Classification (NCBI taxonomy): domain Eukaryota; kingdom Metazoa; phylum Chordata; class Mammalia; order Carnivora; family Felidae; genus Leopardus; species Leopardus geoffroyi. The sequence continues at coordinate 88,504,225 of NC_059336.1, read as the reverse complement.
AAAAGAGGAAGCGATATAGCCCTTAATTTGCTTCCATTCTAGCTGGGAAGATAAGGTTTGCAACCTGGAGAACACAGCAACTGGTCCATCTGGAGGGGAACATAAATTATATGGGCTGGAGAATGAAAACCTCTGCCCAGACATTTATTGGGCACCACTGCTACGTACTGGCACTGGACATGCCACAGGCGGACCTCAGGGATACACCGAGCAAGAGACCGTCTGCTCTCTGAGGGCTCTTAGGCGCTGGCACAGCTTCCCAGCAACTTACTAAAAGCCAGGACATAGTGTGGCAAGAGCCACGGGGAACCTCAAAGGGCTGCAGACAAGAGCTGGCCTCAGAAGGGTGGGTTGGTACACGGCAGGGACAGTGCTCCAGCCAAAGAAGGGACACAGGCAAAGATTGGGAACTGGGATGAGCACAATGCTGTCGTTCACAACTCCAAGTAGAGCTGAAGTTGCCTGCTTTCAACTCACTGGGAAGGTCAGACATTTGGATTCTCTTGTTTCTGGGTACAGCCATGCTCTCGCCACCATGGGGATCCCAGTTCACCTCCTGCTCACCTGCTCAAAGACGACTGTGCAGAACAGAGTGTCTTTAACATCCCCACTTTCTGCTCTTCTTCCAAGAATCTTCACCACCCTTCACGTCAGTCACATAGTGCTTTAGATGTTCGTGCTCCAGGCACACTTTCAAAACGTGAAATTTTTGGTGACACACTCAATGGGATGAAAAGATTCAGAACATCTGTGACCATGCTGGTGGCTGAGAGTGGAGTTGTGTGGGTGCCTCTGGCCCTGAGCCCAGCTCCTTAGGGCCACTGTTCAGCCAGAACCTCAGGCCTCAGAGAGGAGCCTCCTTTGCCCCTTATATCTTCTTGGCTGCTTTTGAGGGAGCAAGAGGGGCCCCTGTGTTCCCCATCAGGTGGCGGTGCCTCAAGGGCAAGGACCGTGATGCCATTGTCTGGGCCCCCCCTCGAGGGGCCATCTGGCCTGTATTCTCCCACACTCTCTGGCACGGTTTCATCCAGAGCTCCCTGACATTTTGGCGAAAATGACCTAGCATTGCAGCTTGCCGACCAGGAAGGCTGGAACATTAGCTTTATGGAATGTTAGAGATCCTCTGGCCCAGCGTTTTTCAACCACCAGTCCGTGAACAGGCCCAGGGCCAGAGCAGTTTCTACCAGTCTGCAGAGCCAACTGCATCCCAATTTCTTTCCTCTTAAACATTCCAGCCTCCACAGACATAGCAGGGAGTCTGACTGGGACTTCCATGGGGTTGGGCACTTGGGTGGCATTGTAGTCTCAGTGTTGAGTCCAAAGCCTGTCCTCTTCCTCCAGCATGTTGAGGAGCCTGTGGAAGCCATCCATCCTCCTGTCCGGCCTACAGCTCCAGTGCAAGTCAAGGTCTATCTCACTGGCAGGTTTACAAAGGCTGCTCCCTCTTACCTGCTACACTCTCTCCCCTTGTCTGCCGGGCAAACTCCTACTCACCCAGCATCACCTCCTGTTGGAATCTTCTCTTGACCAGTCTTCCTTCTCTGAAGCTCAGTTGGGTGACCCTGTTCCATGAACCCCCGTACGCTACCCACCCTTCTCACGGCACACGCTCACACACATACACCTACACACACTCAGTCTCTGTGACTGTGTAGATCTAGCAGCTTCTCTGTCTTCTCCAGCAGATTGTGACCTCTCTGAGGGTGGCAGGTTGCTCTCCTTGCCACTGACTTCTCAGGGCCTGGCACAATGCCTGGCATCTAGTAGATGCCCGGTAAATGCTCACAGAGCAAATGAGCTGGTGGATAGAGGGATGGTTGAAAAGGGGTCTGGACCTTGTGATTTATGCTTTAATGGAATGGGGGTGAGGGCAAGAGTTTCTGGCTAAGATCCACTCAGGATGGTGTGTCCACCGTTTTTGCTCTACCCTGTGCTAGACAACAAATGTATCCTGCATCGACATTAAAAGATTTGAGGACCATCTATTTGTTATTTCTTCCACTTTGTCCTCCTTGTGATGGCATGATGGCAGCAAGAGGGCCAAGGGGAGAACTCAGGTTCCACTTCACTCCTTAGTGTCTTGGGCCCGGAAGTGGCTGCAGCTCTCTTGATGACTATGGTCTCAGTATCCAGAGCAGTGCAGTGTGTGTGTGTGTGTGTGTGTGTGTGTGTGTGTGTGTATGTGCACGCGCATGCGGATGGCAAGGTGTGTGGAGCATGGAGAGGACCTCAGGTGGTTCTATTCTTCCAAGATGGCTACAGGCTGCTGTCAGCCTTTAAGCACCCTCCCTGCTGTCCAGTCCACGGACAGTTGTTTCATCCACTGAACCACCTCTCGCCCCTGGCAGAGAGCCGCTGATGGAGGCTCAGGGTGCAGATCACAGACAATGAACACACACATGGGTATTTACACACTCGTTCACAGGCATACCCAGGCACATACCCTTACACTCACTCATATGCTCACATGCAAATATGCACACTCACATACATACACACTTTCTGTTTCTAATCATTTGAAATCAAATAGGGATCAAAGCACAGGGTCAGAATCCCAGTGATTTTTGAGTGTAGTATTCCCTGGTATGGTTGGATCAGGAACAGAGCAGAACATTCTACCTCTTGCTTGCAGTGACCTGACCCCTGGCTGAGGGGCTCAGGGGACACCAGGCTCTCATCACAGTACCCCCTCACCTGTTGCGCATGCCTCCACAGTGCTGGCAGAAATGACCCCATGGAGGACGTAGATTAAGGAGCATTATCATTTTGGTTTCTTTATAGCTGTATTGAGGTATAATTTACACACCATTATAGTCACTGGCAACGTTGTCAATGATTTCTGCAAGCTCATAGCGTCTGCAGTCATCACCACAGCCAGTTTTAGAAGACTCCCATCACTCCATCAAGTGTCCCAGGCTGAGCACATTTCTTTCTCTTCTTAGTTTATTGAGCATTTTCATCACTAATGGGAGCACCCAGTTGGGGGACAGCAATGAAATTCTTAGTCATTTATACTTTAGTGTGGGTTAATCTAATGTATGCTTTTATAAATCTATTTAATTCTTTAAGCAACTACTTAGTACTGTTTCTACCATCAGCAAGGTTGGTGATAGACCAATGTCCCCTGGGCCCCTCAGCCAGGAATTGGGCTATTCTCTGGTGACTCTTCCTTGACCCAGGTGAGAGGTAGGACATCCTTCTCTGTTCCTGGATACAGCTATTCCAGGGAATCCCACACTTGGGAACAGAGATAGGTACTAAGAACCCATTCCCAAAGAGCTTTGTAGAGACAATACAGTAGTCACACAATCACCATGATACATTTTGGAAGGTAGTTAGTGGGTTGATAAAGGTGCAAAATGACAGGGTGCTGTGAAGTCTAGAGGGTGGGATGCTCTTTTCAGGGCAGGGAGAAGGCAGTGGAGTGTGAGAGGCCCTGGGTGGGTCCTGGGAATCAGGGTCAAAAAGTGAGGAAGGGGGGCCAGGAACAGTGATAGGGATGCCAAACCCACTGGGACATTGTGGGGAGGGCTGCTGTCCCAGAGCTCCTGCTATGGGGCCAGCCAGCCCAGACACTTCTCCCACTTCCTCAGGGGTCTTAGATGTCCCCTGGCTACTCTGGTGGACAGCAATGCCTATTCAAGAAAAGGCAGGGCAGAAGACTTACCAAAACCAGGCCAAGACAAGATTCATCTCTAGCCATTGTCACAGGGGAGTGTGGACCAGGCTTCCTTTGAGTATGACCTGACAAGACCCACTGCCATGGCCCCAGGGTAGCCCCAGCCACACAAGCCAATTCCCGCCTCTTTCTTCCTTCAGTTCTCTCTCCTTCCAGGACTTGGTTCCATCTCATTTTATTTTTTCTGCTATCCATTGCCCCCACCCCTGCTCTCATTTCCTCTTTCCACGGTGCAAGGGAATTTCGGCTGGAACAGCCCATAGCGTGTGGTGGGCCTGGGGGGGGCATCCAGAGGTCGCTGGAGCTGGGAGGGCCCCAGACGGGGACTGAGCAATGTGTCACTGCCAGGGCTTGGCAGGGGCTGCAGCCCTGGGGGGTTGGGAGCAAGGGAGCCCTGGGAGGTGGGAGGTAGAGGGCAATCAGGAGGCCTGAAGTCTGCCAGAAAAGAGGACCTGAGGTGGGGTGAGAAGGCCATTTGAGCTTGGAAAGGAGATCCTTGTTGGCCATTTCCTGTCCAAGCTACAGGGTCTTTGGTGGGGTCTCCTGGCTTGAGAGGTACCACCTTAGCCAAGAATTCTTCTTTCTTTTTTTTTCTTTCACTAAATTAAATAATAGAGGGACTGTGTCTATCTCTATTTCCATATAGCCAAGTCTGAGCCTCGGCTGATCCTGGAAGCCAACCAGGTATGTGGAAAGAGGAAAAAGAAACAGCCAAAGAAAATGAAGCGATGCCTTGAAGGCCAGATGGAGGCTGTGGGCAGGGATCTGCAGGAGGCCCTGGACCAGGGGGCCAAGGAAGGGGGGGGGGTCTGTCTAGCCTCTGATCAGAGGGTGAAGGAAAGTTGGGGGTGGGTCTCCCTACAGTGGGCTGCTGGGGAATCGTCTGCAGGAGGTTAGAGCCAGAACAAGGGCAGCCAATGCATGAATGATCCTTCCTGTATGGAGATCTCTAAGGCTCCTTAAGTGGCTTACAGGCAACGAGACATCTCCAGGTTTGGCGGAGAGCAGGAGGGAGAAGGTGGTGGACCCACCCGGTGGGAAGACAGGGTCATTCAGTGTTTGAACCTGCTCCCATCTTGTGTCCCTGCTCATTATAGACTAGAGTTCACTTTTGGCCCACAGCTCCTTTCTCTTACCTCCCCTCACTCCTGCCTCCTCATGCTGGCTGAGTCTTCCCCTGAGGAACACTAGGCCTGGTCTAAAGAAGGAAAAATGGTGGTGCCATTTGACCTGCCCTATTGACCTTTCTTGAAGAGGAGAAAACACACATACATAGCTTCTTTGCTTTACTCGTTGCTCCCATCTGTCCCTTTCTCTCTATGCCTGCTGCCTCTGGCTGGGGTGGGAGTCCTGATATACGCACTCCAGGCCCCCTCAGAGACATGCTCCAGATCACAGCCAAGTTATCTACCTCTCCTCAGATACCAACCCCTGCCTTGCATTAAAATCCATCAATGTTTTTCCTCAGCTCTCATAATAGAGGTCAAGTTCGCAAGTATGTCCCCAAATGTCCTACCTGACTGGACACTCTCCTATCACTCTAGCATCATGTCCCGACACTCCCACTTTACGTACATTCTTGTACCCACTTTGTACCATTTGTAATTCCATGGGTGTTCTGCACTCTCCCTGTGTCCACACTGGCTGTCCCCTCTGCCAGGACAATACCCTCTGCCATGCACCTGCTTAATGCCTCTTGTCCCAGCACCAAGGACAGCGCCTGGCACCAAGCAGGTGCCAATAAATAATGACGAACAAATGAGTATTTCAGACTCTGTCCTCCCTCCTTTCCCTCAAGCCGGGTAGACACCTCTATCTGGGTTAGGCTTCCCTAGCTTTTATCATGTTATAGTGAAATAGCCTGACTACTTACGCAAATGATAGGATTTTAAGATCTTTATTGTTGCACTTTTTCATTTCAGTATTTTCATCCCATGACTTTCTCCCATTCTACTTGTATTATAAAGCATGCATGCTTCCCGAAAAGGCTGTTTCAGTAGAACAGCAGAAATAGACTTTTGGTAGTTTCAAGCATAGACCCTGAGAGGAGGGAATAAATGATGAGTCTAGATAGGATCCCCCAGATTCAGGCAAAGGGAGAGAAAGGGAGACATGAAGAGATGGGTGGGGCTGGACAGGAAAGAAGGCATTATACTCAGAGATACCATGTATCCAGGGCTGGTATCAGTATCTGGAAATCCCTGGCCTCTCTTTGGTAGGTATCTCTCATTACCAATAGCAGACAGCCATGTGGAAGCCAAGTTGGTACAACCCCAAACTCCTGATCTCCACTTGAAAGAGTCCCCTAGGTGTCCTCCCTAAGATACCAACAGCACTTGCTATGGGCAGCAGCCAGAATGTTGGTTATTGACTATCCAGAGAAAAATAAGCTCTTCTCAATGCTTTGTGTCCACTCAATCCCCATCCAGTTCCTCCAGAGTGGAACCCCACCAGCACTGCAATATTCCGGGGATATAGCGATCTGAAAGGGAAGGTAGGGATGGGATGCTGAGGAGGGAAGCACTCCCCATGCCTGTTTCCTACTTGACAGTACAGAGCCCACTCAAGATTTTCCTCAATACAGGACAGTAGAGAAAAATGCACCTCCCTGTTATGCCCACATCTTTTCCACACCCCTAGGCCAGCCACATCTCCAGCTTTCAGCACACTCCCTGGCACGTTGTAGGTTCTCAGTAAATCTGAAGCAGATATTGTCCTCCCTCCCTTACTAACAGAATCTCAAACCTGTTCAGGGAAGTGATGGAACTCACTAAAATTATTCAGCTTCCTAGAATCCCTTGTGGGTAGGTGGCATTAAGACAGTGTTCTGGATAATAAAATATAAGTGGGACAATAAGATATAATATATAAAATATATAGTGGGTAGGGCTTCTGGGAAAGCTTGTTGAAGGGGCAGACTCAGCCGATACACTCCTTTTCAGCTTTTGTCCTTCATCCTTCACCTTTCATCTCTCTCCTGGCCTGGAACATTGACATGACATTCAGAGGTACAGGAATCAGTATGCAGCAATGAGGAAAAATTTCATACACCGAGGATAGCAAAGCAGAATGGTAGAAAAAGCATGGGTCTCTCTAATGGCAGAGTAGAAGGCGGACTCTGCCATCCCTGGATTACCTGTCTTTCGACTTTGTGGTAGTGAGTGTGTCAGTTAGCAACCGTGCTGCATGAAAAATCATCCCAAAAGTCCATGGTTTAAAACAACAATGATTCATTCTTAATCTTGCACCCAAAGATCAGCTGGTCTTGGCTTCAAGCTCTAGACTGGGTCGGCTCCGTGTGTTTTTCATCCTCCCAGGTCTAGCACCTGCCCAGAGCATGTCCTTCCAATAGTGACAGTAGAATGCCAAGAGGGTAAGATCAACTGTGCAAGCACATTTCAAGTCTCTGTCTGCATCACATCTGCAAACATCCTACTAGCCAAAGCAAGTGACACAGAGAAGCCCACACAGTTGAGGGCTGGCAAAGTATACTCTACCTCTAATGGGAGGGACCAAAAATTCACATGGCAAAGGGTATAAAGAGGAGCCAGTAGTTAGAAAATACTTACTAGGTAAATAAATGTTGGGTGCCTCTTATGGGTCAGGCACCATGTTAGGTGCTTTGTGTTCATTAATCTTCTCATTTAACCTTTGCAACAACTCTTATCAAGCAAGTCTTACTAAATTTACTTTGCACATTTAAAAAACCTACTGCTCAAAGAGGTTAAGTAATATATCACTTGTGAAAGGGAAGGGCAGGATCTCAACACTGACTCTGGCTGCTCCAAAGCTTATTTTCGCCCATTACGTCATGGGTCCTTACTTTTTTCCTGGAGTCTTCTGGGAAAGAGTAGGTATTTGACTTGGGAAACCACACTGGAAAGAATATCAACTTGGTATCTTGTCACACTGTATCTGACTGCAGGCCAAGAACGCTTCAAGGTATGGGTGGAAAATTAGCAGAGAAAGGCCTTGAGAATCCAGACTCTCAGTTGCAAGAAACAGAAACTTAATCTGGCTGGTTAAGCAGAGAAAGGCTATTCAGTATTTCCCAGAATTACCCAGAGGATGAAAAGACAGGCTCAGAAGACATGTGGGTTCAGGGAAGGCTGAAAAGCCAGAGCGCACCCCAAAGCATGGGGTCCTAACACCTGATGGTCCTGCTGTAGCCACCACCAGAAAAACCCTTCCCTTCCCTGGGTTTAAAGTCCAGGTAGGTGCCTCCAACTGGCCCAGGCTGGATCAAGCACCCATGTCCCAACTACACAGAAAGTATCTGGTTCCCATAACTGTAGTGAGAGATGAGATCTGCCTTCTCTAGGACTCATTCAGTTAGGGATTCCTCCAAGCACAGTGAAAAGGTTCAGAGGCTAGGAAGCAAAAACACAACAAAACAACCAGGCTCAGCCAGAAATCAGCAGCAAGTGTGGTCAGTGAGTGTGTGAAGAAAAGAAGAAAAGGAGAAAAGGGAGCCTGCCAGCCCACCCCCGCCCCCGGCTTCCCACCCCTGTTAATACCCTCTGGGGCGGGGATGGGCAGTGGTAAGGCAGTTGGGCACAGAGCTAGAGCCTGAGCATCCTGGTTTCTGGTCCTCACCCCTGCTGCAGGGGTCCACTGATGCTCACCAGGAGGCTGATGATCTTTCTGCCCTCAATGGCTTCCTGGCCTGGAACATCCGGAGAACAGGGAACTAGTGGAGGACGGCATAAGGCAAGTGATGGGTCTCAGACTTCAAGAGTTATTAAGACCATGGAGAAGGGATGGGAATTTCAGGGAGGGCTTAGCACTGAGCTGGGTCTTGGAAGAAAGTAGATGTTTCAGAATAAGGGTATGAGGGAGGGCATTTTGCTGTGAGGAGGGCTGTGGGCAAGAGGAGCTCCCTGTCCTGCTGAGATGAGCCAGTGCATCCCCTGGTTGACCAGCTTCCTCCAGGGCCAGGGTGCAGGGAGTATGAGGTGGGCTGTGTTCAGACCTGAGAACTGCTAACCATGAAGCCATAGTTAGAAGCCCTCTGGGTATGAGAAAGATCATGGACTTCAGATCTGGTCCTGCCTCTTCTCACTTAGAGCAAGTTACTTCACATCTCTGAGACTCAATGGCCCCATCTTTTTATTTTTTTTTTTACTTTTTTAATGTTTATTTATTTTTGAGAGTAAGAGAGAGACAGAGTGTACATGGGGGAGGGGCAGAGAGAGAGGGAGAGACAGAATTCAAAGCAGGCTCCAGGCTCCAAGCTGTCAGCACAGAACCTGACACGGGGCTCAAACTCACAAACCATGAGATCATGACCTGAGCCAAAGTTGGACACTTAACCGACTGAGCCACCCAGGTGCCCTTCAATGGCCCCATCTTTAAGGTAAGCATCAGCGTAGAGCCTCTGTCTTAGGTCTGCTGGGAGGACTGCAATGAGGTACCACATGTTAAATGCTGAGAACAATGTTTGCACAGAAAAGCACAATCGAAGGGTTTGTCGTGCTGCTGCTGCTAGTGATGACAGCAACAATGATGGTGGCAAGGTACATGGCAGGGACCCTAAAAACCTGTTCCTTCCCTCTTTCCCTGATGTCAGTGCCCTCGCTCCCTCCCCAGGTGCACATTGTCCTCAGGGCTGCCCCTCACCAGGAGAGGGACTTGCTCAGGTCCCGGCCATCCATCAGATCTCTCAGATACGATGAAGTGCATGTGGAGAGACTAGAAAAAGGATGTGTACCCTTTTCCTCGCCTGCCATATGTTCTACAAAGCCCAGTAGAGGCCCAGGTCACTGGTCTCCCCTGGAAGCGGGCCCAGTGCTCTATATTCAAGGCTGAGGTCTAATCCCTCTTTGTGAGTCTACTCTTCATAGACTGGAAGCTCCCCAGAGAAGGGCGACATGCCTATTACCTGGCTGGACCTGGGGCCAGGGGTGGAGATTGGTCCTCAAACAGTGATGGGCCCTGACTCAGCTTACCGAGTATGGTCTCACTTCCCCACTTGCTTCCTCTCCTCCTCCATGAACCCCCATAGGAGTAAGTGGCAGGGAACTTGGGGTAGGAAGGGACATACTGGGTCTCATCCTTCCACAGAGGCTTACAGGGGTTTCAGGAGCCCTTGGCCTCCAAAAGTGCCAGAGCTGGGTTGGCTTGACAACCCGAGCCAGCCTCCGGGAAGATGCCCCTGCTCTGACACCCTCTAGGCAGGCACAGCTCATACCCTGAGTTCCTGGGGTCAGGCTCTGGCCACTTAGCACCCTTCACCCCTGCAGATCCAGGCCCTGGGCCGCTCCATCTCCTCTCTCAGCCCTACGACTAAGCAGCCTGGGATAGCCCCAGCCACCCTCCCCGCCTCCCCATCCCTAGCACAGAAGCCCTGTCAGGGATCACTGCAAAGCACCACGTGGAGATCTAATCTGGGGCGGGGGCGCAGAGCCGAGGCGGGGTGGAGGGGTCGACGAGAGGAGGAAATTAATGATTAAATAATGGGTTCCAAATGTAGCGGCTCCAAGTGAAATCCCCAGCCGCAAGCCGGCGGGCTGCATGCTCTCGGCCCTGCTCCAGGAGCCCTGAGGAGGCCCGCGCAAGTAGTAGAGATGCTGGTGGCGGTCTGCGAACCACCCCCCAGGCCCAGTCAAATGGTTCTGGCCCGGATGCAGGATCAGCAGGGTGCCTGTGGGGCCCAGGTGATTCCTGATGATAGGCGGGAGCCCTGCCACTTAGGGCTCCCCTGCTGGAGGTGGGGGCTTGCAGGGGGCATTGCAGAGGAGGCAGGGGCAGACAGGAGGAAGTCTTGAGGGGCAGCCTGGGCAGGGCTGCAACCTTTCTTGTTCTCTATGCCTCGTCCCCCTCCCACACACCCCCCATTTCATCCCAGCCCATCATTGTCCTGGCTACCCTGAGCCTTAGCTCTTCCTAGAGGAAGCCCTTGCAAGGAACCCACGGAGAGGGGAAGGCACCCCCCAGACTGCCACTCCCACCCTAAACCTTCCCCATGATTGTACCTCTCTTTCTATGCCCGACTAGGGTGCTCCCCGCTTATGTGGGGCAGACAGTCACCATGCCGAAACTCTGGTCGTATCTAGAGCAAATTTCATCACATTGTGCCTCAGTTTCCCTTTGAAGACTAGGGCTAAGATTCCCCTTTAACACTCTCCTGGGAACAAGGACCCTCTTGTATGTTTTTCTCTCTGACCAGTACAAACCCCTCACGGTCAGGGAAGGTGCGTGAGCCAGCACCTTGCCCTGGATCTCTGGCTTTCTGCCGCCCCGTGCCCTCACCACACCTCCTGCCTGCTGGGGGAGGGCCCAGGCCTAGGAAGCCCAGGACAAGCATCTTGGCCCCCGGGCTCCTTTCCCCCTCCTCTGGAAGCCTGCTTGGAGCCTGAAATTTTCCACACTGAGCCTTTGGCTGCAGACGCTGGAACTTTTGCAATTTCCTGACTTGAAAACTGCTCCCCCACTCCTACGCCCTCCACCACATCCCCACAGGTCTTGTGGGGTGGTCACCTCAGCAGGGGCTCGGAGCCCAGACTGTTGGGAGCACAAGCTGAGGTCTTCAACCGTGACATTGAAAAGTGCACTCTTTGGCTGGAGCACCTAGGCCATTGTCTGCCATCATCTGCCTGTCTCACCGAGGGCCTCTGGGAGAATGACGGGCTTCAAGGCCCAGTAGAATGGAGACCAGTGGGGCAAGAAGGAAAATCAATCTCCGGGTAAATGGGCTAGAATGATGGGAACTGTTTCTGTGCATAACTCCAACTAGAGAGAGCAGGTCTTACTCTGGAGTCTGGAGCCAATGCCACCCTCCAGGACCAGCTGGGGGAATGCTGAAAAGTGTCCGGGCCTGGTAAGGTGGCACATGTAGCCTTGAAGAGCACTGGGTTGAGAGCCTGCACACAGGCCACACCTGAGGCAAACTGGAAGCCAGGAGGAGCCCAACTCGGCCCCAGCAGGCTCATACTGCCCACATGGTCACAAGCAGCCCTTGCCTGCTTCAGAGTGCCACTTGTGGCCAGGAGAAAGCTGCCAAGCTGCCCGGCACCCTGCAGGGGCCGGCAGGTAAGAGCCAAGAGGGAACACTTACATGCTTTGCCCCACAGTTCAGGACCTGTCTTTTGTCCACTCCCGCGGCTCTCCAGAGCGTTTTCTGTATCATCTAGGGGCTGAGGCCTGCCATGGACTTTGTGTCACACCCCGCCACACTCTGGGGCACCGATCGTGGGTCACTTTTATGGACTTCCATTCTCTACTACTCTGGAAAGGCAGGCCAAATAAACACCAAGCCGAATAAGCCTGAGGCCTTCCTCTCCCCGGGTCCCCCACACCACCTCATCCAAGAACCACACACCGTCCGGGATTGCGCGTGCAGAAGAATTTTAATAAAAACAAGCAATTCAGAAGGTCTGGCGGGGCAGGCAGGCTGGCCGTGTAGACTCAGTGCTATTCCTGGCCTGGGAGGCCAGGAGGCTCTCCTAGGAACAGGAGCTCCCAAGACAAATACAGAGCAACAAGCAGGCTTTGTCTTCTCCCTTTGAAGATGGAGTGTCCAGGCTGGGCCTTGGCCACACAGGAGGAGAGGGGAGGGCTTAGAAGAGAGGGGGCCAACGTGGGGGTAGTCAGTCTGACAGTCGTGGGCTTTGGGGGCTCCAATCCTTTGGGAAGCTCCCCAAGGATGGGCATTTAAGAGTAGGTATACGTAAGCTTAAGAGGAAGACATTTTTCTTGGCTTTGCTGTCTGTCTGGTCTCACATTGTCACCTCACTGAACACCCCCGGATACACACTACTCATTCAGGTGCCTGCTGTCCCCAACATGAAAGTCAGTCACTGAAGGCCCCAAGCCATGGCACAGATGGGTTGAAAACAAAAATTAAAAACAAAACTGAAAACTTCTAATCCCTCGGTTCTGTGGAGATGGATTTTTTCCAAAAGGAATTTAATTAAAGACAGAAAAAGACCAATAGAAACCAAAAAATCACACACACATGTGAAAAGTGCCATGACGGCCCTGGAGTCCTGGCCTAAGAGGTGGGAAGTCTGGGCACAGAGTTCTGGGGCCCCCAGAAGCTGAGCCTCTGGGAACCAACCTTGTCTGCAGCAGGTTCAGAAGGCCTCAGGGGCACCCAGCCCTTCACAGGGTGTGAGCAGGGCAGGCCAAGGGCCCCAGACACAGAAACTCAGATCTTGGCGGCTGTCCTCTAAGCAGCCAGACTCAGTAGTCAGAACCCAGAGCTCACACCTTGGGACACAGCTACTCGCTGCCCATTTCGGGGCAATGAGGGTTGACGCTCCCTGGTACTGAACAAAGCCCATTCCGGAGAAGCAGCTAACCTTTCTCTTCGGTGTATCTTTCTCTTTTTAGCAAAAATGGGTCCATTTTTGTGATTTTTAAACTTAATAAAAGTTCCTTTGTCCAAATCAGTCCAGCACATCGTGATCAGTAACTCCCCCTACCCCTTTAATGCAACCGGCACATCAAGGCTTTGGACATGGTTCAGGCTTCTCCCTGAAAACCCACAAGCCACCTTTACCCCCTTTCTGACCCGATCCCAGTCTTTGGATTTTGACATGTGGTTTGTCTCCTTCCAAAGCCCTCACCTCACCCCTCAAGCTATTGTTCACTCAGGCTGGTGGCTTCTTCTTGTAACCAGGATGCGTGGTTCCTGCTGCCCCTGCCCTAGGGAGATGCCTACCCTTATTTAGCCTGCCCCTGGGCTCTGGCATCTGGGCACGGCTTCTTCCAGGCAGTCCTCTTCCAGGTTTATGAGGGCCAAAAAGGGAGATTTAATGAATGAATAAATACCTGAATGGTGAATGGTAAACTCCTATTCTGTCTTCACACTTCAGGGCCTTTCCGAAATGCCTAGGCAGATTCCCTCACTCCATATTAACCCCTCCTTCATCACTCTTGTCACATCAGTGTTTCATACTGCATTATCGGTTAGACCAATACTGCATGCCTGTCGTCTCCAGGCCTTGCTTACCTTTGCATCCTCCTAACACTTGGGACAACACCTAGCACGTGCAGATGCTCAGTTAACATCAGCGGCATTGGGGACTATGTTGTAACTGGGTTTTCTCAGTCTGAGCAGTGATCCTCGTTTCCACCTTCCGCATCCACCCGTCTGTGCCCCTCACATTGAAGCTCAAGCTCTTTCTCTTCCCTTTTGTCATCACAATCATACAAGATTCTCCCGGCAGCAAAACTCTCAGGAGTCCAGGCCGTCAAGACCTCTGATCTCTATGAGCTTTTCAAGGGCAGTGGCCTTCCATTTTTGTCCTGGTGTCTCTGTCACAGGATCATGCCTGGCATTCGGTAAATAACTGTGGGGCAAACAGATGGAGAAGGACTGACTGAACAAATACTTTCCTCAGAGCTTCTGGAAACTTCCCTGGCTATATCACAGTGCCAATTCATCAGGGTTCCTCTCTCTCACTTTCTTTATTTCTTCTTGCTCATCAGAATTAAACCCGAAAGATTATTCTGTCCCTCTCCCCCACCTGCCCCATTGCTTTATCGACGTTCTGGAAGACGACTCTTGTGTCCTCTATCCTCTTCCCATATTCCCCACACAGAAGGCACCTTGGGCTCAGCTTGGTATCCGTCAGGCCAGGGCATGATACAGTGACAAATAACCCTCTAGTGGCAGTGACTTGAGTCTGGGTGACTCTCCAGGGCAGGAAGGCTCTTCCTTCTGCGTAATGTCTTAATGTTGCTTCTCAGCACCACCAGGTGCTGCCATAGCCGCCACACTGGGAGAGAGGTGCAGAGGTGAGCACGGCCAGTTTAATCTTTCCACCACAAAGGGGTGCACACCGGTCCCGTGCTCACATTGCACTGGCCAAAGCAAGTCACATGACCAGTCAATTTCTAGGGAATGGGGAACTACAACCCCCCATGTCCCTAGAAGGCAAGAGACCAGATATTGGGAAACTATGGTGATCCCACCCACAGCAGAGTTGGGGTCAAACCCTCCCCAGCTGGGGCTGGGAGAGGTTCCATCTATGGCCAAGGAGAGATGAGAAACAGAACAATGGCAATCACCCCACCCTAGATCTGAACTCGGTCACTCTAATTACCATACCAGTCACTTCCTGTGATTTCTGCCAGGGTTCGCCAGGAGCCCTGAGTAACCACAGCTTCACAGTCAGCACCAGGGGAAACTTTGTCAAACTTCTCAGGCCAGTGGTTTTCAACTGAGGTCTGTGGGATTGGGGTCTGGGACCTGAGGCCTGAGCTCCTTCCCTTGGGACCTCTCCTCCAAACCTTGCCTCAGCTGAGGGGCTGTTGGCAGAAAACCACTGCAAGAAGGCAGTTAGCTGAGCTGGGTCACCTACCACAGCTCTGCCCCTGCCTCAGCCCTTCCCAACCTCTGCCTCCCCTCCCTCCACTCCCATGCCCACTACCCCTTCATCTATGAATGCCTCTTCCCTTCTGGTTTTCTTGGCCAGACCCTGTAGCCCAAGTTCCTGAGGTGCAGTCTAGTGGCAGGGCCAGAGAGAGAAGTCTTGATCTCTGGTTTCAAAATAAGGAGGAGGAGGAGGGGGAGGCTATGGAGGAGGAGAATAAGGAAATAAATAATATTTCTAGGGATGATAAGAGGTCATAGTGGTGTTGAGGAGGACTTGATTCAGGGCTCCTGTAAAGTGTTGGAATCAGTGTAGAGACCTAAGGGATGGTAGGGAACCAGAGTAGCCAGGGTAAGGAACATGGAAGGAAAGACCAGTCTTTACCAAGGAGAAGGGCCTTTTCTGCCTCTCACCCCAGGGATTTGAGGGTTGGGGGGCCAACATTGCCTTATTAAATTGATTTTCAATAATGTCCTTTCTTGGTGCTTAGCCTGAATTCACATACTTCCTACCTAGTTTAAATCTCTGGGTTCAGTGGACAGAGTTGCCAGGGACAATTCTTCAAAAGCCTGACAACCCTCTTCTTTCCATGCTGCTCCCTGTGTTCCTCCCACAGTGCTTATCATTATAGAGTTTGAACCTTTCTGCAGAATTTCCACTTGCTTCCCTGGACAGGCTGGGTGAGAGCTGCTGGAAGTCCTGTCTCTGGGGCAGATAGGAAGGCATCTCAGCCAAATGCTGGCCTCAAGACATGACTTTCTGGGGCTTTCTGGTCTTGCTCCCATCTCCTTGATTAATTCTGACACATCTAAAACCTGCTCCAGGGCCAGAACCTCAGTTCTAGCTTAGCTGCGTGCAGATGGGGTGTTTATTGGAAGAAGTGTGCTGTTCGTACAATCCCGGCCTGCAGAAGGGGGAGGGCAGCAATGAAGGCTTGAAACACCCTCTACTCAGAACAATTCCCAGCCTCACTGGGCTCCCAGGCCTGTCCTGGAGGGACAGAGAGGAAAGAACCAGAGTGAGTCAGGGACAACTCAGAGGTAAAGACTGGGGTATTAGCAGAACAGATATTTGGGAAGTGCCTGACCTAAGGGTCAGGACACTCAGGAGGCTAGGTCCTGCTATCTAGGCCCTAGGCTCCCAGAAGAGGCACTGGTGCCCACCCAGGGCATGGGGCTCTGGGTGCTACTGGCCTGAAGAAACCCCATGAGGTTGCAATAGTTAAAGTGAGGCCTACATGGGACGGAAGGTAGAATTGACATGCCCAGGCGGTGGCAGTATCCTTCAAGGTTCACTCTTTGTTTTTTGTTTTTTGTTTTCTTAAGAGTAAATCTTTCCCTTTTTCTCAACCGATGACCCGCAGCTTCACCTGTCTCAGCTTGGCTTTTTGAACCATTGTCTTGTCACTGACATCCATCAGTATTTTTCCAGGCTGGCCTCCACACCACTAAGGACTCTACTTCCCCCTGTCATTCATCTCTGGATGTTGTCCTCTTCATATGACTTTAGTAGTCGCCCCCCTTCCCCTCAGCCCATGATGAGAGTCCAACATCCTTCTTCTGACAAGACATACCATGAGTAGGTCATAGCTTACTTCTCCCTAATCTCCAAAGCCTCTTCATTAATCTACCATTTCCTTATTCTTGATGGGTAGAGGCTCAACCAGAGCTATGGACAGAGATAAAGGCCAGCCTGGCCCTCCAGGAGCTGAGTGTGCTAGGAGAGACACAGACCACACACTTCCTAATTAGAGTCTCCCAGAAGCAGACCCTGAAACAAGGATTTGAGTCAAGTAGTTTACTGAGAGGTGCTTCCAGGAAATACCAGTACTGGAACAGGAACATGAAACAGGGAATAGAGGGTGGCCAATGAATGCCCTAACAAGACATCTATCACTATGGGCAACTAGGATTTAATTCTACTGGGGATTCTCTGGGGGCCATCATAAGACACCCACTCAGTTATTTTACCAAAAAGTGAGGGAGCTAAGTATGTATTGGTTGAGAACTGTTTTCAGGGAGTGTTAATACCCCCATACTTCTTGCCTGCTACACAGAGAACAAAGCAACTGGTAACCAGATAAACCCTGGAGGAAAATAAGTGTGAGTGCTGTTGGTTTGCAGTTGAACCAGAATGCACCAAAATGGAAAGAACAAGAAGGTAAGGGAACCAACAGCATCAATGGCACAGTACAATGTACTATAAAGTTTGTTTAAAGGAATCAGAGGTCAGGAATGGCTCTTGTAGGAGTTAAATTGAGGTAGATTTTGAAGGTTGGGTAAGGTTTGAAAACCAGAAACAATGAGAGGCATTCAAGGAAAGGGGAACAGCAAGAGTAAGTTTGTGGAAATGAAGCCATAGGAACAGTGGAGTCTTAGAAGAGCCATGGGCTGAGAAAATTTGTTAGGTGATGTACAAACTATGGAAGTTATGGGAAAGCCAGAGAATACATGAATGGAAACTGATGTGGTGCTGTCTACGATAGGACCAAGGCAGGGTTTAGGAGAAATATGATGAGTAGAGGTACGGGTATGTTGAATTTGAGTTCTCTATGAGTCATCCAAGTGGAAATGTCTGGTTGGTGGTTGCACATATGGGCCTGAGCTGGAGTGAGGAGCCTGACCTAGAATTGGAAATTCAAGAATCACCTGCTTACAAATGGAAGTCAAAGCCACGGGATTGGGGAGACTATCATAAAAAGAAGGGAATAAAAGAAGGGTCAAACAGAATAAATATGAGGAAATTTGGGAAACTACATACACTTTGGAAATGGAAAAAAGGAAGAGATGTAGAGCAGAGAAAAATGAAGAATCGGCAGAACTTAAGCTAAAGGGGGAAGTACTTTAACAAGGAGTCGAGGAATAAAATGTTCTGCCAAAGACAAGGTGGACAAGGGCTATAGATGCAGCATTGGAGACCAAAGCAGAAGTGTTCTTGGGGTACAATAGGAGGGGAAGCCTGACAGTAGAGTCCTGAGTAGGGTCATGGTCCACCAATCTTCCAAAACCCTCTGTTTTGTGATTGAGAATTTGGGCATTAACTGAAGGGAAGCACAGATAATGGAAGGCATTTTTTTAAATATGGAAGGCAGTAGCATTTTATTATACATTAAATAGTATAATAAACATTTTAGCATTTATTATAATATCAATATAAATACTATTATAATATATAATAATACATTTTAATATTATATATTATAATATTTTATATTATATATTATATATTATAATATTTTATATTATATATTTTTCTATATATTATATATTTTATATATATTATATAATATTTTATATATATGTGTGTGTATATATATATGTATATATATATACACATATGTATATATACATACATATATATAATGAGAGAAAGCCTGGACTGTGGCATCTATTAAATTTAGGATTATGGCCTATCTATAAAACTTACTAGCTGTGTGACTTTGAAAAAATTACTTAACTTCTCTGAGGCTTTGATTTCTTATACATAAAAATGAGGATAATACTCATCTTAAAGATTGCTCTGGGAATTAAATGAGATAATGCTTATACAGTGTTCAGCAGAAAGCCTAAATTATCTTCAAAAACATTGTTTCTCTCTATTTGTTTCTTTTTCCACTATGTGAAAGACATTGGTTGGGTTGCCACCAAGATAAGAGATTATATTATGGGTTTCATAACCATAGAGGTTTCTAAAACTCAGAAACTGAGAAGCTTGGGTTTTAATGCATAACTGGAAACAAGAGAACAAACATAGCCCCTGAAAGTTAGGAAGTTGGAATTTATCAACCTTCATGATGCCAGGACCTTGGGATATATCCTTAGTGCAAAAATAGAATAGAATAATATTCAACTACCTGCTTTCTGTCTATGATCTAGATGTGGAAAAAAATTAAGCTCTGAGAACATTTAACTATTCAACTGCTCTCATGCAAGTTTGGGCTTCATGTTTGCATTCTTTGTAAGACCTTCATAAAAAGAAGGCATCCCTGGCATATCCCTAGGATGTCTGGCAGAAGCAAATACAAAAATTTTGAAGAACAAATACTCAGATTGCACTAGATGCCTATAAAGAAACCTTCTGAAGAGAAAACTCAGAAGGAAAAAATCTGTCATGAGCAAGAGTTAATAAGCAAAACAAGTAGTTGGATTATACTCCTAAGAATTCAGATAATAGAATTATCAGATATGTAGTGTGAAATAAACTGTTTAATTTCAAAGACAAAAATTAAATATATGATGAAAGAACAAAATGCTCCCTAAAAAAGATGAGATGAATTTGAAACAGAACTAAGTAGAACTTCTAAAAATGAAAATATAATCATCAAAATGAAAAACGCAGTGGATGGGCATATGAAACACAGCTGAAAGGAGGATCAGGAAACTGGAAGACATTTCTGAATTGCAGTACCCAAAAATTGCAGGACATAAAGAAACACAGATGGGAAATATAAATGAGAGTTGAAGAAATATGGAAGATAGAATAAGAAAATATAACATGTTTCTAATCAAAGTTTCTGAGTGGGAGAACAGAGAGTGAAAAAGAGGCTATATTTGAAGATAATGGCTAAGAACTTTCCAAGTTCTTGATAAAAGAACTCATATTCAAGAAATAATCACTTCAGGGGCACCTGGGTGGCTCAGTCGGTTAAGCTTTCGACTTCGGCTCAGGTCATGATCTCACGGCTTATGAGTTCAAGCCCCATATGGGGCTCTGTGTTGACATCTAGGAGCCTGGAGCCTGCTTCGGATTCTGTGTCTCCCTCTCTCTCTCTCTGACCCTCCCCCACTCATGCTCTATCTCAAAAATAAATAAACATTAAAAAAAAGTTTTTTTTTAGATAACCACTTCAAACAGGAGATATAAAAATAAATCCAGGGGCGCCTGGGTGGCGCAGTCGGTTAAGCGTCCGACTTCAGCCAGGTCACGATCTCACGGTCCGGGAGTTCGAGCCCCGCGTCGGGCTCTGGGCTGATGGCTCAGAGCCTGGAGCCTGTTTCCGATTCTGTGTCTCCCTCTCTCTCTGCCCCTCCCCCGTTCATGCTCTGTCTCTCTCTGTCCCAAAAATAAATAAACGTTGAAAAAAAAATTAAAAAAAATAAATAAATAAATCCATTATCTAGATATAGCACAGTGAAATTGCAGAACCCAAAAGATAATAAGGAGATATTAAAAGTAGCCAGAGAAAAAAGACAGATTACTCACAAAGCATCAACATTTAAATAGTCAGCAGACTTTCATCAGGAACACCAGAAGTCATTTGACAAGTGGAGCATCCTCAAAGTAATAAAAACCCTACAATTCATTCAGTGTCAACTACAATTCCACACCCAGTTATGATATAATTTAAAAATGAAAATTAAATATTTTCATAAATGAAGAGGGAGTATACTATAGGAGAGTGCATTTTAAGAGGAAAGAAATTGTACCTAGAGGTTAGCAATGGGATGGGAGAAACTATAATGAGCGAAGCAACTGATCAACATGTAGGTAAATCTAAACAAGGATTGAATCTACAAAACAATAATTATTGTGATGGTTAACTTTGGGGTATTACGTAAGTGGGAATGAAATATTGGAAAATAACATGTTAATAAGAGTTAGGGAGTGTTTGGTCTTTGTACTGTGTAGAAAAGAGTTGGGGCACCTGGGTGACCCAGTTAAACATCCGACTCTTGATTTTGGCTCAGGTCATGATCTCCTGGTTCATGAGTTTGAGCCCTACATCGGGCTCTGCACTGACAGTGCGGAGCCTGCTTGGGATTCTCTCTGTCCCTCCACTGTTCCCTGTGTCTATCTCTCTCAAAATAAATACATAAACTTAAAAAAACAGAAAAGAGTATATAGGTGGAGTAACTTTAGACATTGTCACATAGTAATGTAAAGTAAATGTGAGTCCTGTAAAACAGAAATAAATATGTATCTTCCAAATAAGATAAATGTGTATCTACCAAATTTGGGCTGTCAACCTTTAGGCTTCTCTCTTAGAAGAAAGTAAACAGTCTTTTTGTTTAAGGCATTTAAGTTGGATTTCTAGTAAGGACTGTCAAATCTAATATTAACTGAAATAATTATTCAATAATACTTCTTCACCAGCATACCATAAGATCCAATCTGGAAGGAACAATTTCTATTTGTCCCCTCCTATACTTCACAACTTGGTGCAGTGCTTGTACAAATTGGATTCGTGTAAAGAAGAGAGGGAAGTTAGAAGAAAAAGAAGGAAAAAGAAGATAGGGAGGGGAAAAGGTGGTGGATCACCATATCTGGATCACCATAATCAAAGAATGTTTATTAATGAAATCAGTGTCAGCCTGAAGAAGGATTTTAGTGTTCAAAATCCTGTCTTCCTCAATATTTTTATCAATAATTTGCATTAATAATGACTGGATACTAATTTGACAGGTGCTGTAACTACTAACAGGATTAACTAATGCATTAGGCGGTAGAATCAGGACCAAAATTCTTGACTGACTGTGCTGGGAAGAACAAAGCTCCTCTAACCAAAAAATGTCAGATGCTATTCCCTGGAACCCATGAATATGTCACCTTACATGGCAAAAGGGACGTTGCAGGTGTCATTACATTAAATACCTAGAGAAGGAGAGACTGCTCTGGATTATCTGGGTGGGCGCGATGTAATCACAGGAATCCTTTGAAGAATCAGAGAAGGGGATGTGATGACAGAGGTAGAGTCAGCGAGAGGTTTGAAGATGGTATGTTGCTGGCTTTAAAGATGGGGGAAAGGATCATGAGCCAAGGAATGTGGGAAACCTCTAGAAGCTGGAAAAGACACGAAACATTATTTTCTCCTAGAGCCTCCGGTGTAATGCAGTCCTCCTACACTTTGATTTGAGTCCAGTGAAACCCATTTTAGACTTCTGACCCCCAGAATCATAAGATAATAAATTGTTCTAAGCCACAAAGATTGGGATAATTTGTTATAGCAGGAATAGAAAACTAATCAATTAGCTAAAATTATAAGATAGTTTAACAAAATATTTAAAAATATAGACTTAATACAAAATTTTATATTGAGGTCAAAGAAAACAACCAAATTCAGACTGCCACAATATAGGAGACTACTTTATTATGTGTAAAGGGCTGGGACACCCGTGTGGCTCAGTTGGTTGAGGGTCCGACTCTCGATTTCGACTCAGGTCATGATTTCACGGGTTTGTGAGTTTGAGCCTCGAGTCAGGCTCCACACTGACAGTGTGGAGCCTGTTTCGGATTCTCTCTTTCTCCCTCTCTTTGCCACTCCCCCACTCTTTCTCTGTCAAAATAAATAAATAAACTTAAAAAGCATTTATTAAGTAAAAAATGTTAAGGTAACACCTACAATAATAATAAATACTATTATATAAAAAGAGAATATACAGAAAAGTCAGAAAATGAATGTTTCTCCATGTGTGTTAGATGTGCCATTGGTTGGCCATCCATATGCTTTAATGGAAGAAGCAAAGGCATTGCTAAGTTTTACCTGGTGATTTGTAATTGGACTACATAATACAATGGGCAAAGCCTAAAAAGTTATTAGCAGGTTGAACATTACTCATGACTTAAGCAAATTGCAATAACCTCACACACTTCATTGTTTATGACATTAATACGTATCACCTAATATCATTGGCAAAATTACTCTTCCAAATTCTGTTTAAACAGATTTTGTTAAACATGTGTGCAAAGAGATTGGTTTACAAGCTATGCTTCTAAGCAAGGTTTATGTAGTGAAATTCAAAATAAAATGTCCTTAACTCTTAAAAAAATACATATATACATAAATAAACTTAAAAAATAATCATTATTGGGGCGCCTGGGTGGCTCGGTCGGTTAAGCGTCCGACTTCGGCTCAGGTCATGATCTCACGGTCCGTGAGTTCGAGCCCCACGTCGGGCTTTGTGCTGACAGCTCAGAGCCTGGAGCCTGTTTCAGATTCTGTGTCTCCCTCTCTCTCTGCCCCTCCCCTGTTCATGCTCTGTCTCTCTCTGTCTCAAAAATAAATAAATGTTAAAAAAAATTAAAAAAAAATAACAATCATTACAATGCGTAAAGGGCCTACAAATTTTAATTGACTACAGCCTCAGGAGGAAAGGTGAAAAAACACACAAAAAAATGTGCAGTTTGGAATGGAAGTGCCATGTCATCATTGAGAATGGTCCTGCTGGCTCCACATCATCATTGATGCACAGTGATCAGTAGTGGGCTCATCACTTTAAAAAATAATGATGACAAACAGAAAGAACTACTGGATGGGGAGGATCTAGAGAACATGTTTTAAAAGACAAAAAAAAAAAAAAAACTAGGTATGAAAATTTTATCAAAATAAGAGAAAAATCTAAGTTATATGATTTTCGTACAGTATGATATTTATTCTCTGTAGTTCCTAAGGGTAAGATTCAAACCACAGAGCTCCGAGAGGATCTTTTCTAATTCCAAACAAAAAAGAAATCTTTCACCCTCCAAGTGATCCTGAGATAGGATAGATTTCTTTCAGAGCATTCTGTGATTTCCGCTCCTGGATGTATCTGAACATAGCCGGGACATGTGGTTAAGGTAGCTTCCAGCCCTCGAAGATTGTGCCCCTTCAATGGGAAGTGACTTGGGTAGGAGTCATGGAAAGAACAAAGAGGACTCTACTTTCTCGCCCAGCCCTTTCACCTCTATCCAAGCCACAACTGCAGAAAGAAGCCTGTATAGTTAGAATTTTGCCTCCATCTTGGAAAACCCAAAATCCTACTGATGAAGAATTTCAGTCCTCTCCCGGCAAGTCATCCCCACTCTGCACTCAAAGTTCTCCTCACGAAATAACAACACAACCAAATAAAATATTCAATTATATCAACAGTGTTTCTGACAATCAATAAGGCTTTCAAATGGAGAAAACATAGTATTTTCCAGGCTCTTTTGCTAGTTCTCAGGGAAAAAAAAAAATGAAGTACCAAAATGATAAGTTCATTCATCATACAGCCTAGCTCTTCCTGATCATTTAGAAGGAAGTTTCCCATGTCCCCATCCCTTGAGCACTCTGCATCCATTCCCTAGGGAACCCCAGGACTGTGGGGCAGGACTGGGGGAAAACTCCTTTCCCAAGTGACCTTAAGGATGGCTCAGAGCTCTGCCTTCCTCTTGCCAAGCCTCAGCTTTAACATCTGCATGAAGAGGGATCAGATTAGGGGCACAGACTGATTAAAGGGCGAATAGCTCAAGCAGGATTAGGATCTATTTCAGGTTCCAGGGAGCAGGGGGGTTCAGGAGGGAGTGGGGGATAGAGCAGAAAACATATCCTTACTGGAATGAACTTAGAGCCACAGATTAGTAGTTTCAGTGCTACACATGGCATCCCCCACTACTGCCAACTTTAAGGGAATTTCCATCTCCCCTTTGCCCCTCGGTTCACCCTCCACCCCTGCCCAGTCCCCAGGATGGGTGGGAAGGGAACTATGGAAATTCCCTTTTCAGGAACATGGGGGTGACCTAGAGAGCAAGGGCTGGTGGAAACAAAGGGAATATTAAAAACTGAGAAGGACCCCTTGGCTTCCTGCCCCCCACTTTCATCCTTAGCCAGGAAATCATCTGAGAAGAGAAGGGACTCACCAGACTCATCTGCAGGTGCTGAATTTTCCCAAGGCCTCCAGCCCACCCTCCTCCAATCCCCCAGCCAGCCCATCCCACTGGGGACTAAGAAGGCCCAGCCGACAGCTGGGTTGTGCAATCAGCAGCCCAGATGTGGCTGGGACTCTGGCTTGCAGCAGCTGCCTCTGTCATCACCCAGGGACTATGGCCTTCATTTCACCCTCGAGCTGTATTCTAGCAACATTCCTGTCCCCATCCCAGACAGGCCGCACCCCAGCCACCATCCTCCTCCGGCAGGGAAGACTTGGCGGCCGAGAGTCACAGGCTCAGCTCAGCCATACTGTGCCGTGCTACCAGTGGGAGGCCTTGCCTTCCCTGGGCCTCAATAGATATTGTTGGTTTAAGCCCTAAGTCCTCTCCTGAATTTCCTCCTCATTCCTGAACACTTTGAGTTTAGTGATGCATTTATTGGCTCCCTGCAGGAACTGGATAAAATATAAAACCGTTTTTATTGCCCTTGGGTATTCTAACCAGGGCAAGGTCACATCCCATTCTGCAGCTACCATGACCACTGCTCTCATGAAACTTTGGGTGTGGTCAATCATCAGGCAATGCCATTGATTCTTGGTTTCAGAATTGGCAGTCAATCAGACTTAAAACAATTTCAGCCTACTTTTTGCTTCACCCAGGACTGCCTGGCTCGGAGAAGATGCACCGTAGTTATTTGCTACATGGAAAGATAAAACAAAGATTCACAGGGAGAATTGCCCGTGGTCGTATAGCAAACCAGTGACAAACACAGGGGTAAAGCCCAGGTGTTAAGCCTTGTAATCGGAATCTTTCCCCCGTTCCATACTCTCTGGCTTCATCATGGTGACGACAGTAACAGTGGTAGTGATGAAGGTGGTGGTGGCGATGATGGTGGTGACGATGGCAGTCAAAATGACGATGTGGTGCTAATGACAATGATGATGGCTAAGGTGGTTACAGCAGCGACGGTGGTGATGCTGGTGGAAGTGTGGTGATGATGACCGCAATGATGGTAATAATGCCTTGATGTGATCACGAAGACAGAGCCCCCTTCTCTCAAAGAATTCTCTTTAGGAATGCATGGCTTATTTCAATAATTTCGGCTCTACTCCTTAACTTTGGAATGATTCAGTATCTGAGACCTGACCCTAATATTTCTTCAGCAGCAGAAATCAAACCTCGAGAGGCAGCCATGAACATGTACTGCTCAGAACTCCTGTTTTGATGAGCATATGAAAAGACGGCTCCAGCTGTTACCCTGCTGGATCTACCACAGTGTTTGTGCTGAGGCCATGCTTCCCAGGGGCTGCTGCAGCCAATGATGGAGCCCAGCAGGGGCACTAATGCTGGTCCATTCCTGGAGATGCAGGACTTTTCGTCCAGCTGACTGTCGTAAGGGACTCCCCACGAGACCCCTTGTTCTGACTGAGACTTTGTTGTACCTGCACTGCAGTCTCAGACCCTTCCTCCCGTGCTCCTTCCATCCTTCACAGGGGGGAGATCTGCACTGCCATATGAAGGCTCATCTCACCTTCTCTAATCCCTTTCTTTTATTATTCACAGGCACCGCCCCAATAAATCTCTTTCATGCCCACTCCTGTCTTCCAAGCTTCACAGAAGACCCAAACTCCTAAACCTGAATGATCAAACTGGGTAATACTATTGTGGTACAGATAAAATAATAGATAAAGTACTTTTAAAATGAGATTCGTTTTCTTCTCTGACTTACAAACTGTCTCTGAATCTAAGGATTCCAGGCTGGAATGTATTGTATGCTTTGAGTCAGGAATTAAAGTTCCCCTTTGGAAGATTAAATCCTCGCTAGGGACTTGAAATGGAGCAGAGAGATGGGAGGAAGGCAGGGGGGAAGCCCAGGACAAAGACCCTGAGACAGGATGAGCTTGCTATGTTCCTGGGATGGGGAGTTGCCCTCAGTGAGTGGAGTGGAGGAGAAGAGAAGCTAAAGCTGAACACGAGAAGGGGGAGAGGTGGGGACCGGGAAGCCAAGGAGAGGACCTGAGATTTGATGACACAAGAAAAGAGGTGACACAGAAGACTCTCGATGGGGCAGGAAGTGGTGTTGTAGAGCAGCAGGGTAAGAGGCCACCTGAGGCTGCTGGGCTCATCCGACCAAGCACCGACGAGAGCAGAGATTGAAGTGGTAGGTGTAGCATCAGTGCAAAAGACACATTGCGAAAGAACGAATCTGTCATGTCATCTCACTGGATTGGAGCGTTAGAGAGGAAGCCAGGGGTCCAAGGGGCTTCCAGTCTGGAGAGCAGAGACAGGTACCTCTAACAGGAACAAGCTGTTTGAACAGAGCAGGTATCATGAGTTGGTTTTGGTCCTGTTTTTTCCAGTCGTCATGTCTACCAGGGACTTGACAACGCGGGTCTGGAAGGCAAAGAAGCAAACGAGCTCTCCTCCAAGGGTGACAGAGGGTGTGCTACAGAGGCTGCAACAGAGCAAGTGGTTCTCGGGAAGCAGCCACGGTGGCGGCTGCGGGCAAGGCTGCAGCTGAGCCAGTGACAGAGGGCGAGTGAGCAGAGAGGCAGGAAGCTACAAAGGGCAGAGTCGCCTATAACCAGGGGAGTCCTGAAAGCTGGATCTGATACCCCATGTCCCTCCTTAGCCTCCCAGCCTGACGGCTGCCCATGCTGGCCCTGAGGGGAAGTGGGCACAGGCGTCTGGGGGTTCCTCACAACCGCAGAGGGGCACGCCAGAACAGAGGGGTGACATTCTGGCGGAGCTTGGAACTGCAGAGCCTGCCACGGGGGCGGCCTCCCACAGGCTGCTCCTGTGGTCCAGTGGACACGTCGCTCTCCTGGGGTCAGCGCCGGGGCGGCAGCAGCCTCATGTGAGGTGGTGCTGCTGGCATCTGCTTCCCTGGAACAGGGACTAGGAAAACAGATGACCTCAGGCTGAAAGCTCTCAGGATCGTTGCTCAGAAGAGGGCGGAAAAGACAAGGCTAAAAATACATACAGACCCAAATTCTCTACCTCTCCGGAAAAATTCCAGGCAGAGTGTCCTACAAATGTGTCTGACGCAGGCCCCTGCCATCGGCCGTTCCCACACCAGCCTTTTCCTCACACTCTTCTCTGGCTTGCGCACCTGCCCTCCACCCAGGCCTGGCTTCTGTCCATCCCTGTGCAGGCTGGGCTTATTCCTACCTCACGCCTCTGCCTCTGTCCTCCCCTCCACCTGGGGCACCACTCTCCTCTGCCCACCCTTGGAAGAGAGCTTACCCCCAAATTGTCTGGGACTCACTTCCCGGATCCCCTGGAATCTTCTCCAGGGAGCCTCCCAGGCCACTTCCCACTTCCTAGTTCCTAGTTCCTGGACCAAGAATCTGAACCACACAACTCACTATCAGATGGCCTGCCTTTCCCTCCACTTCTGAAGATTAGACTGACCTCTTTATAGCCATAATAAAATCTTCCTAATAGAGGCAGGGAGAGGAGGGCTTCTGCATCTTTTCCTTCCATATCCAAAATCACCCAGTCTAAAATTAAGCACATAGCAGGTGCTTAATAAATGTTTGTAATCAATCGAATAAGTAGAAAGGCTTTGTCCATTTGAATATACTTAGCTTCTTAGTGATAGGAATGACAGGCTGGGGAGGAAACTCGGAGGGTATATAGAATAGGGGAGGGATGCTTTATCCCACTGTGTGTGTGTGTGTGTATGCGCACGTGTGCACGCGCGTGCACACGAGCATGCACCAGCCCTTGTGTATGACATGCACGGGAGACTCTGTACTAAATAAACTAAAGGAAAGAGCTAGAATGTTTGAGATTACTGAGTAACTTCCGGGGTTCTCAAAACAGCCCTGGACATCCTGAAGAGCCAGTGCCCCTATGTTTTATGCTGAACAACCTAATTTCTGCCCTGAGCTTCTCACTTTGGCTGGAGACCCAGGAGCTCTGCTGGCAGGACTTGAGAGCAGAGGCTTTGGTTCATTTGCTGCTATGGTGACACTGCTTTTTTTCTTCGGTGCTGGGGGTGAGGATACATGGAGTCTGTGTCTAATGGCTGGTCCATGTTTTACAACTGCCTTTCTCCTAGTACCCTCTCCTTCCTACTGCCTCTGTCCAACTGCCTCCTCCTAATCCGGGTATCTTTGAACCACAGAAGCCCTGAGCCTAGTATAAAATCTGACCCTCAGTAAGTACCCCCAAAGATGCGGGTGGATGGAAGAGAGGAAGGGAGAGAAGGAGGGAGGACGGGAGAAGAAAATTCGTTTTCAGATCTAAAACTTCTGGCAGAAGGATAGTAAAGTTAAAAAAAAAAAAAGGAATAAAATATGTCTACTTTCTGTAGCACAGCTACACAATCCGCACAGTGCCTCAAAAGGACATTGACTGATGGCAGTTTTAACAAAGTGACTGTAGATTACAGTCAAAACAGTAAGCATTATGATATGCATAGGAAGACCCAAGATTCAGACCCCAACAGTTCAGGTTGACACACAGAGGGGGGATGCCCGCTCCAGCTTCTCTCCAACCTAGAGAATGTCAGGGGGAGCAATCTGGGACCTTGATCTCATCTCCCTTTTATCTGCCCCTTTCTAGAAGAGCTGCCCATCTGGTCAGGGCTGGACACTCCCCTCTGGCCAGGTTTCACAAAGGGTGGCCTTAGTCAGGTACCACTCTCTTCTCTCCTTCACATCCTGGGACTGTTTTCCTAGGCAGGCCCGGCCAGCCTCCTGCCTACTCTCATTTCCTATGCTATAACCTGGCTCCCGGGGGCAAAGGCAGTCATGTCCTTCACAGCTTGCCTGTGGCTGGGTACACAAGGCATTCCCAGCTTATAGAGGGCCAGGGGAGTGGACACAAAGTCTGCCACACAGGGCCAACACACCGAGACACAGACTTGGGAACAGGAAGTTCCTGTTGGGCTTCCAGGCGAGGCTCCTTCCCAGCCTAGCATATCAGAGCAGCCCCGCCTGAGGAGACACTGGGCACTCGTGCAGTGATTAGGAAGCCACTACTTTGTTTGCCTTTTGGATCTTATCCTTATGTTGAAGACTCCCTTGGCAGGAAGGAAAGGAGGTGAGCTGTAGAATCCAGGCTCCAAACCTCCCTGAAACCCCTAGCTAGGAGCCAGCACAAGAGCAACTCAGCAAAGACACTAAAGATATCATTCTCAAGGTCACACTTTCACCATGTTCTGCCCACAGGCAGTGTGATAATGTGAAGAAAACAGGCTGGGAGAGAGGAGACTTGAGACTTCATCCTGGCTCAGCCACCAGGGGAATCCCTCCTCCTCCACAGCCTTGGTCTCCTCGAAGGAGGAATGAGAAGATGGGTCTAGAAGACCCCAGAGGCCCTCACAGCCTCTCATGTTAAGCATCTTCATGGGCGGAATTTGGTTTGATGCCTGTAGCCTTGTGTGCAGGAACTTAATGGCAGAGTGCTGAGGTTAGGAGAGAAAACTCACATGTGGGAACCAACTAGAGACAAATGCTAGGCAGTTTGATTGAATGCCTGGGTGAGTGGATCAGACCGGCAGTGCCTGGCTTGCGGGCTGGAACTCTTGCAAAGGAGCTGTACATCCATATGCCCTACAAGCATCGACCGAAGGCTGAATAAATAATACAACTTGCACGTGTATGTGTGACTATTTTTCAAATCATCAATGCTGCTGTCATGAATGAAACACAGATTCACTAGAAAGTGGCCCTGCACGCAGACTGCCTTTCAGTTACTATTCCTCTTCTCAAACAGCAGACCTTATAACGGCAACTACTATTTACAGTGAAATAAAACCATAGCTGGGCTCTCCTTTAAAATACTCAAAGGAAGAAAGGTGGGGGCAGGGGAGGGGACAAAACCAGGGTCAATGTTAATAATTATTGAAACTGGATGAAGGGTACATGGGGAGCTATTACACTGTTGTCTCTACTTTTGTATGTTTGAAATTTTCCATAATAATTTGTTTAAAACAAAAAGTGTAAGGGTGCCTGGGTGGCTCAGTTGGTTGAGCGTCCAACTTCGGCTCCTCAGGTCATGATCTCGCGGTTTGTGAGTTCGAGCCCCGCATCAGGCTCTGTGCTGAGGGCTTGTAGCCTGGAGCCTGCTTCGGATTCTGTGTCTCCTTCTCTCTCTTCCCATCCCCCGCTTGTGCTCTGTCTCTCTCTGTCTCTCAAAAATAAATAAATAAATGTAAAAAATTTTTTTCAAATAAAAAAAGTGTAAATGCTCTTATGTGGTCATTCATGGAATCTTTTGACATTAAAGAAGGGGTTCTTTGTGGACAGCTGTTACATTGTTAAGGTGGAAAAAGCAGTTATTAAATCATATGTAGGTATGACTTTTCTTTAAAAAGTGTGTGTGTGT
Organism: Leopardus geoffroyi; assembly: GCF_018350155.1. Classification (NCBI taxonomy): domain Eukaryota; kingdom Metazoa; phylum Chordata; class Mammalia; order Carnivora; family Felidae; genus Leopardus; species Leopardus geoffroyi. The sequence goes on along the minus strand of NC_059336.1, from coordinate 88,473,283 downwards.
GTGTGTGTGTGTGTGTGTGTGTGTGTGTACGTGTCTGTCTGTTTTTTGAAAGCCTTCCTTTCAGACCCTCATGAATATGTGATTGGCGGTTACCTCTCGGTTAAAGGAATGGAGTGATTTTTATTTATTTTTATTTTTTTATTTGTGTTTCCAATGAACCTACTCTCCTTTTGTTATCAGCCCAAAACTCCATAGTAAGTGCCTTTAGATTCGAAGAGGCTGGGAGGCGCCAGTTTAGACACTCGCGTGCCGGAAGAGCCAGGGTTTCAGGGGCGCGGGCCTCGGGAAGCGGTCGTGGCGGACCGCCTTGCCCTGGGTCCTAAGGATGGGCAGGATTTAGAAATCCTGAGGCGGGTGGGAGGGCGTTCCAGGCAACACAAAAATAAGTACTTCCTGTCTTGAAACAGTGGCCTTCCCAGAGTAGGGGTGAGCCCGGAGGCCAGGGGCCTGAGGGGGGCGTGGAGCAGGGATGGAGGGGATGGGTGGGGCATGGCCTTGAACGGCCATGGGGTTCTGGGAAAAGAGGAGCCTGAATGTCTAGCTAAAAATTGTCCTGGGTATGTGTGTGAGTGTGCACGCGCGTATTAACTGTGGCATTCGGAACAAGGCATAATTGGAAAAACATGACCGATGCTGAGCCACACGCATTTGGGGACATGTGGCTCCGGTTCTGGGATTATTTGTCATTCCTCATTTCAGGAAAGCAGGAAGACAAACGATGAAGCGTCGAACGCAACGAAGACTCAGATGTCACGGAGGAGTCAACGTGGGGCCAGGACCACAGTCTATCAGCAACCACCTCTTGGGGCTGCTACCGCCCCAAGACCAGCCCCCACCCCGGAGCTGTCCCTGTGCTCAGTGCCAGCTGCCAGTCAGGCCCCGGGGCCCTCAGCAATCCAAGCTTTCGCACGCTGGGAGAGGGAACACTGGCACCTTCCCAAGGGTTTGCCGGAAGGGAGCTGGAGGGGCAGCGGGATGGAGAGAAAGAGGCTGCATTTCAGGCAAACTGGAGACAATCCGGGAAACTCCCAGAAACCCCAGCACAAACTGCAGAGATTGCCTGGGTGATCCACAGAGGCCTACATGACCTCACGAAGGCCCAGAGGCCACTGGCTTCCAAAAGCAGGGGATGTTGATGGCAGGCATCTCTGCACCCCCATGTCCTTACTGGCAATGACGCTGCGGCATCGGGGTGAGGGCAGGGGCTCAGGTCAGACCTCTAGGGGACCTGGAGACAGCGGAAGAAGACCTTAGAGCATTGAAGGGCTAGGCTGGACAGGTAGACTCATGCTGGTCTGGCTTGCAAGAACCCCACCATTCACACCCCCCTTGAGCAAGGGGACTTGCTAACTAGCTAACTTGCTAACCAGCTAACTAGCACACCGGACTTGCTAACTGCTTCTCTGAGTTAACCTTCACTCACTCAGGCCTAGGAAACCTAACGGGTAGAACTCTGGCATTTTAGGACTGGATGCAACGCTACCCAACCTTGCTCTGACCTTTGTGAGAACAATGAACATGATGCCTTGCTCTGAGTAGGGGCTCAATGACTATCAGGTCCATTTACTGTTCCCATCCCAACCCTTCACCTCAGGAGATGGGCCCAGGTGGCCCCCTTCACCAAGAACGCAACAGCTTCCTCCTTGTTCTTACAGCCGAGTCCCTTTCCCCCTTCACTCCACCAAAATAAGGTTGGGCTTTTTCAAAATGTTTACTAGGAAACCAAGAAACAAACAAAGCAAAACTGAAGGCAAGTGATGGAGGTTGAGGAACTATTACAGAATTCCAGAATTCATCAACAATCTTAGGTCAAAGAACCCAACCCAAATCCCCCAAGATTTTTTTTTTTCTGGAGAAGTGCTTCTTATTTCTTATTCTTATTCTATTATTCTAATCCTCATTCTTATTATATATTTTGCTAATGTTTTGGAACACATGCCATGTGCCAAGCACTTTCTGATGTGATCGTGTATCATTTTATCAGGCGTAGAGAGGTTCAGTAATGCCATGGCCATTGCTCCTCTGTGGCAGGGGTGGGAGCTGAAACCAGGCCGTCTGACCTCAGAATTTGTGTGCTGATCACTCTCTACCTTGCCTCTCTTTGGCCACATGTTCACATCCTAACTCTTAACCCAAGGCATCTAACATGAGGGAGCCAAGCCAAGGGGCGCACGTGAACCTTAGAGCCTATTTCTGGCCAGGGGCTCCTCACACTGGCCATGAAAGTTTGCAACCTCTCAAGGAGACAAATGAATGGGACCGCCAGGCATTTCCTTAAGTTTGTTTCCTTATGGACTTCAGGTGCACAAAGTTATAGTGACACCAATTCTAGTTCATGGCACATTAGCATCATGGTTCCTACGTGGCCCTCCTTTATTTTTATTTATATCTTTGTTAATTTGTAAGAAACTGAACATCCACGGACCACCACCCACAACATTACAGATAACTTACAACTACCTATATTCCTCTCCCATCCTGTCCCCCGACCCTATTTTCTCAGAGTAACTCTGCTGAATGTTTACCATTCTCTTACTTTTTTAAAAAATGTAGTTTTATGTAGTTTTATCAGATGTATATGTATGTTTAAATACTTTCAGTGTTTTCAAACTTGGGGGATAATGGCTTAGCACTAGCAATTTTCTGAGATATCTTTTTTTTCACTCAAAATTATGCTACTGATTCATCCATGTTATGCAGGTCCTTTCTTTGTTTGCCTTTGATCCTGTCAATAAAAAGAAATAGATTTACCAAGATTTTTTTATTACCTTTGCTTCTAATATATCTTGCAGCATTGCTTGAATTAGTTCCTGTTTTAAAAGATACTTCAAAAAGTCTTTAATGTGGGCCTTTTGTGGCCGGTGACTCGAGGCCTTGTATCGTGAAGAATATTATTATGCATTCACGTGACAATTAGGTTAGATATAAAAGTCTTTGTTCCAAGTTGTTCCTTCAAGATTTGAAACATATTCTTCAGTTGTCTTTTTGTATCTGGTGTTTCTGTTCAGAAATCTGATGTTGGTATGACTCTTATTCCTTTGTAACTGGCCGCTTCTTTCTCTATAGAGACGTTTAAAATGTTCTTTTTGTCTGTGATAATGTTAAAATTTGCTACAGTATATCTAGGAGTGAGGTTCTTCTTCTATTATCAATCCTTTTTATCTGAGATTATTTTTAACCCATGGAAATATATCTCTATTATTCATCAAATATATTCTTCTTCCTACATGTCTTTAACTTCTGCTGGATCTCCTATTATCTGCATGTAAGCACTTGTATGACCATCCTCTGTATTCCCTAAATAGATTTTCTTTTTTTTTTTTTTATATATATATATGAAATTTATTGTCCAAATTGGTTTCCATAAAACACCCAGTGCTCATCCCAAAAGGTGCCCTCCTCAATACCCATCACCCACCCTCTCCTCCCTCCCACCCCCCATCAACCCTCAGTTTGTTCTCAGTTTTTAACAGTCTCTTATGCTTTGGCTCTCTCCCACTCTAACCTCTTTTTTTTTTTTTTTTTTCCTTTTTTCCTCCCCCTCCCCCATGGGTTCCTGACACGTTTCTCAGGGTCCACATAAGAGTGAAACCATATGGTATCTGTCTTTCTCTGTATGGCTTATTTCACTTAGCATCACACTCTCCAGTTCTATCCACGTTGCTACAAAAGGCCATATTTCATTTTTCCTCATTGCCACGTAGTATTCCATTGTGTATATAAACCACAATTTCTTTATCCATTCATCAGTTGATGGACATTTAGGCTCTTTCCATAATTTGGCTATTGTTGAGAGTGCTGCTATGAACATTGGGGTACAAGTGCCCCTATGCATCAGTACTCCTGTATCCCTTGGATAAATTCCCAGCAGTGCTATTGCTGGGTCATAGGGTAGGTCTATTTTTAATTTTCTGAGGAACCTCCACACTGTTTTCCAGAGCGGCTGCACCAATTTGCATTCCCACCAACAGTGCAAGAGGGTTCCCGTTTCTCCACATCCTCGCCAGCATCTATAGTCTCCTGATTTGTTCATTTTGGCCACTCTGACTGGCGTGAGGTGATACCTGAGTGTGGTTTTAATTTGTATTTCCCTGATAAGGAGCGACGCTGAACATCTTTTCATGTGCCTGTTGGCCATCCGGATGTCTTCTTTAGAGAAGTGTCTATTCATGTTTTCTGCCCATTTCTTCACTGGGTTATTTGTTTTTCGGGTGTGGAGTTTGGTGAGCTCTTTATAGATTCTGGATACTAGCCCTTTGTCCGATATGTCATTTGCAAATATCTTTTCCCATTCCGTTGGTTGCCTTTTAGTTTTGTTGGTTGTTTCCTTTGCTGTGCAGAAGCTTTTTATCTTCATAAGGTCCCAGTAATTCACTTTTGCTTTTAATTCCCTTGCCTTTGGGGATGTGTCGAGTAAGAGATTGCTACGGCTGAGGTCAGAGAGGTCTTTTCCTGCTTTCTCCTCTAAGGTTTTGATGGTTTCCTGTCTCACATTCAGGTCCTTTATCCATTTTGAGTTTATTTTTGTGAATAGTGTGAGAAAGTGGTCTAGTTTCAACCTTCTGCATGTTGCTGTCCAGTTCTCCCAGCACCATTTGTTAAAGAGGCTGTCTTTTTTCCATTGGATGTTCTTTCCTGCTTTGTCAAAGATGAGTTGACCATACGTTTGTGGGTCTAGTTCTGGGGTTTCTATTCTATTCCATTGGTCTATGTGTCTGTTTTTGTGCCAATACCATGCTGTCTTGTTGATGACAGCTTTGTAGTAGAGGCTAAAGTCTGGGATTGTGATGCCTCCTGCTTTGGTCTTCTTCTTCAAAATTCCTTTGGCTATTCGGGGCCTTTTGTGGTTCCATATGAATTTTAGGATTGCTTGTTCTAGTTTCGAGAAGAATGCTGGTGCAATTTTGATTGGGATTGCATTGAATGTGTAGATAGCTTTGGGTAGTATTGACATTTTGACAATATTTATTTTTCCAATCCATGAGCAGGGAATGTCTTTCCATTTCTTTAAATCTTCTTCAATTTCCTTCGTAAGCTTTCTATAGTTTTCAGCATACAGATCCTTTACATCTTTGGTTAGATTTATTCCTAGGTATTTTATGCTTCTTGGTGCAATTGTGAATGGGATCAGTTTCTTTATTTGTCTTTCTGTTGCTTCATTGTTAGTGTATAAGAATGCAACTGATTTCTGTACATTGATTTCCTAAATAGATTTTCTATCTCTTTATCCTTTCCCACAACTTTCTGGGAGACTTCCTCAATCTGATCTTCCAATTCACTGAGTTGTTCTTTAGCTGTATTCATCCCACTATTCAATCTATCCTGTTCTTCATCTCAACTATTATGTTTTTGTTATCTAACGTTTCCAGTTGCTGCTCTCTAAGATTTTTCTGTTCTTGTTTCATAGTACCTATTTTGTGCCTTATTTCCTTAAATGCTTTTAGTTTAAGTTTTTAATCTATTTTTCTAAAAATTCTGCTTCAGAGCAAATGTGTTATCCAATTGTGGTTTTCCTAGTGAGGTGGTAGCACTCCCTCAGGAATTTAGTTATTTTGACACATATGCTGTTGGGGCCTCAGCTACTCTCTGAGAATATGGTGAAAAGTGAAGGCCACACCCTAGTCATAAGGCAGACAGCCCCAGGCACCTGTTTGTCATCATACTACAAAGCAACTCCTCAGATCAGAAGGAGATGGTCTCTCTAGAGGTCATCCTCCAGCCTGAGGTGGGAGAGGGAAGACTGGAATGCAGATCTGAGTCAGTCCCAACATGTTTTCCCCAACTGCCCCCTGAAGAGGGGTCTGTGCACCTCCCTGACACTATCCCCATGGTCACTTACCCACATTCCTGGGCCATTACCTCCAAAATCTGTAACAAGAGGCACACATTGTTTGTCCAAATGTGATATAGGGGAAAGACAAAGACTAAATCTTTGTCATCATCAGCCACCCTCCATCTTGGCCTTTGTCACACCCAACACACCAGTTCAAATCAGCCTTCAGATTTCCTAGATAATTCTAGCTTTGGGTTTTTTTTTTTTTTTTACGTGTGTGCGTGCGTGCGTGTGTGTGTGTGTGTGTGTGTGCAGTGTTGGGTATGGTTGGGGTTTTATTTACTAGATTCTGTATTTCTTTCTATAGATTTTCTAGGGCTGGTTCTTGGGAAGGGGGCCATAGTGTCCATGAATATTTGCACCTTGGTAGGAACAAGAAACACTAGTTTTTGCCTATTTTTTGTGTAGACTCTCATCATTTTCTATATACACATCCTTGAAAAGCAGATTATCTCTGGTTTGTTAGTTTTCATATATATTTATATAATATAATTGTGGTAAGAATATATAACGTGAGTTCTACTTAATTTTTTAAGTATACACTATAGTATTGCTAACTATAAGCACTACATTATACAGAAAATCTCTAGAACTTATTCATCTTGCATAACAGAAATAGACAAGTGGGACTACACCAAACTTAAAAGCACAAAGCAAAAGCCAACTGCAATCTTACTATCCTGAGATTTGTCCTGTTAACAGTTCAATGTGGATAGATCCTGCCATGACTTCCAGGAAGGTTGTAAGGATTGTATATGCCAGCTAGGTGTTTGAGATTCCTATTTCCTGAGATCTACTACTAATCCTGGATAATACTGATCTTTAAAAAGTTTGCCAAACTAATGGTGAAAAAAAAATGTGAGTCCTTGTTTATTTAATTTGTAGTCCCAGATCTGCAGAATGGTTGGGCACCATTTCATATGTTAATTAGCTGTTGGCCCTTCTGTAAAATGTTCATTCTTACCATTTGCCCAGTCTGCTTTTAGTTGCTTTTTTTCTTATTGATTTGTAGACTTTCTTTTTTTTTTTTTTAAAGTTTATTTATTTTGAGACAGAGAGTGTGTGAGCATGTGAGCCCTCAGGGAGGGGCAGAGAGAGAGGCAGAGAGAGAGAATTCCAAGAGCCTAACACAAGGCTCAAACCCACGAACCATGAGATCATGACCTGAGCCAAAATCAAGAGCCAGGTGCTCAACTCCTTGAGCCACCCAGGCACCCCAAGAATTTCTTTGTATATTATTAATATTAATCCTATATTATTAATATTAATACACACACTCTAAATATTTTCTCCTGTAAAGCAGCGGGAAGGTGATTTTCATTGAACTGTGTTTGTCTTTGAAAATACAGATATTTAAAATTTTTATGTAGTTGGATCTTTCCATATTAAGACTTCTGAGTTTTGTGTATTGCCTAGGAAGATCTTTCCCATTCCACAATTAGAAGATGAAAAAATAAAAACTCCAAAGGATCTAAATAAACATTTCTCCAGAGTAGATATGCAAACTGGACAATAAACACATGAAAAGATGCTCAATATCATTAACCATGAGGGAAATGCAAATCAAAACCACAATGAGATTTCACATCATATCCACTAAAATGGCTATAATCGAAAAGACAAACAATAACAAGTAGAGAAATTTGAACCTTAATACAACTGCAGGTGGGAATACAAAATGTTGTAACCACTTTGGAAAACAGTCTGGCAGTTCCTCAAAATATTAAACATAGAATGACCAGATGATCCAGCAATTCCACTCCTAGGTAAATATATACCTAAGAGAAATGAAAACACACGTCCATTCAAAAACTTGTACAAAATGTTCATAATAGTGTTATTCTTAATAACCAAAAAGTGGAAACTACCAAATGTCCATCAACTAATGAATGAATGAATGAATGAATGAATGAATAAAATATGGTATACCCATACAATGAAATATTATTTTGCAATATAAAGGAATAGAGTACTGACACATTTTACAACATTGGTGAGTTTGCAAAACAAGCTAAGTAAAAGAAGCCACTACCAAAAGATTATAAAATACATGATTCCATTTATATAAAATGACCAGAATAGGCATATCCATAGAGACAGAAAGTATACAAGTGGTTGCCTAGGGCTGGAGAGGTGTTGTGATGGTTGTACGACTCTGAGAATATACTAAAAACCATTGAATTGTATGTACACTTTAAATGGGTGAATTGCATGATATGTGAATTATATCTCCATAAAGCTGTTATTTTTTTTTTCATCTGCCTTAAGTGAATAGGAAATGTATTTGCTCTGACAATGTAAAGTCTAGGACAAAGACTAACATCAGGAGGACATGGTTTTTCTCCATTTTTATCCTTGATCTTCTGATGTATAAAATTCAATCTCAGGCTTTTTGTGGTCAGTACGTGGCCATCACCAAATAGCCCAGGAGAATGGAGTGTTTTGACTGGCTGCACTAGGGTTACATGCTTGACTACTGTTACTAAGGAAGGAGCTTCAACCAGATCACACAGACTAAAAGTGGATGAATAAGTAGATCCTCACATGAAGCTTATAAGCTTTTTCAATGAGAAGAAAAGGCAACAGATACTGGAGAGGTGATAGATTTTCAATATAGAGACAATCTAACCATCTGAAAATAATGATTTTTTTCCTCTTCATTTCCAACATTTATGCTACTCACTTTTTCTTTTCTTATTGCATAATCTGGGTTGTCCAAAACTATGTTAAAAAATTATAGCAATAGTATTACCTGACTTTAATGGGAATGCCTCTAGTATTTTAACATTCTGAATAAAATGATTTGGATAAAGTTTGACACTCTTTACCAAGAAAGAAAAATACCCTTCATTTAATAAAAAATGAATGTTGAATTTTATTAAATGTCTATGGCTATGATTATGCATTTTTCTTTTACTTGTGTAATGAATTACATGAATAAATTTCTTAACATTAGACAGTTTCTGTATGTCTATGAGTTGCATTTATAACTGGAAGGGTCGATAAACAGAGAGACCTCTTATAAAAAGTAAGACGTAAGTTGTGGTATTTTTCTATGTCAGGGGACCTCCTAGTTAAGGGAGAAATTTTTACTGAGTCCCCGTGGAGGGCATATATGAGCCATGATTCAAGGATATAGAAAAATAATCTGGTAGCCTGCTCTGTTTTCAGGCCATTTTTAGGCTTTTGCCCTTCCTGGACCCAAAGCACTGACAGTGGTAGAACCATGGAAGAGACAGGCACTCAGAATAGCCCAATCCACCAACTACTCCTTCCACATGGGCCCTATCAGGGATGGTCATGGGGGTAAACAGGGTGGGTAAACAGGATCAAGATCTGATAGACAGGAAGAAGTATTCAGAAGACAGATGAAGACACTGATGCAGAGAGCCAGTGACTTGCCTACTGTTACACAGATTTTGAGCTCAAGCAGTCTACCTCGCATATCTGAGCTCTTAGCCTCACCACTATATTTCCCTGGAGGCTGATCTCTACTGCTCATAACCGGGCTATAAATATGTTGGAATTGAAAGTTCAGGAAAATAAAGCACCTATTTCCTTGTTCCTGGATCTGCATCTGAGACCTCTTCTGGATCACAGAGCCCTTTTCACCAGGGTTAGCTGCCTGGTCCCCTCTAATACTGCTGCCCAAAAGGTTCTCAAAAAATATTTGGTTTTCCCACACCACCCACATTTTTCTAAACAGGGAGAGTTTTTAGGAAAAGGAAAAATTTATGGAAATCCCAGCCAGACTCAGGCTGAGAAAGAATTGACCCCATCACAATGCTCATGCAACTAACAGTGCTTATGTTTAGAAACACCAGAATGGACATCAAAATGAATAGAATCCTTAGAGACCCTCGGGGCTTTGGTAATTCCTGAAAAGTCTGACTTACCTTAGATATGGTGAAGGGAAAGCAGAAAAATGTAGGACAAAATTCAGGAATAGCTAAAGACAATGTTGGGGCTAGCCAGTTCTTCCTAACAGGGAAGAGTGTTGATTTCATAGGTCCACATAAGGAAAAATGCCATTCATTCATGTTTTTGATGAATAATTCCCTAGCTCCTTCCGTGTGCAAGGCAGCTGACCAGCTGCTGGTGAACACAGTAGACATAGCCTGCTTCAATACAGCTTAGAGTCTAATGAAAAAGAAAGTCAATGAGAAAATAAATTTCAAATTCTACTACAAGGGAAAGGAAGAGTGTGCTATGGAAGAGGAGTAGAATGGGTACACACACAGAAGTGTCATGGGTGAGAAGAAGCCATCTTAGTGAAGAAGAAAGGAGGCCACCACATGGATGAAGTCTTGGCAGTAGGAAAGGGCTTGACTTGTTCAAGGACCTAGAAGACAAATGCAGTAGGAGCATCATGTTCTGGGGTAGACTCATGTGAGATGACATTGAACAAGTATCAGGGCCAAATCATGCAGATCCTCTTTGATCATGTTAAGGATGTTATATTACGGGTTGTATTCCAAGTAAGATGTGAAATGCATCAGGCAGGTCAATACAGAATTCGATTAAACTTCCTTTTTGTTTTAAATTGCTCTAACTTCTGTGTAAAATGGGTAGGAAAGGGCAGCAAAGGAAATAGAGAAACTAGTTAAAGGGAAATTTCCAGATGACAAATCACAGAAACTTGGGCCATACTGGTGTCAGTGGAATGGAGAGAAGCAAGTGGACTAGAGATATATGTTGGAGGGAGAATCAAGAGAACTTAATGATAAAGATGATGTAGGAAATAAAGAAGCATGGAGAAGCCATAAATACTCCCTGGTCTCTAGACAGAGCAACTTGCTGGACAGTGACGCCATCTTAAGATAGGAAAGCCTGGGGGAGGGGTGAGTTTTGAAAAGGTAAATCAAGAACTCTAATTCAGAGCACGTAGAATTTAAATGTCTACATTTCAAACTCTCTTTTCTTTTGGACCACGCACTGGGCCTTACCCCTGGCAAACCCTAATCTGATGGAAGTGGTGTGGGTGCTAGCAGCCAACCACCAAGGACTCTAACACAGGAGCACCCTGAAAGATCTCATCACCAACTCTTTGCCCAGCCCCACGACTGTTCTCCAACCACCCCATTGGGTCCAAGTACCCCTCCCCCATTTCTCCATCTGGACAGGAGGATGGAGTTGACCCTGGGAGTGACTCTCAGTCTCTACTGGGAAACTGGCTCCCAGCAACCTCCTCCCCCTGCGTCAATCCTCTTCCCCTAAATGCTTCCCAGCTTCCCATATGGTCTCCAGATACCCCGCACCCTCTCCCCTGGGTGCAATCATCATTCCTAGGGTCAGTTCAACCCCTTGGATCCCTCAATCTAGGGAGAGTCATGAGTCCATCTGTCATCACCCACCTCCCTGGGAACTGAGAAGGGCAGAGAGCCAGGCCAGCAGGCAGAGCACATCTGTATCTTCTTGCTAGAGTCCAGCTCTGTTGGTTAATCTATGGAAGATCCCAGCTGAAAAGTCTACCAAAAAATGCAGAGATCACTAGTTTGAGCCTTTTGCCCACACACACCCCCTCCCCATCATCATTTATGTCCTGTTCATCATCCCAGACCTAGCTCTAAAGTCGCCTCATCTGGGAAGACTTCCTAATTCCCAGGAAGATACAGTCACTCCCTCTCCCCTACTTCCTTGACCAGACCACAATGGCAGGCCTGATTGAACTGTCCTGTTATGCACAACATAATGTAAAAGTCTGATCCTTGTCTCTCTTTTCAGTTATGTACATGCTATCTAATATGGTTCATATTGTTCACATGTGGCTATTCAATTTAAATTAATTACAATTAAATTGAATAAAAATTCAGTTCCTCAGCTACCCTAGCCACATTTTAGGTGCTCAAGAGCCACATGTGACCAGTGACTCCCAGATGAGACATCACAGAGAGCATTGCCGTCATCACAGAAAATTCTATTGAACAGTGCTGCATTAGACTAAGGACTCCCTGAGGACCAAACTATGTCTTACTCATCTTTGCACCCCTGCATAGTATCTAGAACATAGGAGATGCTAAATATATATGGATTGAGTGAGTGGGTGAGAGAAAAAATTCTGGACACCACATGTCAAGAGGAATATAGATGGCCTGTATAAAGTATGTTTCAAAAACAGGAACCAGGAACTATGTAGGGAAAAGACAGAGAAGACAATTCAGCAAGGGCACGTCAGACTTTCCAAGTCCTGAGACTAGAATGCTGTTGCCAATGCCCTTCAATAGCACCATTATATTGGCGCACAACTGCATAGGACTGCTTGTTCCTATCAGCCTCTCCTCTACAACACCTCTTTCCACCTCTCTACCAATTCATGAGCTCTACTATCCTTGCAATCCCCTGAGAAGGCTCTCCTGACCAACCTCCACTTACCCCACTCTCCACAGTCTGCTGAGCACACTCAGCACTGTTTCAAAGAGCTCCATTTGGCCACTGAAGTCACTGCCCATTTTATGTTCCAGTGCATATGCCTCATATCGATGGCTATTCTCTGTATCAGGTTGATCATCAGACTCCCAAGTGTGTCAGACCTGGCCTGTAAGACCTGGGCTTTCCGGGGGGCAAGAACTGTATTTTAATGATCAAGACAGATAGTAACTCCCTAAAGACTAGTGTTTGTTCTCTCATCAGGCAAAGGACTTATAAAGGACCTTGAGATCTGATCTTGTGGGAACAATTAATCCAGTGTTGTCCACACAGCAGACAAAAAGCAGGTACTTAATGGAGCTCAAGGTGACACTGTTTCTCTTCTACAACCTCAAGTGAGCTTTATACAAAAGTTTCTCCTCAGGGCAAGTGGCTGGCCCCTGGGCAAAGTGAGGGACACCAGACTGAATCTTGAGGATTTGACGAAGCGGAATCTCTCCTCCTCCATTGCTCTGTGCTTTCCTATATCAGCTCCTATTTCAGCACCTTGAGCCCTATAGTCTTTTGTTTTCTGAGAATTCATGGGAGATTAACTGGACAGTCCTGTGGCTCTGGCTTGGCTCTTTAAGGGTTCCTCATTGACCTTAGAGCGATCCCTGTATTCACTACTTCACAGAAACACTCTTGCCTCATAAAAGGCTCTCTGGCCCTGGGCCCATTTCTCTGTGGCCCCTGGGGTTGTCTGGAGTTTGTGCACAAGGAAAGTGGTGGTAAAGCTCTGCTCTATCCTTGGAGACAGTTCAACTTCTTCCCCTATACCTTGCTCAACAACAGGCCCATGGCCCAGGTGGCAGCCCCATCAATGCCAAGGTTATGGATGGTGATATAGTATTTAGAATATCTTTATTCATTCACTTTGTCCTTCCACTGGGCTCTAAATATTAGCCCCTTTGACCCAAACACTATCCCTTAAAGAAAACAGCAGCTGTTCTCTGTCCCATAAAAGAGTGTCTGGTCCTCAGCAGCTCATCTTTGGAACCTAAAGGGTGGACATATACTGTGCCTCATGCACAGTATATCCCTTCTCATTGGTTCTGTGTGACAATCCTCCTATTAGAGAGAAGGCTCTTACAGTCACGATTTTAGAGGTTCAGCACAGTCCAGGAAAGTGCACTATTGCTATGAGGAGTCTTGTTCGTGCACTGTTTTGTGTGAGGTATTAGGAAAGTGTTCTGATCCTCAAATCTGTATTTTCCCATTAGATGAATCCCTTTGGGTTGAGACTTGCCTTCCTCAGCCTTTCTTTTTAAATAATGGTATCCCTGTCTCTCCTGAGGGGCTCCTGGGGTTGGGCCCACAGAAGCTCTGTGCATGCCGAATGATTCTATGACTGCTCCTCAAAAAGGCAGTGGGAGCAAGTGACCTTCCTAAAGCCATCCCCTGTGCTCATCTTTCCTCAGCTGACACATCTGAGAGCAGAGGCCGTCTTTCCCATGTTCAGGGCAAAGGAGGGGAAGAGCTGGAAGTCATCAGGGTGTTGTTTTTGCCAGTGGAGCCCTTGAAGTGGAGACAGGAGAAAAACAAACAAACTCATGTCATCTCCCCAGGGCCCTGGAAGAGGTCCCTTTCACAGCCAGGAATGTGACAGGGAGTGAAGTCAGCCAGGAGTCTGCCTGCATGCAGAGGGAGGGATGCAGCAGCCCGGCTGAGGTTCGGAGGCAAAGAGCAGAGAGAAGGGGCCAGAGCTGGGGGCATCCACCACCACTGCATCCCCAGAGAAGGGCAAAGACCCACCAGAGAATGCTGTACCCCAAGCCTGGGAGGGCTCCATGACACAGAAAGATGGCACATCTCAGTGGAGTCACTTAGAGTCTTCTAGAGGAATCCAGCCAGTGTTCTCTAGAGGCTAGGTTTGTGGCATAGATGCAGCAGTAGTCACACAGATAGGCCACTGATTGGCCAGGAAGATCATAATTAGGAAGAAAAAGAGGGTCAGAAGTAAGTATAGAGGGAGCGAAGATGGTCCCAAGGAGGAGACAAGGTGCTAGGGAGGGGAATTAGACTCAGGCTGAGAAGCAGAGCCAAGAGAGATGAAGTGGCCAAGGGTCAAAGTTATGCTGAGTTTGCCTAGCACTCTGGCACACCCGAAGGCCTCTGCTAGGCCAAAGCTGGACACATGTGCCACACTGCTGTTCTTTCAAGAACCTTGACGAGGAGTTGCTGGCATGTCCCACCCTCACCTCTCTTCCATGGGGCAGGCCACCAGGGAGCCCTGGTCCCCAGTCTCCATTCTCAGCTCACCCTAGCTCTTAGGAACCAGGGGAAAGGGAGTGAGAAGAAGACATGGGATCTCCTTACACATTCTCCTTCCTCCTCCAAAGTGTGCATTTAGGGTCGCTCATACAAGAGCCACCGCCTTGAGACTACAGGGCTTGGGCCCCACCTGCTCTCCTTTTCATTCTACATCTAAGGGGGTCTAAGGTATGTTCCACTCTGGGCTCCTGCTCTGGGTCCCAGCTCTGTGAGGAAACCAACCAGGCCAATTCTTCTAGAAGCTCACTGTGAATGATCAGGGACTCAATATGCCCATTTGCAAAATGGAGACAAATCCCGACCCCTCACCTCACTGGCAGTGGGGGGTTGACACAAAAGCCTAGTTGCCAGAGCACCCAGGAAGCAAACTAAAGCATCTGAAGTATTCCAGGAGAAAGGCCCCTCTTTGGGGTCTTCTGTTAAAACTGCTGAATCTATCACAGCCTGATCTCAGCCTATCAGAGCTACCTGGTTCAACTTTCCTGTGTGCAGGTTGGGAAGGGTGAGGACCACATAGAAGAAAGGACAGTCTGCGCTCCAGGGAGAGCCACCGGCTCAGCACACACCCCCAGATGGGCCAGAGGAAGGAGGGGCATGAGGAGAGTGGGCTGGCCTTCTGGCAACCTTGATCTTGTACCTGCAGTCTGATAAATACCTTGTACCTGACACTCAGGATCTGCTCAAACCCATCCCCCAAGTCTAAATCTCCACCTTGAGATCCTCTTAGCACTATTTTGAAGCCAAGACCTAGGCCTTGCTCTTGTGTCTCCTTCCAGAAGCCAGAGCCCCTTCCCTGCTCCCAGATTTCCAACCCCTTCCACCCACTGCTCCTCCAGACTGCCTAGGTTCTCACTAGAGATCAGGTCTGTTCAGGGTGGTATGGCCGTAGACTCTGGGTTCTCACTAGAATGTAAACCTTGTTCAGATAGGGATCTTGGTGTTTCTTGTTTACTGATGTATCCCATGTCCCTGAAGCAGTGCTGGCACAGGGAGACACCCAATATTTGTTGACTGAATGTGCAAAGGCTTAAACCCACTACAAAAGGATTGGTGAGAAAATGGAGCCCATGAGTTAATGGGAAAGAGACAAGGGAAGGCACTGTAGGATAGACACCTGCTGTCTCACCTCCTTTGTCCCTCACCCAGAGTGTGCCCCCTCCCTAAAATGAATCAGACCATCACTCAGAGGACCACTTTCCTCCACCAGCCCGAGTCCTTCAGCTCTCCATTGCCTGGTAGGCTCCTGTGGCCCCTCCTCTCCTGCTGGGTGCCAGTGTCACCACAGCCTTGGGGGTGGTCCCCCAATCCTTCAGGCTACAGACTCCCCAGCCATATGGAACTCACCAGTCTCCATCAGGTGGCTCCATCCTCCCAGACTGGGGTGTGGGTGCTCAGAGCTTACCCCTGTGTCGGAGGCCCACAGGGGTGAGGAGTCCCAGCTGGACACAGCTCTTAAAACCTAATGACTATTGTAGAAGGATTGAGTTTCTCTAGCCTCCCTCAAATGTGTATCCCCAGCTCCAATGCCCTGCCTCTTTTCCCCCATCCTTAGCACCTCTTTCCCCAGGGGCCAGACCTAAGGCCACTTCCCGCTGCCAGGACCCAGAGAACAGGGAGGCTGCTATCTCTTATCCCCAGACTCCAGACCCCAGGAAGGGCCAGAACCTTGTATTCCTCTGCTGCATTCCAGAGGGAGTGACAGGGAGGCCACCAAGGTGGTCTGGGCTCCCAGGAACAGCCTGGCTCCTTCCCCACCCACCACACTCAGCCCTCCCGTCACCTCTCAAGCTTTCTGGCTCTAAGTTGCCTTCAGGAATCTTGGCCTACATCTCCACACCCTCTCCTCCCACTTCCTCCAAGGCTTCCTCACCCTCTCCCTCCCTGTCAGGGCCCTGAGCCTGTTATCCTGTATCTGGTGCTCCCTTTCTCCTGCTTCCCATCCACACCCAGGCTGCCTTTTAGTAAGGGTTCTGCCCTAGCCTGATTCAAGGAGGGTATCCATTTTGCTTTATCAAGTGGAATTGTTGATATGTATTTGTCTAATAATATGAAAAGAGATTTTCTTCTTCTCTTGGCTGTAAGGTACATCCTACTACTTTGAAATTCCGAGTATGCCTAATCATCTTTTAAAATGCAAAACAATCTTTGGGGCACCTGGGTGGCTCAGTCAGTTATTACCCATCCAACTTCAGCTCAGGTCATGATCTCACAGTTCGCAAGTTCGAGCCTCATGTCAGCTGTGCTGACAGCTCAGAGCCTGGAGCCTGCTTTGGATCCTGTGTCTCCCTCTTTCTCTGCCCCTCCCCGGCTTGCACTCTGTCTCTCTCTTTCAAAAATAAATAAGCATTTTAAAAAATTAAAATGTAAAACATTCTTCAGAAAAATGAGGGGTGTTTTCCTTGTGGAATGCTCTTATCTTGATGACCTGAATTTCAAGGGACTTTTATATATTCATATGTTCAAAAGTCACAGCTCTCCTGTTTGCTCATTACTGAATGTGCTATAAATGAAGGCTTTGCAATCAAAGCGAAGTTTGCCCAAATCTGAGAAAAATAAAGTCTATGGGTCTCTCCCCTGACCCTCACCTGGGTCCCCACCTGCTCTCTGAGTCTCTCTAAGTGTGGATGGCACTTCTTTCATACTTACCTCATCTCTGGGGCCCACTGGGTCCTGAAACTCCATGTGTTGAGTTATGGCCTGTCTGGCTGTATCCGGGTCTCTGGTGGGACAGGTACAAAGAGTGGCCTCAACTGGTTGAAAGAAGAGTCCCAGGCAGATGTTGGCTCCAGAACGGCCAACCTAGACTTGGATGCCCTCCACTCCCCTCCTCACCTGCATAGGATGACCGTGGACTCAAGAGAGGAAGCCCCAAAGCTCCTGGGGGGTGTGAAGGGCACAGTGGAGGAACCTAAAGTTCCTGTGGCAGGAACACTGGGTAGGGTGATCCCAGAGGTGGCCAGAGTCCCAACCACCTCACTTCTTGCCTCTGCTCTTTCCCTCCTCTTTCCCCAACTGCCCCAAAATATATCTATTATGGATTTGTTTGAATAATAATTTTTTAAATGCAAACTCTTCTGCAAAGTCTAGGCCCTTCTTTCCCTTCCCCATATTAACCTTCTATCTCTACCTCCCTGACCTGTACAGAACTTTATTAAACTGCACAAAGATGGGGCATCTCCACTGCTGTTTTTCACTATAGTGAAAAACCGCCTTGTATTTCTCTACCGTTCCTTCATTTGCCAAATACTGAGCAAGACCCTTCTATGTGCAAAGTGCCGGGCACTTCCTGCTTCTGTCTTCTTTCTCCATTTTAAAAGTTAGAGAGGGAGGGAGCCAAACCATAAGAGATTAAAAACGGAGAATAAACTGAGGGTTGATGGGGGATGGGAGGGAGGGGAAAGTGGGTGATGGGCATTGAGGAGGGCACCTGTTGGGATGAGCACTGGGTGTTGTATGGAAACCAGTTTGACAATACATTTCATATTAAAAAAATAAAAATAATTTAAAAAATAAAAATGAAAGAATTAAAAAATAAAAAATAATATATGGTTATAAAGTAGAGTTAGGGATCCCAGCCAAAGATAAAGTCTGAGCAAGGATAAAGCTGGTCCATCCCAGGCCTGGAGCATGGAACTTGGCATAGAGTGGAGACTAGATCCCCAGAAGCCTCTTTGAGTAGGAATTCCGGGGGACACCTGCCTCTCCACTGCCGCGGCCTTGCTAATGAAGCCACCGCCAACCAGCCTACCACCTCCCTGCCCCCAGTCCACTTCCACTTGGCAGCTGGGGAGATTTTTCAGAACACAGAGCAGATCAACACCCTCCTTGATATATAGGAGAGGGCTCAAAAGACACTGTCCCAATCCTTCTTGTAACTGGCCGAAGCCTGCATGCCCTATTGGAGCAACAGGGATAGAACAAACCTCAGTTGGAGATGATACTCTAAGCACATTTAGACCAGATTTCCCACTAGCTTGGACAATACCTTTGTGGGATTGGGAAAAGATGTTCCTTCTTCTGGGAGGATGCAGCCCAATAGCAGGGCACAGGCTTTGATGAGTAGAGTCTGGCCTGGCTACATTTCAGCTCCAACTCAGCCCTTGGGCAAGTACCTTTTTATAGGATATGCCTTCATTAAGACCCTGGTACAGAAAGGAGCTAATTTTCAAGCTAGCTAAAGACACTAACCCATGTTCTGAAACTCTGCAACTTTCTTAAGACCCAGTTGGGGCTCAAGAAGTTGTGTCTTCTCTTCCCCCATATGGCCTTTGAAACACCTCTCAGAGTTTTATTTCCTACTCTGGCTCTGCAGACATCTCAAGGTCTTCCACAGGCTCTGGGCACTTCCCCCCGCCCTTAGCTCCTCCAAATCAATGATACACCTTCCCCTACTCTCTCCCCATTTCTGTCGACACCTGTCTTAGGTCAGAATCATGTTTGAGGAGGAGGCTTTGCCATGGGGACAAGGCATCCCCAGCGCAGCATACTCCACTGGGTTCCCATCTATGCCTCTGTGTTTAGTGACTGCAGGTGGGTAGATGGAGGGGGTCCCATTCGGCCAGGGGAAACATGGGTGTGCATTCCCAGAGCAGGGTGCTAGGAACAAGCAGAGAAGCTAGAACTGCATTCGACAGACCAGCAGGAGGGCCCACATAGAGTGATGAAACCACCACAGTATTTCCAGTCTTCAGCAAGGTCTGGATGACCGGTCAGGGAGCAGCTGCACTGCAGCTGGGACAGCTCTGGCCCACCCTGTCCTCCCCATGTCTGACCTTCACATGGCCCCAAAGATCACACTGTCCCCCAAGCCAGCAGTCTGTCGTCAGCATCTTATTTCACTGTATCCCCATCCTCTGGCTCACAGTGCACTGCACAGCTCATACTCCAGCATGACTGGGGCAGAGCTATGTCAGTGTGGGCGCCTCCCAACTCAGGTGGCAGACGATAAGCATTCCAAGCCCCATCAGGACTGAGGCTTTGGCCGCTTGGGGCCTTCTCCACACATGGCCACAGCAACCCAGTCTGGCTATACAAGGCTGTGGGTATTTTCGTTGTCCATGCCTCTCTCTCTACCTGCTGGGCTCTTTGCAGGACAGAGGACCATGCTCTTGGAGCTCCTGGAGACTCAAATCTATGGCTTCTGGCATAAGGTGATGTGAGATCTGTCTTCTCTTCCCTCCACCAGCTGACCAGCCTTTTGTGTGCCCTGAATGGTTTTTCTCTCATTCTGCCTTCAAAGAGGCAGCCGGTGCTGACAGTCAAGGTCCCTCATTCTCTTAACACTCTGATCCAGGCTCTAGTTCATCAATTATTCCCAAAAAAGGAACTGAAGCCAGGGATTCTAATCTTCTCAGCTCACAGAATTATTTTCTCAGAAAACCCCTCTTCCCTTAGGAGCTAGGTTTTGGTGTTGAGTTACAATGGGAAGAAAAAATCCAGGCCACGGGGCTTCCTCACCATAAAGATCTGGGCACAGATCTCTGGGCTAGAGACATCAACTTAATTGAAGTCAAAACCATCATGTTCCTCACCATGATCACCACCACCATCACCATGGTCATGACAACCATTGTCACTTTTGCCACCATCCAATTAACATTACCTCTCCTATCATCATTCACATCTTTGTCACCTTATCCATTGTTTTCACCATGATTATCATTGCCATCATGGACAGACATTGTCACCACCGCCACCACCACCAGCAGTCATTACTGCCATTCTTAACATCTCCACCACAAGCACTGCCACCATCATACTCACTTTCACAAACATCATCAACTTCTATATCACTACCCTCACCACTAGTTTTATCCTCAACACCACAATTACATGCTCACCATCACCATTGCTATCACTAACAATCCCACAACCGTCAACACCATCACCAGTGTCAACACCCATGACCACCACCCAGCATCACTATTCATCCCATCATCACATTCCTCTTCACGTGAATGAATCCTAGTGAATTAGTGAATGGAATCTAGTAGTGGATTCTATGAAATTCAGCTCCATTCAGAAAACCTTTACTGAACACAATCTATGAGTTCAACACACAATGAATTGTTGAGGTTGAATTAGTTGGCTTTTGCTGCATAATGATCAACCCCCTAAAATTAGTGGCTTAAAATAATAACCATTTAATTATCTAGCACATGATTCTTGGGTCAGGTGGAAAGTTACTCTAGTCTACGCTGCCTGAGCTGACCTTCATTAGGTTTCCTTGTGTGTCTATAGTCAGCTGACAGGTCAGGTAATAACTGGATGAACAAGCCTCACTCATATCTGATGGGGTACCTCAGTTCTCCTTCTCGTGGCTCCTCATCCTCCAGCAGGCCAGCTCAGGCTCACTCACACAGTGGTCTCAGGGTTCTAAGTTCAGCAAGAGGGCAAGCCTCCATTCACAAGGGTGCTTGCCAAACCTCTATGAGTATCATGTTTGCTAATGGCCCAGTATCTAAAGTAAGTCACCAGCTCAGCACAGATTCAAGAGGTGGGGACACAGACTTGACTTCCTGATGGGAAAATCTACAATGTCACATCACAAGGGCATGGATTTGAGAAGAATTTATGGTCTTTTTATAATTTACCACATGGCTGAGCACAGAAAAAAAAAGAGAAGACTTCTTCTTTAAAACTAACAGCAAACACTGCCTAAGAGGGCTCTAATTTAATGTGACTTTATATCCAGAGGAATGTCCTTGGAGTAGGCAAGAGTAACTGGAGTGACTGGAGTAACTTCCCACCCAGAGCTCAGCCTATTCAACTTCCTTCTAACTGGCCTATTTCAACTTCCATGAAATCTTCAACATACCAGTTTGGTCTTTTCTATCCCAGATTTCCTTCTGCCCTGACTTTCCCTGATCTCTAAGGACCCTGGCTCTTTGCAGGGACCCCTTCCCATCCTCCTCTTCTAAGGACTCTCTTCATTTCCACTGGACACATGTGAATCTTCTCAGATGCTCTCAGACCCTCAGACACTACTCCTCTTCAGCTGCCACCACAGTCAACTGACTCCTTCCATGCTTGCTCGGTCTTGCCATCTGAGGTTGACCAGCTACCTTGTTCCTTAGGCACTTTTAGACTTGGAAGAAGCATCAGTATGCACAAGGCAAGATCTGACTTTGTAAGCAGCTGCTGAAGGGGCTGAGTGATACAGTCAGGAAGTTCAGATTAGTCAGCTCTCTATGAGATGGATTTTGAAAGAGAATATAGAAGAGAGCTTCAGATAAAATTATCTCCCCTTTCCCCTTCTGATGTGCATTGTTCTGAGGCACACTTTTTCTGCATAACATGTGGAGAGGTGTCCTGCCTGGCTGATGGGAAGCAAATACATCTTGATAAGCTGTGTCTTTCTGCAACTTGGTCAAGAAGAGTTGGCCAGTGCAATAATGTATCATCTTACATTGTTCTCTGTCCCTTACTGCTTCACTTTTACTTTGCCTTACCCTTGCCGTCTCAAATAAAGCATTAGCACTTAAGCCTTGCCTCAGGCTCTATTTTCTAGAAAACCCAAACAAAGATATCACTTTAAAGGAGTTCACTGCTAGGAATGTCTTCAGAGGAAGCCAAGGACATCAGGGGGCTATGCCTTTTAGCAACAGAAGGCTCTAGAATTGATAGAGTTTGTGGTGTTACTGAGAGTAGAGGTGGTAGGACATTCCTTCCCCTCAAAAAATCCAGTAGTCCATTTCCAGGATGCCAGGAAACATGAGGGTCCAAGAATACCCTGTTGTTCCAGCTCACTGGGTAAACCACCTCTTTTTTATTTTTAATTTTTTTTTCCTTTTGCTCTGTCACAGTGCTCAGACACAGATCCAAAGATTCTTAGTTGTGCAAGTATTAGAACTATTGTCTGATGCTGGTGCCTCTGCTTTTTTTTTTTTTTTTAATTAATTTATTTATTTTGAGGAGGGGAGGGGCAGAGAGAGGGAGAGAAATGAATCCCAAGGAGACTCTGCCCCATCAGCACAGAGCCCAACCTGAGGCTAGAACCCATGAACCGCAAGATCATGACCTGAGCCAAAACTGAGAGCCAGGCGCTTAACTGACTGAGCTACCCGGGTGCCCCCAGTGTCTCTGCTTTATATCTGAGCCAATGAGCATGAAATTTCCCGAGTCAAAGGATCACCTAGAAGCTCCTTAATGACTCCCTTGTCAGGTTAGGGTTTCCCAAGGGCAAGAAATATGTGATCCTCATAAAATCCAGTCCAAGATGATTTAGATGTGTTATGAGAACACAGCCTCAGCCATGGGGCCGAGGCAAACACTGTCTGCTCCTCTCCCTCCCTCATGTCCACAAGGTTCCTTCCACAAGCTGTGCTCTTCTTCACAGGGTCCAGCTGTCAGTAGAGAACTCACCATTGTCCTCCCCTCAACTTTCTCTGCCAGAGATGGAGGCACATACATAGAATTGTAGCCCCACTTGTCTTTCTGTGTGTGTTCATGAAACTCGATGTCCAAACTTCCAACACAGCTGGGAGACAGGAAAATGCTCACAAGTAACCCCACAAAGGAATTTATACAATTGGAAAACATTTTCGTTTGTAGAAATTTAAGCCTCCCGCCCCACTCCAAATACTTTGAATTTGGGTTTCCCAAAAGTCCCAGCAAACAAGAGACAGGCCATACAATGCTCTAGTCTTAGTATTTCAGAACTGAGACTGAGTGCACACATCCTTCTCCAGGCCTAGGAGGGGCAGGAGGGGCAGGAGATCACTTAACCCCTAGCATCTAGCTTAGAAGTCCATCAATTCCAAACCTGTCTCCTGATTAGCCCTCCTACCTTTAAAGATACCCAAGCCTAAAAGAGAAGCAGAGAAAATGTTCCTGGTTGCCCATTTCTACCAGTGGCCCCTCCATTTTTTCAGGATGTCTCCTTGCACTCACCCAAGCCCTTCTAGCCACAGTTCAAGCTGGTTTCTACCTGCCAGTTCATGGTGAAACTTGGAGCCCTGCCACCATGCTTCATTTGTTGGCTCAGGCTTGCAGGGCACGAGGTTTAGCTGACTCCTTGGAGCTCGAGTTAACACTGAGTTGTACTTAACACTGAAAAGTCAAGAGCACTGGACAGGTGAGGCAAGGTTCTGCCTTCTACCCTGCTTGGCATGTTGTCACCAGGCCCCGGCCCTCGGTTGCCAGTAATCTCAAGGGCAACTGCTAGGGTGTGGCTTGGGCTGCTGAGACCCATCCTCAGCACAGAACAGCACGGCGGCTGGGGCTATCCCTAAGGTCATGCAGCACCTCTGGAGGGGCAACCTTTGTTTTCTCGAGTCCACTGTGAGGAGACAGTCCATCTCCCAATGATATTAAGTCCTAAAATACAGTGCTCTGGCCATGGTGGGGCTCTGCAATGCCCCTTCATGTTGAAAACCCCTTGGATCTGATTGGCTTGGGATTGAGGGCAGGCATGAGGATTCTTTCACTCGAGGCCTCAGTTCCCTTTTCCAGACTAATGACTACCTTCAATATGCAGCAAGCAAGACATACAAAGACTGTCTTTGCAAGCAAGGCAGCAGGGGGATGGGGAAGGGAAGGACCATCTGATGAGCCTTTAGTTTGTGTGTTATTTAAGATACTACTCAGAATGGCCCAGAGAGTGTGGGCAGCCCTGGCCATCCCAATTTAGTCTCAGGTGGACTGAGACAAAACTCATATCTTTTCCCTCTTTCTGGAAAGAAGAAGGGAAGGAGAGAAGGAAGGCTCTGGCATCAGGCGTCCCAGTTCAGTGGCAGCCGTGGGGGTTCTCCGGGCACCACCCCAACTCTCACCCTGCCAGGTGGCTGCTTTATAGCTGTGAATAACATGATATCCATCTCCAAGCAGATTAAACAGTAAGAGAAACTGATGATCTCTTACTCTAAGAAGGTTCATCAGGACTCCTGCTCCATGTTTCTGCAATGCACTTGGTCTCCTGTCTCAGCTTCACCCCCAGAGCAATATGCCCAGAGGAAGGCAAAGGACCTGTCTTCCTGGATCTCTCTCTTGCGGGGGCGGGGGGGATCATTTCCTGTGAGCCCCCAACAGTCTTCCATCATATCTCATTCTTGCATCGGTGACAGGCAAGAGGAAAGGATTATCATGATAGCTACATTACAGCAACGTCCTGGGACTCAGGTCCCATGAGCACTATAGGTTTTCTCAAAGTGGCTGCAGCAAAACCCCCCAGGAACATCTGCTCTGAGCCTCAGCCTGCACCAAGCAGTGTTGTGGGGAGACAAAGGAAGGGTCCCCACAACACTGCCCTGGGGCTCACGGTACAAGGATGTAAGACAAGAATGTCATAGAGGAGTAACTACCTAGGCAAAGCCCCGACTTGTTCCTTCTCCTGCTTCAGTCATCATGTTCTCTGGAGCAGGACAATGAGGGCCCTTGGAGAAGGTGAGGCCTTGACCGGGCCTCCTAGAAGCCATTTCACTGGGGCCCAGAGCAGAGGCAGGACTGGGCTGGACACTCAGGGCACAATGTGGAACTGAGCAGGGAGACAGAAGACGTGGGGGACATAAGATTAGGAGGGAGCGGGGAGGCAAATCTGGAAGGAGGGGAGGCTGCAGTTTAGACTTGACCTCATAGCCAAAGAAATTCATTGATGCTCATCTCAGCCCTGTGTCTGAGCAGGTATCTCCTCTCATCCAAATAATACATATCCATAAAAGATTTTCCCTGTGAGGACCTGGGGGAAGCCAAAGGCCAGTACAGGAGAAGGGAGCAGCTAGGAGGCTGGAGATGGCCTTGGCAGATGGCAAAGGAGCAAGCCTTCACCCGTTTCCTCCATAGACCCCCAGGAAAGTCCTGGCAGGGGAGAGGCACCAGCACCCCTACACATTCCCTCAGGTCCAAACTCCAGTGGAGAGAGGAAAACTAGGGAGAGTGTGCCCCCCACTGGTCAGCAAAGACAGGACCCACTGCTAATGCAGGGCCCAGGCCGTCTCCCCCAGGGGCAGCCTCCAGGCCATTTGCCTTCCTGGCCCTGGGGAGGGGCGGTGGGCCTCTCCCTCTCTGGATCCTGATCTCTCACTGCTGCTGCCCAGGCTTTGCTCTCATGGTCAGAGAGCCCTTGGCAGAGGCCTCAGTGTGCATGCTCAAAAGGGGGTATCTCGAAGGCTCTCTCCCTCCCCTGATGTTAAGATTGGCAAGTTTCCAAGGATGGCAGGGTCAAGAAGTTGGTCCTCCAGAGGGCAGGAGTTAGGAAAGCTCTAAATGGTGTTCTGAGGAAGGGATTCCAGCTGGGTGGGAGGGAGCACAGTCCCAAGGACTTCCTAGCCCAGACAGCTCCAAACGTGGGGCAAACACTCAGGTCTCCCCCAGCCCAAGTGGGACCTGGGCTCCCTTCACAACTCTGCTAAGCCTCACACAGGAGACACTGGCAGCCAAGGTTTTCCGGCCTCTGGATTTCCTTCACTCAGGTGTTCAGGCTTATAAGGGACCGTAGGAGCTGAATGAGTTAATTTCTTTCTCATTTACAGGAGAAATCATGCCTTTTATAAAGGTTTCCCCAGACATTCCTAGTCATAATGACGTCCCCTACCACCTTCTTTTTCTTCCTTGCCTAAGCCCCTCCTGTTGTAGTTAAACCTCTGGGACAGAGTGATGAACTGGGCCAAAGGCCACAGAGGAAGAAAACATGGTTCCCATCTTTGAGGGCCCCCCCCCCGTCTGAGTGTTTCTGTCCTAAAGAGCCCCACAGCTTCTGGGAGAGACAGGCTATGCCTTCCTCAAAGGAAAAGGCCTGCAGCAGACAAATAATACAAAGTAGAGCAGAAATCATAAACACATTTTATTTCTAAATAATTTTAAAACCACTGGCATTGTAGCAAATTGGAATATATTTCCAGAATCGACTCAAAGAGTTTTTTTTTTTTTTTTACAGCAACATATGAAAAACGTCATTTAAATATCCACCAGCAGCTGCACCACATGTTGGGCTCTTAGGAAAACACTTTCTTTCCTTTCATGAAAGTCCCTTGATTAATGTTCCACTTTTCTTTGACACTTTTTCCATAGTTTGGAAAAAAAAAAAAATCAAAGCCTGCACCATTATCTGGAAGAAAATTAAACTGATAAGATTTAATGTCTGCTATATTCTACAGTGGTAGGCAGAAAAATATCATTTAGGCCTGGGGCCAGATGCAAATGAACATTAAACGGAGGGTACATCCCTGCTTGAGGCTTTTGGGAGGGGTGAGGCTGGGGCAGATGGGGGAGCAGAAAGGGCCCCAACCGGAGAGCAGTGGGGAGGGGCTGGTGGGAAGGTTTGCAGGGCCCTCTGGAGGGAAGGCAGAGCAGGACTGAGCAGAGGTGATTTTCCCCAACTGCAGCGTCCCAGTGAGGGGAGGGGGCAGCCACAGGAAGGCCAGCAATGCCCACCTGCTGTGGGGCCTCTGGAGAAGCAGAGATTTTGTGAATGGGGACACCTGAGAAGGCAGCAGTCTGTCCGGGTCAGAGGAGAGAGAAGGAGTGGGAAGGAGGGAGGGGAAAGCAGCGAGAGGAGAAACTGTGCCAATAGAAGGCTAGGCAGATGGAGTAAGGGGAAATCACAGCGTGTCTGGCACAGCAGCTGATGCCATAATTTAAAGGTCAACTCAGTGGAAAAGGAAGGGAAAAGGGGGAGGGGGTGGTGCTGAAATGGCAGCCCGACACACCCCTTCCTGTGCAGCCCTACTTGGCCTTTTCTCTTGACCTGATGTCCTCTGCATTCTGGGGTCCCCCTCTCCCTCTCCACACCATCCCCCTCCCCTGGCGTGGGCTCTGGAGGCTGCAGACCCAGCTCTGGCCCCCCTTTGTTACCTCACCAGAGTAGAAGCGACTTAAGCTCCCAGAACATTAGTTTCTTCATTCATAAAATGGGGATGGTAACACCTAATCTCCCTGGCTTATTGTAAAAGTTAAATTGTATAAGGGCATAAATGATGGAAAAACTCACTAAAAAGTTGCAAATTTTTCTGGGCTTCTCTAAAGGAAGTGGCTTGAATTTGCCTTTGAGGAAAAAAGTGTCCCTTTGTTCTGGGAAGACCACCATTTGGGTAAATAAAAACTAGTAGCCATCATTGGCCCTAAGGCACCCCCCTGTCCTTGGAGATAACTGGTCACCCTTAGACTGAAGGGCTGGGAGGATGACATTGGCTCACTTCCTGCTTTCCTGATGTCTTTACCTAGTTGGTTTTGTAAATCGGTGTATCTTTTAGCAGAATCCACCTCCCCACCATCTCCAACTCAGCTGGCTGGGTTTCTTCTTAAGGAGGAATGTTACTGTTCTCTGCATGGATTTGGGCTGCCTGGTGCCTATAAATTATGGCAAGTTCTTGGGAAGCTATGGAGGTTTTTCTTGGAATGGTTTTTTGCCAGAGGGCTGGAGAGGAAACCCCATGGGCTACAGGAAAGACTTACAGGCGTGGGTTTCAGCTCAGGCTGGGGGAGCTGTCTAAAGTAACTGGACAGGCCCACAGACTTCCTACTGTGGTGCTATTAAATGATACAAAGCCCAAACTGGATCGATATGGAGTTATTCCAGGCAAGGGCCGGGAGACAAGCCCACACTGCCTGTTGTCTTTGGTGTGACAGAGTGCTGGGCAGTCTCGAGGCATTCTTGTGTTCCTGGGCCTGAAGGTGCTGAGGCAGCTCCAGATGCTGAGCTAGAGTGCCCTAGTCACATGGAATTGGCCCAACAGCTGACTGGAGCCCCACTGGCCCCTCACTTCCCTTCCATTATCCTCAGCCGTTCAGTGATTCTGATTTAAAGTTTTAGCCCAGCCTCTACTTATATGGTAGAGGTTTTTCTGCTCGCCTACCAAGGCAATGGCTTTGAAAGGCTTCAACTAGAGAGTCGATGGATGTGGTCACAGTGGTGTGGCTGGTGATGGGGAAGATGGAGGGTCCTCCTTCAGAGACCCCATCACCGGAGCTGCAGGCAGGCAGCCAAGTTCCAAGCCAAGATACTATGGGAGTGAACCCTTCTCCTGGTCTCTCAGATGTGATAAAGTCCTCCTCTCCTTTGGACTGACAGTGACCAGGACATTTCAGCCTAGAGCAGATTTGCTCCTAGGCTGAGCTGTCCAGATAGATGGTGGAAGGGGCCCTGGCCTGATGGCAGGCAAGGATAGAATTGCTTCGCATCCTGGCTTTCCTCTGTCTTTCCCTGTCCAAGGTCCCTTCTCCTTCCTAGCAATGACTGCTGCTCTCTGCTAAAAGCTGGGGGCCGTTGAGCACGGAGATCTCAGGTTCACCCTGAAGACACGGGAGGGGAGGGTAAGAATGTTCAGGAACAGATGCTCAAGGTGGGTCACTGCAGGGAGACGAGGATGGGCCTTGACCTAGACCTTGTCCCTGGTGCCCACCTTATGCCTGGCCAGCTGCAAGGAAACTCTAACTCAAGGGCCTTTGCCAGCCACAGGGCCGGCACAAGGAAGTCCCTGCAAAGGGAAGACACTCCCGTTGTCCACTTGAGGGCTGCAAAGAACCTTGGGGAGGGCGGCACACCTTCACAGTAACCACCAGGGGGCTCTAGGGGATGCTATGGGAGCTGCTGCTAGAGGAGAGGCTTCAGTGACCTCTGGCCTGGCCTGTAGCCCCAGAGCAGATGACAGAACTTAAAATCAACCAGCAGATGGTGAGCTCCCTGTCTCCACAGGTACGTGATGGAGGTTGATGGAGTTGTCCTCCAACAGGGGAATCTCTTTCTCATGCAAAGGGTTGACATGGGTCCACCCTTCTCCAAGATCCTGTTGATGTGGCCCGGGGCAAACCGACACTGTGTTCCCATTAGCTGACCTGCACACACAGTACTCTGCCACCAGCCATCCAGGGGACAGTGAAGGCTAAAACCAACCAAGACCCTGAAAGACAAATGCAAGTTTCATCCAGAGTCTCAATCTAGCCAAATGTAGTTGTTGGCAATTCCTTGCAGATAATTAAGGAGACAGCTCACATTTGCCTAAAACAACTAAAGAACCGAAGGAATAAAACCATTAGTTCCAGGGCCAAGGAGGCCTGTAGGTTATGATGTGTCAACTGGCCATTGCCCTGAGGGCAGGGGCAGCCTTTTCCCCTTTGGGAGAGACGCTTCTCCAGGACAGGGTCTCTGTCCCCGGCTGGACCCCACCCACCTCATTGGCCAGGAAATGCTCTGGCACCGTTTGAGAGCCCTGCTGGCTGGGGCTCCTGAGAGGGGTCACGGCTGTGAACACTGCACCCCTACGGTGTCCCAGGTGAAGGACAGCCCACACCAGCCCCCAGCTCTCAGCAGCATCTGGTCCTCTCCGTGCAGCCTGACCCTAGGGCCACGACAGAACGTTATCCCACCCAGGGTGTCTGGCACCCAGCGTGGCTACCAGCTCTTCTCTGGTCAGCATTTCCAAGAGCTAGATGCTTCCAGAACACAAGCCTCCTCTCCAACCTCTGTTTCCTTCTGTCTCCCCAGCTCCCTGGGGTCCCCAATGCTAACTGAAGCTGCCTCTCTGTGCCACTCTCTGTTTGACTCCTTCCAGCTGCTTGGACCACGCTTCAGCCTGGGTTATACCGTGTGCCAGGCCTGCTCTGGGCACTGGGGACGAAGAAGTGGGCTGCTGTCCATGGACTTCTCATTCAGGCTGATGACAGCCTCAAGAATTCTCTTGGGGCTTTGCTTTCCAGAGACCTGTCCTAGGTCACAGACCCTGGCAGAGTCCAAAGACTATGGCTGAGTGCTGGCTGTTGGGGCAAGGAGGGACAGTGAAAAGCAAGCTTGTCTGGAACAGGGCTGTCAGACTGCTTAGAGTGTCGGCCAGGAAGCTGGGAAGCGGAGTGAGAAGGAAGAGGATGCACCAGCTGCCAGGCTGGGCTCTGGGCTGTCTCTCGAAGTCTGGTTGGGTTCAGAGAGGAGGCATTTTGATCAAACTCGTGCTGAACTAAGCGAGCCTCACATCTGGGCTCTAGCCCACAACCCAGCGCTCACTCACTCACGTACTCATGCACCCAATCCTCAGTTTCCTCCTCTGAAAAGTGTAAGGATGTCCCCTCCCCCTGTCCTCTTACAGGAATGTAGTACGGGTCACAGGAGATCTAAAAGCCATTATGAGGGGCGCCTGGGTGGCGCAGTCGGTTAAGCGTCCGACTTCAGCCAGGTAACGATCTCGCGGTCCGTGAGTTCGAGCCCCGCGTCGGGCTCTGGGCTAGATGGCTCAGAGCCTGGAGCCTGTTTCCGATTCTGTGTCTCCCTCTCTCTCTCTGCCCCTCCCCCGTTCATGCTCTGTCTCTCTCTGTCCCAAAAATAAATAAACGTTGAAAAAAAAAAATAAAATAAAATAAAATAAAATAAAATAAAAGCCATTATGAGTGTAAAAGATGTTCTTCTCCAGCTCACACTTACATGCCTTCGGGACAGGGAGCTCACCACCTCTCAGGTGAAAGCTGAGTGCGTTGAGTGAGTGCCATCACTGAGCAGCTCACCCGAAGTGCACCGGGAAACCAGAGAAAGAAGGACTGATAGAGCTCATGGCTTCACTCAGAGACATGACTCCATTAAAATCAAGACCAGGAGTGGACAAAGGACAGACCCCAGAAAGCCAGAAGGTGATGCTCTCTGCCTTTGGAGACTTCCCTGAACAATGTTCTCAGACCTGCCCAAACACCTCCCTGGCCTTGACCTGCTTTACCCTTGTCCAGTGGCATCTGCACATATGCTCAGTTCTGGGGTCCCATCACTCACTCCGAAGCCACACATCTGAAAAGCTGAATGGATTCTGCGTGGTGAGCAATGGCTGTGCATCCTCCACCCCATCTCAGGAGACAAACCCCTGAGAGTTTGAGGAAGAGCCTCTGGGAGCGCGGGCATTTGGGGCAGCCCAGGGGACTAGGATGAGAAGCAGGCGGCAAAGGCAGGCAGCTGGTTCAGACCCGTGGCAGGAAGTCCCAACCAAGATTCATCCTGGAAAAATGCAACTAATGCTGCACAGCTGGGGCCACTAATCAGAAACACAGGCCCAGAGGTGGCAGCAGGGACAGGCCCAGAGGGCAGGGCCGACAGCGAGGTGATAATTGGCAGCAAACTCTAGGTCCGTCTCCCCACCCTCTCCGGCTGGCTGCTGCTTGGAGACTGCAGTCTGAAAGGGGCAGCTCTCCCCTGCCCTGTCCTCCTGGAGGGGGATGCACAGCTCATTCGCGGCCCGAATATCAGCTTAAACAATAGCTGAAGCCTTGGCCTGGTCTCCAGAGGCTGGAGCCAGGAGTGTTGACCTTCACCTCTGGAGTCCCCTTCCCAGGTGAAAGCCCTTCCCAAACCCTTGGGGCCTGAGTCCCTTCTCCCCGCACAGACTGGCATCAGGAGAAGTTCTGAGATGAGCCTTTCAGCCCTCAGTGGGCTCCCTCTCCAACTGGACACAGGCTCTGTTCCCTGGGAAAGGTATGAATAGGGAGGGCTCCGGGGGTGATGTTATGTATGGGCAGAGAGGTGAAGGATTGGGCTGGGCCACAACCCCTGAGAGTGCCATGTCTTTTTTTTTCCTTTTAATTTTTATTTAAATTTGAGTTAGTTAACATACAGTGTAATATTGGTTTCAGGAACAGAACTCAGTGATTCACCACTTATATACAACACCCAGTGCTCATCACCAGAAGTGCCCTCCTTAATCCCCGTCGCCCATCTAGCCCATCCCCTACCCACCTCTCTCCAACCACCCTCAGTTTATTCTCTATAGTTAAGACTCTCTTATGCTTTCTTTCCCTCTGAGAGTGCCATTTCACTGAGCTCATGAAGCACTTATTAAGCTCCTGCTGTTAGCTGCATGCCAGGCACTGGCTTATAAGGTAAATGTTTGCATTCTGTGTCCTCAAGAGGCTCACAGTCTAATTGGAGAGAAACAAGGAAAGAGATGTCAGCAGAGGTCAGGGCAGTGACAGGACAGTCTCTGAGCACAGAGGGGTAGAGAGAGGCACTGCCCATGAATAGGATACAGGGGCTGCCCACTGGGATCCTCCAGAACCCACCCCTCCAGGGTGCTCTACTGGATCTCATCCCCCCTCTACCCCTTCCCCAAGCTTTCCTCTACCCTCAGCTATAATGGGCTCTAGGTGAGCCCCCAGGGCTACAGAGATGGCTGGCCATCCCTGGGAAGATGGAGAGCCTTCTGCGGGGGAGAAGAAACCAGGTCCTGCAGACCTCACACCTCACACCTCCCCCACTCCAGCCCAGACAAATCTTCTGCTGCAGCCCTGGGTAATGGAGCCCCTGGGGGGGTTGCCCAGGTGACAGCAGAGTCCCCCTATCCTCAGGATGAGCCTCAGGCCCTTCAACTTTTCTCAGGCTGTCACTAGCTTGCATTTGCTGGCAGCTCCTCCTGTGGGTAGGACCCTTTCTTTCACTACTCAAACCTTTTCAAGAGGCATCCTGAGGAGGCAGAAGTCCTCTGAGCCTCCTGAACACCCTGATGAAGGCAGCAGGCCGGCAGCAACCTGCCCCTCCCCAACCTTTTCACAAGCCCTACCCCCCTCCCCTGTCAACCCACGCTGTGCCTACAGAATTGACTCTGAAGTGTCAGACTTGGTGTCCAGCTTCCCCTCACAAGTTAAAGAAAGCATGGGAGGAGTGAGGCAGGGGTCTTTGGTGGAGGTTTGAGAAATGGAAGCAGGGATGGGAGGAAAGAAGGGGGATCCAGAGGCCATACTGTGAGGAAGGGGGGTTGGGCATGGCCTCTGGAAGCTGAATGGAAGAAGCAGGGGTCAGAGGTGTGGGAGTAGGAGAGGATAGGAGGAACCCAACAGCAGTGGCTGGAGCTGGGAGCTGCCGTGTTGGAGGTTTCCTTACTGCCTGACTATTTGCCATGGAATTTCCCGGCCTAATAAAGAAGAATTTAAATAGACCACAAGTTGCTTAATGTTGACTGTATAAATAATCCAAATCCCCAGCTCCCTTTGTTCCACAGGCTATTTGTGTCAAGAAAGAAAGGGGGTGGGGAGGGAATCCAACAGAAGTCACCGCCCCAGATCGCAGGGTTTGGGGACTCTCTGTTCTCCTCCATCAGGGCCCCAGGGAACAGGGGTTGAGGCCTGGGAGGGGGAGATTTGGGTTTCCCGGCCAAGCCTTCTGTTTGTGAGCGTGCACACACAGGCACGTAATCCCCACACAGACACACACATACATGTACACGTGCACATGTACACACGCAGCACATTACCCCCATGCTCACTCATGAGTATACGTACACACATACGCATACGCCTGCCCACTCAGGCAGACTCTAGTCCACATGGGAAAATATGAGCACGTGTGCACACCCAGATACACACAGTGAGGTTCAGCCAGAGGCACCAGGTTCTGTCATGGGTCAGGTCCAGTCATTTCCCTGACCATTCTGCTGCTCAGCAACCCTAGGGCACATGGCTCAGAATAGGGGCCCTTGGGAATCCAGTTGGGTATGTGGCAGAGTAGCTTTGATCATACTGAGTCACCTCCAAGGAAGGTTCCTGTTGAAAACCAAGCATGAGCACCACGTTCAGAGTCCTCCAGACCCCACTGCTAGCCAGTGACTAAGGACTCCATCCCCTGTGCCCACACATGTCCAGTCCTGCTATGTCCACCTATGCTAAGACCTCAGAGGAGGTGGGGGAGACACAGACATCTTTCAAGGTCAAAACCTGGGCCAGCACGGAAGTTTCTAACCCCTTAGTGATAGGCATGTCAGTAGGAGAGCAACTGGTACCACTCATTCTGCAGTACCCAAGAGAAAGAAGAAGGAAGAGGGAGAAAGGGAGGGGGGTGCAGTTAGGGCAGGGGAAGGCAGGGAAGGAGAGACGCAACAGGGTACCATGGGACTAACTTGCAGCTGCTTCTGCCTGGGGTCCATTCTGACTTCTCCATCCCTGTGCAGACCAGACTT
Source organism: Leopardus geoffroyi (assembly GCF_018350155.1). Lineage (NCBI taxonomy): Eukaryota > Metazoa > Chordata > Mammalia > Carnivora > Felidae > Leopardus > Leopardus geoffroyi. Next base: position 88,438,921 of record NC_059336.1, on the reverse strand, counting down.
AAATACTTTAGATTTCATTCTCAAAGGTGCTCCTGAGCACACTTGTACACATATCACATGGAGCAGGGAAGAACAGGGTTGTAGGGGATATGGGGAGGTGGAGGGGGTGCCTGGCCTCACGCTTATTTTCAGGTTGGTAATCCCTGTCCTAGTCCTAATTCTGCCTGCTCCCCAAGCCCCAGATTTATCTTAGCCACAACTAAAGCATGCTCCCCACCCACCTGACTGCCCACAGGGGTGCAGCTCAGACTGGAACAGTAACTGCCATTCTGTGTCCAACCCCAGATTCTGCAAGGCCACATGTCCTAAGAAACCAGTGTCAGGGACTGGCTGAAGCCCAAGACCAGGATATAGGAACTTTGTGGGGGTGAGATCAGGGCTCCTACCCCAGGAACCACAATTTAATCCCATGCTGAGAATCAGAGAGTGGAAAAACCACCCCAGATAACCCAGAATATATCAACAGGAAGGAATAAAGAATAGAAGAACCTCAAAAAATAAGGCTCTTGAGTACAGAGGAAGAAAAGCCCCCTGGGATAGAACTATCAGGAATGTTCATTCACAAATTCATCCATCCAGTCATCGAATACTCATTGAGTACCTACTACACGCGAGCACTGTGCTAGACTCTGTGTTTGTGGAATTACGTGTGTGTGTGCATGTGTGTGTGCATGGATCTGGATTTAGGAATGACTCCCCCCCCCCCCCGCCTTACGCCACACACCCACCCACCACAAATAAACACAGACTAGAGCAAGATCCCAGAGCCACCCTCAGTCTCAGCCCCAATCCCAATCCCACCTTCCAGGACCAGCAGGGTTTGTAACTACTTCCCCTGAACCAGCATTGGCCCCTGACTTCACAGGAAAGTCATAGGAGTCCCTACACCTTTGCAGCCTCGACAGACTATTCTTAGGTCCGTTAAGCCCTATAACCATTTTGCATAATACCCACTTGCCTTATTTCTATAAAGCCCCCAGCCCAGTGCTCCCCCTGCTCCCCTTTTTGGGGGCTCCAGGAATGGAAAGGCAGGTTCTGCCAGTGTTTCCCTTTCTGGGATGGCTGGGAACTTGAGGTCTGGGGCTGCCAGCAGATGGTGTGCATCTTCCAGGCTGCCTGGGAGATGGACGGGAAGGGAAGCGGGGCTGTCCACACACTCAGAATCTCTGGGCTGTCACCAGGTCCCCTTGATCCTCCTTCCAAGAAAGAAGGGGGAAAAACATGTCTTTCCGGGCCCTAATCCTCTCCACATGGGCGGGCACCATGAAGAGCCAGGGCCCTGCTGCAGGCACGCAGGCTGGCAGGGGCAATTGTCACTCTACCCAAGGACCCCTCCCCCTGACCTGCAGCTCTGTGACTGCAGAAGCTTCTGCCCGCCCTGCCTTCCTTCCAGAGTCCCCACACTGCCCACCTCCTACCCTCGGCCTGGCCTGCGCCTGGCATCCCCTTGCATACTTCTGCCAAAGGGAAACTGAGGCAGCACCAGCTGACAGACGCCTGCGTGGAAGAAGCCAGGCAAGAAGTGGTTTGCCCTAAGCTGAGGCAGCCCCCTGAACCTGAAGCCCTCCCAAGAGCATCACAGGCGAAGGCGCCCAGGAAAGCTTCCCTGGTGACTATGGAACCCTTACAAATCTATGTAGTGCATCAAGAGGGGCTCACTCGCTCACTTGCACCCCTGGACACTCAGAGCAGAACTCCAGGTGGCCCTCCTCTCAGTGGTGGATGACCCCTGGAGCTCCTTCCCTGAGGGGGCTCAGGTCTGGTGGAAACAAGAGCAGAAGAATGGAAGACCTCTCAGAATGGAGCCCTGAAGGTCAGTAGGGGAGTTAGGGGGTCCCTCTAAGGAAGGTCTGTGTAGGAAGACTCTCCTCTAAGCCAACTCTGAATCCTTCCCAGCTGGGAGCCAGTGAAAGACCAGTTTGCATGGCCAATGTTGCAGCTTTCTTGCTCCAGCAAGATAGATCTTCTGCCTTCACTATAGGCTGCAGGCTCTGAGTCTCGGCTCTTGCCATTGATCTGGGTCACATGGGCCCTGGCCCCCCACGGCTGGGTGTTAGTGACCTCTGGAAGCCAGCATGACAAGCATAGGCATGCAAAAACAGCGGATATGAGCCATACCCACAGTTGCAGCTCTTGGCAGCCCCACAGTGGGAAAAGGCCCACATCTCTGCCGTTCTAGCTCACTTGGGGCCTATCATGGATGCCCCACAAGCAGGACAACACAGCCTGGACCCTGAGGGCAGGGAGGAGCTGCCAGGAGACCAGAAGGCCAGGAGGGCCGGCCCTGCTTTGATCTCGGGTGTCAAAGGCCAGGAAATGCAAGGAGGAGTACTTGCTGCCTGGTGTCCCTAGCAAGCACAGGCCCAAACCACTCCTGCTCTCCTCTGGCTAGCCTGGGTCCTAGCTGACTGGCCAAGGGCCCCAGGCAGGGGGTGGAAAGGCCACCCCCCACCCCACCCCCCCACCCCTACCACCAGTCCCCAACCAATTCAATGGCAACTCTTTGAATAAGAGCTAATTCTGTTGATGTGGCATCTTCCTTTTATATCCCCCACCCTGTTTGTGTCTAGTTCCCCTCCAACCCCAACCCCACCCCCCACCCCGGCTGCCCCCCTGACTTTGATTGCCCCAGACATTTGCATGAAAACAGGAACTTTGTGCTCTGGGCTCCATCTGCTCCTGCTTATTTCTCACTTGGAGCTGCAATCCTTGGTCACACATGCCCCCTCCCCACACACTCACCCTCTTCTACACAGCCTACCCCCAGTGTCAGGGACTGTGGGATTTCTGGTCCCTCAGGCAGGCTAGTGAGGGCTGAGACAGTGGCCTCCTATCCGGGCTCCCACTCACCTTCTGGAGGTCACAGACACAGTGGAACTGGAAAGCTCTGGAGCCTTAAGACTAGACTTCCCTCCTGGACAAGCCCCCACCCCCACCCACCCCATGCCTCTTTCAGTCCCAGAGGAATCTCCCCAACAACCCTGGGAAGAATTCAGGGAGTCCAGGAGGGCCTTCCAGACATCAGCAGCTTCTTGAGTGAGGAGGCTGGGTATATACATCCCAGGATCTCTCTCCTTGAAAGGCCTTGGCCCTCAGGCCCAGCATCCAGGAGTCACAAGCTTGACTAAACGCCATCTTGTGTTGCTTATAGGAATTAAAATGGACAGTACAAAGAAAACCATATTGTTAAATATATGAATAAAAATAGATAAGCCTCTCACAGGGTACTTATTACATGCCAGGCAGTAATGTAAGAATTTTACAAATATTACCCCATTTTTACAAATATGGCCTCACCTATCTTAGATAGATGCTATTATATAGAGATATAATCCTCTCTATACAAGTGGGGAACTGAGGTACAGACAAGTTAAGGAACTTGTCGTGGCTCACACAGCTGGTAAGAGTGACAGAGCCTGCCCTCCTCCATATTCAAAAAACAGTCAGTGCCCAATCAACCCTCTGAATCTCTGCCCATGCTTTGCTCTAGAAGGTTCTTTTTGCTCTTCCTTCCTATCCTTCAAAGACCATTTCCAACTTCCTCAGGAAGCCTACGTGCTCTTGTGTCCATTTTGAAGATGAAGAAACTGAGACCCAGCAGTCACAGACTTTACGTTGAGATCTTACAGGGACTGGGATGCCTTCTAAAACTGAACTCCGGTTATCCAAAAGTGAGAAAACCTTTTTGTTGAGAGATTTTTCATTCCCAGTTGCCCCAAATCAGAAGCCCTCAGAGGCCAAGTGAGCAGGTCAGGAACTGGATTAACCAGTCAGTGTGCAGGGTAGGCAGCCAGGGCCCTCAGAGGAGGGGTCAGCACTGGTGGGCCCCAATTCCTTCCTCTGAAGACTACACCCCCCTCCCCCAGCCAGCGGTCAGTCCTACCCATCCCCCCAAGGTTTCTACTTTTGGCTTCTGCCAGCTTCTGCCCCCAGGCAGCACGTTGGCCATGCCAGAGCCCACATCAAGCCAGCAAACCAGAACTTGAGGGCTCTCTCTGGGCCTGTGCTATCAGATGGGGGAGACAGGCACAGCCACATGGGCGTGGGGGGAGGACAACAGACCCCGGACTGGAGTGGAGGGAACCCGGAGTCTACTTTCATCTCTGTATTGGAGCAAGTCATTTCACCTTCTGGGCCTCAGTTTTCCATTATGTAAAAGAAAAAAGGAGGGCTCATCAACCCCTAAAATACTCTTCCAACCCATACTGGATGAAAAAAAGAGAACAACTGCAAACAGACCAACCCACCTGGAATGGAAGTGAGAGAACACACAAAGGCCACATGTGTGTGTTCACAAAGGGGGTGCAGGAGTTCCTGGAGTGAGGAGAGGTGGCTCTGGAGGGCTTCCTGGGGGAAGCAAGCTGTGCACCCATATCTTGTATGAGGGGACAGAAACCAGCTCCGCAATATGTAACTAGCCTGGCTGAGCAGAGCCTGGGGAGCAGGTGAGGGCCTGGTGCACCGAGAGAGGCAGGGGAGGGGGCCACCAGCCCCACAGGAAGCCCCAGCTTGTTGTTGGGTAACTTCTCCTCCTGTTTTCTGGGAACAAGCTATTTGGAGAAGAGGGGGAGGGAGACCTTAAAGGCTTCCAGATGGGGGGCCCTTCTGTCCAGGCCTGCTGCTGTGCCGCCACAAAGTCTGTACAGCGCTTTCTAAGAATCTCAGCAAATGTGAGCGGGGTGGTTCTGGGACCGCCTTCTAAGCTATTCCCCTGCCTCTGTGATTCCCACCATCCCAGAGCTAATGGGGGCCATATCCTATCCCTTACCATTACTCTCTCTTGCTAAAAGGCTGCAGAGACAGAGTTGGGTCTCATCTCTGTTGCTCTCTTCCACCCCCACCCCAAGATGGTCTTTCAGTGTCTTGGAATCCTGGCAACCCCTCTACCCACTTTGTGGGGTCCGTTTGCCCTGAAAGCAGGGGGCCGGAGAAAAGAGGCATCTCCCCAAGTGTGGGCAGGCCACTGGAAGTTAGAGAGAGAAGACAGAACAGAACAGCCCCAGGATGGTTGTGGAGAGGAGGGGCAGGGGCTGGGGTGAGGGGGAGCAGAAAGGCGCAGGGATTAGGGTCGCTGAGAGTAGTGCCCACCCGCCACTCCCCCGGCAGTCTCTCTTGTGTGTGCAGCCAGGACTTGCTGTGCGGTGGGCTCCCACTCTTCTCCTGTGGTTCCCTGGGGTTATTCTTGTGCTCAGAGACCTCCCTCTTTCCTCTCTCTTCCCCTCTGACCATCTTGGCCTTGATTCTGACTCCTGGCCAATCCCCACCATCAATTACTCCCTGAGGTGGGGTCTTAGGGACATGCAGCCCCATCTTGGAGCAGCTGGCCTCATCTGGGCTGCTCAGGACGGAGCCTTGGAGGGATCACAGAAGGCTTGGGGCATAGACATTGGTGTCAGGGCTCAGTCCCACAGAGTCCCTAACCCCCTCTGTACCTGTTTGGGATTTGTTCACTGGCCTTCTGGTAGTGGGATGGGGTGGGGTGGCACAGGGTGGAGAGGGGGGCTAAGCAGTAAAAGGAGACTTTGAGACTCCACACCTGGGCCTCCAGGTCCTACCCCGGGAGAGGGAAGAAGGGAGCCCCCAGGCCTGGCTATGGCAATGGGCTGGAAATATGCATCCCAATCCCGTCGGGACTCTGGATTTCAGAAGGAGCAGCAGGTTTCCCCCAAAGCTTACTGCTCCCCACACTGTTGCGACACAAGCCTGTGATGAGAAGGCATTTTTATGAATCAATCAGAAACATATGAAGTACACAACATAAGAATAAGGGACAGAAGAGCAGGGACAGGGAAGAGGGTAGACATGCAGAGCCAGAGGTATCCTATCAGGGCAGAGCAGCTCCCTGACTCGGTCTTCAGCTAGCCCTAGACCCAGCTGGGGCCACTGGGTCCCAACCATGGGCCTTTCCTTAGAAGACTGAATAGAGTCTAAGGTCAAGGAGGGCAAGGCTTGCTGGCCCTGCCATGACCCTACCTTGCCCTGAGAGCCTACAGAGATCTGAGTCTTAGCTCTAGGGTCCTACTTTGAATGAAAAGGAACATGAGGGATGGGCTCAGTAGGCACCCACCATTGGACAGGGCCTGTCAAAAGTTGTCCAGAGAAGCCATCCCTGAATGAACGAGTGATGCTCTCAGGCACAGTAGAGGATGGACTGATGTTGGGGGTGTGGGGCAGGGGAGCTCATAAGGAGTAGAAGAACCTGGCTGCTCCATAGGCCTCCTCCAGGCCTTGGCCCTTCCCAACAGATGATTCATGTTCAGATAGGGGCTGGTCATGGCTGGCACCACCTTGAGGCAGAAGGAACTAGAGGGGGCCCTGGTGTGTATGCTCCTAGCCTCTACCCCCAATCTGTCTTGCAAGGCCTGCCTGGGCCATTCCACAGGTAGCACCTACTCCCCCAACCTCTCCCTATTCTGTAGAGGAGCCTCCTGGTGAGCCCCCACCAGATGGTCCTTCCCTCAAGGGCAGGCCTTTGCTCCCTCTGCTGCTCCCACCACTGTGGAACCTTCCTGAGAGGTGTTCTCTGGCCTCCTAGTGCTGGCCCTTTTCCAGTGCTCTCCTGCTGTCCTCACCCCTGCAGCTCCTGGCCCCTCAGCCTCGAATCTGCTCACTGTCCCTCACTCAACATCTGACTCCTTGGCCTACTTCTAGCTAAATCCCTCCTGGGCCAAACCCCCACTGTGCCACTGCCTTCTACTGTGCCACAGACAGGTCCCTGTCCCTCCGTTGCCTCAGTTTCCCCTTCTCCAACAAGAGTTGGGACAGCAGAAACTCCCAGTCCTAGCAGGCTCCATGATTCTGTGAGTTCCATTGCAGGCAATTTGAGGGGCAAATGTATGCAGATGAATATGCAAATGGGCATCTCCAGGATTTATGGGTGGCCTTAATTCCAAGGGGAGGATGTTGGACAGGTGGGGGGGCATTTCAATGAGGCGGCCTCAGTCTGGCTGGGCCCACTAAATCCTGGCCGGTGTCAGCGCCGTAAAGCACTGTGATGAAGGGCAGGCGGCCCGCGGAGGCTACGGTGATTTACAGCCGCTGGAGCCTCCTCCCACGGCCAGGCAGGCAAGCGCCGAGGGACAGGGACGGGGCAGGATTTATGTTGTTCACTTCCCCACCCCGGAGGCAGCGGCAGGCAGTCTGGAGAGCGGGAGAGCGGAGCGCCCAGGAAGGTGACTTTCACCTTCAGAGGCGGCACTTGGCTGGCAGAGAAGGGATGGCCGAAGGGGGCAGGAGAGGAGAGCGTGGAGGGGCGTTTACAGCCTGACCCCTGCCCGGCCCCTAGCCACAGTGGTCTCCTCCAGGCGGCCTTCCTGCACTAACGCTGCCCCCTCACCCCAACCCACTGCCCCCAACTGCCACTTCCCCCTGGGGCCCAACTTTCCAGGGCATGGCAAGGTTCAGCCTGAAAGACTGGAGGCAAGTGGGGTCTAGCGAGTTTCCTTGGCTGAACACAGCTCTCCTTAAGCCTAACCTCACTCACTCTCTTATGCTGGGAAGAGAAATGACAGTCCACTCTGATCTATTTTAGGTAGCCACAAAAAAAAGGAAGTTGATCTCCCTCAACTTCACCTTCCTGAAAGGTGCTTGCGTGTTCTCTCCCTTCTGATCGCCCCTTGTCTCCAGCACGTAAATGCCCTGGGGTGGGGCACTTGGGGCTGCAGGCTCCCCTACACACAGAATCCAACTCCTGAGGTCGCTGGTAAGCTGAATTTTGAAAAGGTAACAGTGTTTCTCCAGTGACTCACCAGAATCTCTCAGAAATGACCGATGTGTCACTCAACCAGGGAGCCCTACTGTGTGCAGGTGCTAAGGCATGAGAGACAGAAGCCTCAGAAGCAAAATTCTCTCGTTGTCAGGGCTGCCCAGCCCCTAGCTCTGAGGGCCTCTGCCTCCTGGCCCACCCCAGCTTCCCCATAAACAAACTTTATGTGTCCTGTTCTCATAATTAAAGGAACCAGGCCAAAAGTCCTCAGGTAAAGAAAGGCTCCTTTTGAGGATGTAAACACATAAATCAAAAGGCCTGGTTCCATTGCGTTGTTCATCTACTGGGCTGACTGTTTTGAGCTGGGGCCGTCTCCCTCAAGTTCATTTTAGGTAAATGTGTCCCGGCCTACCGTCCGTTTGGGCCGACCAAGCAGAGATGCTTCCCTGACCAAAGGCTTCACCTCAGAAACCCAGCAAAGTTTCAGACCATGCTCGAGTCTTACAATTTTGTCTTTAGCTCCTCAGGACTTCTCTGCTCTGGCCATATTTCCTGAGGCGCCCGAATATTTTGTGCCTCTCTTATCTCTCCCCAAAGACCAGACCCAGTTATCGTAAATGCTGTTGTCTCAAGCACGTCTTTGTGATACTGAATTATTCCCAAGAACAAGAGTATGAATGCAAGCAGGGTTCTCTGAGTCCATACAGATGCCAAACTCCAAAGACATTTCTTCCAGTGGGATTTGACCTGGAGATTTGTGCTTAAGGTCTCAGAGACTCGAGGTGCTGGTGGTGGTGGGTAGGGAAGTCACCAGAATGAGTGAGAGGGCTGCAGGGAGGAGGTGAACACACACAAGGTCCCACTGACAAATACATTCACTCTTACTCTCACCTTCAGGGTCCTTTTGTGAGAATTTGTGGGACAAATGAGAATAACTGTGCAATTTGTGTGCTGCCAAAACCTCCCTGTCTAGGGAACAACATCAAAATGCAGTTCCCAGCACCCTGGCCCAGGCCTGAATCACCCCAGAAAAAGGGGCACTTTGACCTTAATTCGTGCGAAGACACCGTATAGACAAACAGCATCCGTGGTGCCAGGCACTGTGAAAGTATGTTTACTTCATTTAATCTCAACAAAGGTAGATGTGATATCCCTGTTTTACAGGCGAAGAACTGGAAGGTGGCAAGGGTCAAGTACTTTGCCAAACTCACAGGGCTGATAAGCAACGGCAGTGAGATTGAAACAGCATGGTGCATTCCCAAACCCAACTTCTTCCTTCTTGGTTCACTCCCTGCCTGCACCCTCAGCTCCAGCTCTGTCCCTTTACTCTGGCTGCTGCAACCCACCAGACCTCAGCCTTAATCGAAGAAGATTAACAATACCAAGTGTTGGCAAATGGGCGGTTGGAGGGAACGTAAAATGGGACAAGTACTTTGGAAAACTATTTGCGAGTCTGTTCCCAAATTAAACATACACCGACTATATGATTCAGCCATTCCACTCCAAGACATATACCCAAGAGAAATGAAATAATATGTCTATATAAAGACGTGTGCGTGAATGTGGCTGGGCAGAAAGGAAGGGAGGGGCATACAGGGGCAGGAGGGGGCTGGAGAGATAGGCCCACTCCTGGGCTGCCTTACTTCACTCCATTCCTCCTCAATCCAAGTCAAAAGCTCTTGGGGTCCTAAGCCAACATGGTCGGGGCCAATGTGAGTGAAGGGGGAAGCCACCTGAGGTCTGGGAAGTGCTCAGAGGGCCTGCTGGTGACTGTGCCCCAGCTCTGGGCTTTCTGTTGGGAGTGGAGCAGGGTCCCTGCCAGTGGTAAGGGCTGGGCTGGCATGAGGGGTAAGGATGGGAGAGAGGGTGGAGTGGCGCAGGCCTAAGTGGAGAGTAGCAAAACCAAGAATGAGGCAGACAGAGGAATTAAGGCCAACCGGGCTTAAAAGCTCACAAAGTGCCTATTAGCCGAAGGGCTGCAGTATGGCAGCTCTGTGGGAGCCCAAAATTCACCTGTGCCACTGAGATGAGATGCTTATTAAGGGCTCCAGCTGGGTAAGAAACCCAGGCTGGCTGGATTTGCCCCTTGGATGGGTAGCCTCAACTTCTAGGCTGAAAGTTATAGGGAACTGATGCTGGGTGGGCAGGCAAGAGTCTGACTCCCTTCCCAGCTAGGCTACGCCCCACCACCCCAACTTCTACCCCATGCTGGCTCTGAGCCCGAAGACTGGAGAACACAGGAAGCCCCTTCCCCTGCTGGCAACGAAAAGTCTGTAGGTCCCGCTCTGGTAGCTGGGAGTGGGCAGAGCTGAAGTACCCTCAGGAGCCCCTGGAGGTGGCCCCCTCCTCACCCCTCCTCCTTCTGCCCATGCCCCTGGTTCCCTACTTCTATGTCTGCTCTCTGCTGGGATGGAAGCCTCACGTCTTCTGCCCCCCAGCACTCTGCCCTGGTTGCCCTTGGCAGCAGCCAGGGTGGAAGACCAGGCCGTCCATAGCCCCAAGAGAAAAGACAGTGCCACGGGCTAGTTCCACGCATCCTCAAAATGGCATTAGCTCAACTGGGGGAGATTGGAAGCAGGGAGGGCACACTGATTCCCTTCCCTGAGGCTGATGTTCACGATCAGTTTGGAGTTACATCTGTCACTTGAAGAATTAAAGTGCCTTCCAAAGTCAATCAGGATCACTTACCTTTCCCACCTACCATTTTGGACAACTTAAGTCAGCAAAGGGAGTCCAGTATCTGCTGGCTTGGCTGTCCTGCCAGGGGAGCACAGAGGAGCAGGACTCCTTGCTGTGGCCGGGACACTGCCCTGACCCCACCCCTGCCCACCCCAACTTGAAGCTAATCTCTCTCATTCTGCGCTAGGACTCCCATCCCACTCACCACACTTCCCATGTGAAAGTACACAGTTCTCAGGTCCAGTTTACGGGGTTTTGCCCCTTGTTTTCAAAAGCAATTTCTCTCTTTGTCCCAAATGTCACTTCCACTGCCCAGTTCAGGCCTGCACAACTTCTGATCAGAGCTCTCACAGTCCCCCCACTCCTCCGCCCGGCTGAGGTCGGCCTGCTTTTCCCCACCCCCCAACTCCTCCCTCCCACCAGTACAGCTGCTCAGGAGAACCATCCACCTACTATGTGTCTGGGACCACAGGAACCGGAGGCAAGGACAGGTCTGTTTTCCAGTGCAGAAGATGGATGTGAACCAACTAGTGCAGCAGAGTTATCCTGCAGTGCAGGGCATGCCCCAGGGGCAGTCTGGGTCCCAGAGTCATGGAGCACATCTGGGAGACTGCATTTATGGAGTACTGGAAGAGGACTAGAGCTCTGCTAGAAAACAGTGGTGTTCTCAGTAGTAAACAGCCTGTGCAAAGGCTCAGAGGCTGGTTATCAAGGTCTTCTGTGCCCTGATCACACTTACTTATTGTGCTGGTCAAGCTCTTATGTCTGTATGTGACAAAAAGACCACCTCAGACTGACTTAGACAACAAAAGGAATGTGTTGACTTTTAACCCAAACTCAACAGATTGAGCCAGAGAAGCTCGACCCAGCAGCTTAACGGACATCACCAGAGTTTTGGTTTCTCTCTGTGTCTTTCTTCTAATATTACCTTCGCAAGATGACCCTCCAGCACCTTCCAAATCTCCCTTTCTATGTAACAGTGACAGGCCTCCCGATGCCACCCTTCTCTATGCCAAAAACATACACACCTTCCCTTCCTTTCCCTTTTCTTCCCTTTTCTTCCCTTCCCTTTGTTGCTGGGGCTTTACTCACTCAGAATTACAAATCTTTCCTTGAAGCTCATTGGCTAGGACTTGGTCAAATCTCCAACTCTGAACCAATCAGTGAGATCCAGAGAATATGATTCTCTCATCGGCTCAGGCCAAGTCATCACTCCACCCACCCTTTACTGTACAGGTGAAGCGTGGGCACAAAGAACCTGGTAGCCAGGAGTACCAAGATGGACACAGGGCTGGAGAAGGCACCTGTCCTATGCATGACTGTAGGCTGAGAGGGTCATCTGGGGTTTGCTTCAAACCAAGTAACAAGTCTTGAAAAGGGAGACTGGGAGAAAATGGTGGGCCCCCAACTTCTCCCTACTTTCCTTTCTCCTGATTTATCTATTCCATATTAGTTAAGCTGGAAAGAGAGCATTAGCTCTCAGCAGTGCAATTTTCATCCCTATATCATCCCTATATGGAACAATCATGTGTGTGGGGGTGGGTGGAGGAGAGAGGGAAAGTGGGAGAGGGGGAGAAAGAGAGGAGAGGGAAGCAGAGCTAAAGGGAGAGAGGACTGTAGGTATATAGTCTCCAAATCTTCATTGCTGGTGTCATCTTTCTTTGGAATACAGGGAAGTGTGGGGATTGAAAACCCTTACTTCCAAATACAAAACAGTCATAGCCAAGAAAAAAAGTACACAGAAAATGTGACGCTGACCTTGAACCCAATGAATGAGGCTCTCTCTGGGAGGCTGAGGCACCTTCTGTGGTTCCATGGCCAATGTGCACCTGGAAAGGAATGGGGCTGTGACTTTGGGCACCTGTTTTGCCCGGGGCAAGGCCAGCCCTTCTCCCCCAAGGAAGCTACAGCCCCAGCCTCTGGCATTTCCTGGGACAGCCCGAGGTGGGTGGGATAGTCTGCAAGGGTCTCAAGCCTTCAGTTCCACAAATCATCCTGTTTTAATGCAAATGGCAATTGCCAAGAGTACAGCATGTTTTCCTGTGTCAGCAGCTCAGTGACTAATGTCCCAAGATAAATGGCTTTGCTTTGCCTTGTTTAGAGTGATTCTGTAATCTTTCCCTCCTTTCTGCTGAGGGGACTCCCCAGATCCTTCCCAAGTGCACTCCAGGGCTGAGGAAGCCTGGGCATCAGGGCCACCAGCTGTGCTGGGGTCATTCCATGTGCAGTGAGAGGCAGGAGCAGGTGAGAACCTGGGCTGAACAAGTCTGGAGCGGACTGGCCATCAGTCCTCAGCAAATGACTGGGGAAGAGCTGAGAACAAGCTCTACATTCAGGTCAGTGTGCAGCTCAGGTTGGAGGGAGGATCCAGAGCACCCAGGACTACAGGGGAGAAATTTGGGTCCTGGGATAGAGACAGAGAAGAATGGCCAAGTAGGACAAGGGAGAGGTCCAATGCCATCTTGTGCCACGTGGGTATTCCTAAACAGCCAGAGATGGGGAACGGTTATTTTTATTTGTTTACTTTTTGACCAGTGAAGATTTAGGGTTTGGGGAATCTTGGCCCTAGCACCTACTGTCTGTGGCATCTTGGGTGGTATTGTTCTCATTTTACAGATGAGGAAATGGAGGCTTACAGTAGCTAAGCAATTTGCCCAAAGTTCCACACGTAGCTCATGGCAGCCTTCAAACCTAAACCAGGACAGTCTAGCTTCAAAGTCAATAGTGTTGAATGAAGCAGCAATTGGGAGAATAGATCTCCCCAGGTACCTGGTGACTTCTGACCACCCATCTGAAACCCCAGCTCCTCACCCTTCCAGAAATGCATCCTTGCTTAACCATAGTGCAAATGTTGTGGTTTATATTTCCACCCTTCTGCCTGCTGAACACATTTCCCAGTCCCCTTGTGGATGGTGGACCATGTGATGTGCATGACTTTCAGGCCGGAGCATTTCACTGTCAGTGTCAAGCCCTCCAGAGCTCTCCCTTTGTCACAGCAGCAGGCACTATTCTGAATTGCTGCTCCATCAGCCTGGGTCCCACATAAGGACATCACAGACAGGACCCCAACCAACTCACAGTGGACAATGGAACATGAGTGAGAAATTAGTCTTTACTGCTACAAACCACTGGGATTTGAGGTGTGTTACTGCAATTAAACTTATCCCCTCTGGACTGATAGTCTCCCCTGTCTGGGAGAAGGGAGCAGATGAATTCTTGTAGATGTACACAGCCGTGTTCAGCAGAGAGGAAAGACAGGAAACCCATTTCCATCAGCCCCACACCACCCTGTTTCAGAGAGGCCAAATGGGACAGAGAGAAATGAGCATTGGGGGGAAGCAAGGATTCCAAGAGCCCCGAGCCAGAGAGCTTTCAGACTGCAGGGTCACCTGGCCTCTCTGAGGTCAGGACGGCACGGTCAGGGAAGTCTATTTCACACAACCCAGATCCAGATGGCTGGAGCCCGGAGCTGTCTAGGCCTCATGCAAGAGAAGGAGCTGAGGTGCCCCTGCACCAAGCATCACCAGGACCTCTCAAAGTAGTGGATGGGAACAGATTCAGTTGGGCATCTTTGAAGACAGGTCCAGGGCACTGGTGCCCAGTTACCTGAGTGCAGACTCCCTTCTCCAGGCAAACTTTGTGGGCGGTTGACAGGGTCCTTCGTGGGTATGAGCCCTGGAACACAGACTGCTGCAGCAGGGACCGGGCTGCAGCACAGGGGAAGCAGTCTCCTGGAAGTGGGTCTGAGCCCAGTGGAGAGTGTGGGCACTAACCCTTCCCTTGGGTTGTCTTCCCCTCCTTTGGCATAAGTTTGCCCATCTCCCATTTCTGAAAGACAGCTACAGGGGAAGCATGTAGACTCTAAATTAGCCCCTTTGGATCTGGTGGTTCTGAAGCTGCATTTGAATTGGGAGAGACCCTGGAAGCTGATGCTTACAGGGGATACCTGTAGAAGAGGGAGGGGACGGTGTAGACTTTCCCATAAGTGGCAGCTGCCTGATTGGTGTGATAGAGGGGTGCTTCAGGCCATAAGTGACCTCCAAATACCTTTCCACCACTTCCCTCTCTCCCTGTGGTCAGGGCTAGCCTTTACTCACTCTTTACCTGACATCTCTTGCCTCCCAGTTCCTCAAAACTACCTCCCCGCCTCCCAAATATGCCTGAAAGGTCTCATCAGCCTTCTTTCGCAATGTGCTGAGTTCCTTCCAGAAGACCTTGGAAGGGCTCTGCTGCTTTCTGGAGAGGTGGTGAATAGTGGAGCCCCTCTCCCCCAGCCACGACTGGCAATCTGGAAACTGCCTTGGAAGCAAACACTGATAATACAACTGCCTTTTATTGTATCCTCAGCAGAAATGTGCACAGTCAACAGCCCAGCCTTTGAGATGAGACGAATCTGGGTTTCATTCCTAACTCTGCCATGTGCCAGATGTGTGAACTCGAGCCAGGGCTTCAATTCTGTCGGCCTCAGTGTCTTCATCTGTGAAATGGTGATAACATTAGTCCCACACTATGATAGCACTCATACAAGGGTACAACAGGCTGAAAGAAGACACAGCCCTTAGCACAGGGTCTGTCTGACATGAAGCACGTATATGTGCTTAATAAATGATATTTAGGACTAGTGTGCTCTCCTGGGTGGGCAAGAAGCAGAGAGGCACTTACAAGTCGCAACAAGAAAGCAGTGAGTTTGCCCGACTCAAAATGGCAGGAAGAGGGCTGGGGAACCGTGCAAGGGGCCCAGGCAACAATACCCTAGAAGCATGATCAGCAGAACACCCAAATACTCAGCACCCTGATGCAGAGCCCACAGACAGAGAGGAGGCTCCAGAGCCCAGAATTTCCCCCAACCAGCAGGTCTAGAGCCAGCCCAGCACTACCTCAGGCAAATGTCTGAACCCATTTGTTCAGTGTCCAGAACAGTTCAGAAACCATCTCTGGGAAAAAGTTCCTCCTTAGCCTTACCCCTATCCACCTGTGTCACAGCGATTTTGTTTCTGCTATTGCATTGTTGTGTTGCCTTTTTTGACCTTCAAACTGCTTGTGGGTATTTCAGAAGAAGCCCATGTTGGGCTTGCTATCCAGGCCAGTGAGATTGGGAGCAGGGACAGTAAGGATGGCCAGGTCCCATTCAAGAGCCCAGAGAGAACTGAAAAGGCTCAGGAGAAACCAAAAAGATGTGGCTTTAGGGATGCTTGAAGAGGATACGGCACCTCCTTCCTCAATCTCCCTAGAGGGGAATTTTACCCAAAAGTGTTCCAACATACATCAGTCATTCAGCTGCAGTCTAATTTGCGTATAAATAATTAATATGGGACTCTCAGGTCAAGAGGCCAACCTCCCACCTCCATCTCAACATACAGAAATGTCAGATATGTTTGTTAATTTAATATATATGTATATAACCATGTTGTAGAGAATAAAGAAAGGAAGATATTCACAGGCATATAATGGAGAAGGAAAGCAAAGTGATAAGCAGAAACTGAAGGGCAGCCAAGAGTTGGAACAGAGATGAGTCACTGGTGATAGGGACACTGTGCCAGGACAGGTTCCTGTGTGAAGCCAGGGAGCCATGAGCTTACAGCTGGCCCACCAGGCAAGTCTGGATTGACTCTGCCCACGTCAGGCAGGCGTCTGGACACACGCAGTTTATCTCAGGCCAGAAATAGACATGCAGTCCAAGAAAGAAACTAAGCCCATGTCCCTGTGTAGATATAAAGTTCAGAACTATTCCATCTACATGGAAAAACATGTAGACAAAGTTGTTCATATGATACCTTGTCCACAACTCCAAACCCCATGGAGCTGGAGCTAAGGCAACCACAAAATCACCCTGTAGGGAAGGGCATTTGACAGAACACCGCCGTGAGAGATGAACTCTGAGAGTTCAACAAGATTATCCATCAATAGGATAGAAGTGGAATGTGTAACTGACAAGCATGGACAGAAAAAAATGAACAAAAAAAAAAACTGATTCAACAGAAAGTAGGAATGGAGGGGAAGTAAAGAAGCAAAGTAAAGCATGGTAAATAGGAACAAAAATGATATTGCAGAAGTAATTTCAAATATATTGATACTCATGATAAATGAATTTGAATGGGTGAAACCTTTATTAAAAGACAAAATTTTGGGGCACCTGGGTGGCTCAGTTGGGTGAGCATCAGACTTCAGCTCAGGTCATGATCTTGTGGTTTGTGGGCTCGAGCCCCACATCAGGCTCTGTGCTGACAGCTCGGAGCCTGGAACCTGCTTCAGATTCTATGTCTCCCTCTCTGCCCCTCCCTCCTCTCTCTCTCTCTCTCTCAAAAAATGAAAAAACATTTAAAAATATTAAAAGACAAAATTTTGTAATGCTTTTCCCTTTAATTCATATATATGCTACTTATGAGATAAATATCTAGAATTAAGACAGAGAGTTGGCAATAAAGATGTGCAACAGCACACACACACATACACACACACAAATGCTAACCAAAAGGGGACTGGTGAAATATTAATTAGTAGAAGAAAACCTTGCATGGAAATGACAACCATTTCCTAGTCTTAAAAAGAAGTATCCATTAAAATGGTGTAATAATAATGCCTTCCATACAACTAACAATACAAACTCAAAACATGTAATTGGCAGTATTGAAAGGAGAAGGTAACAAATCCATAGTCAGAATGCACCACTCTCAGAAATGAATAGATCATGCAGTCAAAAATTGCTCCCATTATAAAATATTTGAATATAAGTATTTGAACAATAAAATTATAGATTTGCTGTAATAGAGCCATACAGTACTTTGCATCCAATAAGTAGAAAACACATATCATTCAAGCATACACGGGTCATTTGAAATACTTGATCTGAACTGCATGTTAAAGCTGGTCTCATCTAATCGCAAACACTCAAAACGAAACAGACCACATGTTCTGCCACACAATAAAAACCCCAAATAAATCATCAAAAGAGGACACCCCCAAAGCCCATATATTTGGAAACAAAAAGCAAAACAATCCCACTGCCAAATAATGTATAAGTTAAAGATGAAATCATTAAAACAAATTTTGAACATGTTAGAACTAAAACCAAGGAAGACTGAAAATAAGACTGAGGATTCACCTCAAGAAGCTGAGAATAGAATAATGGAGCAAACGAAGAAGAGGAAGAAGGAGAAGGAGAAGGAGAAGGAGAAGAAGAAGAAGGAGGAGGAGGAGGAGGAGGAGGAGGAGGGGGAGGAGGAGAAGGAGGAGAAGGAGGAGGAGGAGGAGGAGGAGAAGGAGGAGGGGGAGGGGGAGAAGGAGAAGGAAAAAAGGAATAATAAAGATGAAAGCCAAAAATAATAAAATAAAAATAAATAACAAAAATAGAAAGGAACAATGAAATAAAAAGTGGTTGTTTGGGAGAAAGAAAACCCTCTAATATGGCTGAGAAAAAACATAATATGTTATACTAATATTATTATATTATTATAATACAATCAAGCAAACATAACTATTGATATAGTAGTGTTATTGGGGGGGGGGGCTTCTGGTAGCTGCTTCTGTGTTAATCATGCCTTTCTATTTTTTATATTTCATGATACTTTGATAGCTGAGGCTCTGCTGTCCCAGAGACACTGCCCCTCCCAGGGGGAGCCAGTTCCTAGAGATAGGAAGACTCACCTATAAGCACCTTTCAGGAGCAAACCAACAATCCTGAGCCCATACTCAACCATGTCCTTTAACCACCCCAGGGCCAACCACAAGACAATTAGGCACAGCCTTTTTGCCCCAGATTCTGCTGAAACTATTCAAACTAGCCACTCCAAAGCCTGCTTACTCTGCCCATTCCTTCTTATAGAAACCACAATGAAGTTTCTTGCCCATGCTTTCCTCTCACGCTCTCTGCCTCCTGACTGACCCTGGTGCTTCCCCACATGGCCCTGTGTGGTGTGGCATGCCCCTTCCTCTTGGGAACGTGAGTCACAAATTATCCTTTCAATGCTAGTCATGTCCTGATCTGTGCCCCTCCATACCAGAAAAACAACAAAGCCTACATTTTATTTATTTATTTTTTTAATTTTTTTTTTCAACGTTTATTCATTTTTGGGACAGAGAGAGACAGAGCATGAACGGGGGAGGGGCAGAGAGAGAGGGAGACACAGAATCGGAAACAGGCTCCAGGCTCTGAGCCATCAGCCCAGAGCCTGATGCGGGGCTCGAACTCACGGACCCCGAGATCGTGACCTGGCTGAAGTCAGACGCCTAACCGACTGCGCCGCCCAGGTGCCCCCAAAGCCTACATTTTAAAACAACTTCCCCATCGCTATTCCAGAAGGAGAAAGAGGAGAAGACGCATCAGGTGGAAAATGTGAGAGATGAACATTATCTTTAATCTTATAGGTAGAAGGTCCCACGGATGACCAAACACTATTTATGAGAGAGGAACCACGCTTAAATATTGCCTGGTGAAGTTTTAGGATGTCGGAGATGAAATTTAAAATCTTTTTAAGTATTTGAGGGGAAAAAGTTTACGTGTCAGGGTAAAGAGGATTGAATCGGAATCAATCTTCTCCTTTACAGCCCTAAATACACAAAGAAATATGATAATCATATAATAATATCTACAAAGCTCCAAGGGGGAAAAGACCACATTCAAGACAAGAAAGCTACGATTCATTTGTGAGGTCAAGTAAAAGACAGTTTTCAAACATTTAAGCATTCAGATGTATACTACACACCCAAACATGCGGAACAATTTGCTCCAAGTAATGTTCCAGCTAAGCAAGAAACAAATAGGAAAATTAGCAGAACTCAAGGTTATGAAAACTCAACATTAGCATTGTTGATGTCCAAATGAAATGTCCAAAACATCCAAACTAATGACTGAAAGAGAAGGTACATAAATGTCTAAAATACTTACTGCAAGAGAAAGTATACATACATGTAAGAAATAAATTCATAATACCAATCTTAATTTTGTGTATCAAGAAAAAGGGGAGGGAGAAGTAGGGAGGAAATTTTAAAAGCATGAAACCATCATATACAGGGGAAATAAATATATATTTTCTTTTGAGGTTGGTAAAGCAATAGTACATACATGGGGTGTGTGTGTGCATGCACGTGTCTGAAGGAACCAGGAGGAGGCTAGAAATGAAAAGTGTAAACTTTCAAGAAACTTGCAAAGCCAACCTGAGAAAATGGCAAAAGGAAAAAGGAAAACAAGGAAGCATAAAGAGGAGAAAGTATTATCATATGAGACATGTGATTAAAAACCTTGACTCCAGAGCCTCAGGACTAAAATAACACTGAGAACTCCATTCTGGGGATGCCCCCATCTCTCATGGCTGGGTCTACTTTCTCTTCTCCCATTTGCAGTAATCCACTCCCTCTGGTTTCCAGTCTACCTATAGGAAGATGGCCACGGAGCAGGCAGCAACCAAGTATGTATCCCCTTAGACCCAAAGAGCAACAAAGTTGAGTGAAAATCCTTATCCCATTCCCACTATCCAGGGAGGATTCTGATGGGCCCAGGGTGCATCAGATGCCTATCTCTGGAGCAAACAAGTGTGGCCAGGGACAGAGTCTTATAGAACGCCCCCAAAAGTGGACCACCTTCCAGGAAAAGGATGGACAATCTGCTAGGTGCCCATTACCTAAGGAGAAGCAAAAAGAAAGCAATATTCATATCAGACAATGCAGAATTCACAGCAAAAAAGCACCTCACTACCTGAAAGGGGGAAAAGGGTTATCCTATATTGGTAAATTGTAGAAACAAAGGAGAATGTAAGAACCATGAATCCGTGTGCACTGAATATTGCATTAAACGTACGAAGTCAAAAAGGTTAAAAATTAAGGAGTAACTGAACAAAACCACAGTGATAATGGAACGATTAATATACCTTACCATTTCTGAGAGACGAAGTAGACAGAAATTTCATGAGAATACAGGAGAGTTCAAGCCTATTATTAAAATTTTGATTTAATAGATCTATATCAAAATGTGTTCTCTAGAAGCAGAAAATATGTATTCATTTTAAATGGCCAAAGAATAGTTACAAATTCAATCATATGTTAGGCCACAAAGAAAATCTCATTAAAAATATCAAAAGTAGAAATAGTACTATGCACAAATTCAAACCACAATGCAACAAAAGTAGAAGTTAATAACAAAAGAGAAACAAAGAAACAAAATGAAGCCACTCTGGAGAGTCGGGAAACTTGTCTTAATAGCCAGAGAGTCAAAGAGAAAATCAAAACCACAATTAATGATTGTTTATGAAACAATGAGGAGCTGTAGCAAAGAGAAAACACAAAGCTCTAAAGAATAGAATAGCTCTTTATATAGTTTTGTTTTTCTCATTAAACAGAAGAAATCAAATGAAACAAGCCTTCAAGTCAAAAGCTTACAAGTAAAAAGCAAAAGAGTGAAGCTATGAAAAGCTAAAGAAGAACTTGAAGATAATAAGAAGGTGATAATTTAAAAATAATAAAAACTATAGATCTGAGAAATTTAAGAGCTGGATCTTTGAAAAGACCATAATTAAGATAACAATAGTGACTGTTGATGGGGCATTCAACTAATGGCCAAGTATTGTGCTAACCACTTTAACATTCACATTCATTTCAGGATGGCCCCATGTGATAGGAAGTACAGATATCTCCATTTCAAAGTCCAAAAAACTGAGGTCTTGGGAGTTAAATGTGTGTCCCAGATCTGTCCATGCCCAGAGCCAATGCTCTTAGTCATTGCACAATTCTTCTAGTGGGACAAATCAAGGAGAAGACATGGAGACTCACAATGCAATGGAGAAGAAAGGCATACAACCACTACAGAAGAGAATTTAAAATTAGGGGAAAATACTACACACAACCTGATACTACGGTAACTGTTTTTTCTCTCCCCTCTTTTTTTTTTTTTTTTTTTTTTTTTTTTTATTGACAAGTTTATTTGACACAGTTGGGATCATATGCCTCCTGCAGTTGGGTCTCCTTTCTTTTTCTATGTAGAAATAATTTCAAACTTAAAGGTTGCAAGAAGAGTACAGAGAACTCTTTCCCCTAAACCATTTCAGAATAATTTGCCCATGGGATGCTCCTGCACCCCCCAATACTTGAGTGTGTATTTCCTTAAAGTAAGGGCATGCTCCCCCATCATCTCAATCTCATCGAAACCTGGACAACAATATGGATTCGCTTCTACCATCCAATCTACAGACCCCATTCAAGTTTTACCAACTGTCTCCACAATCTCCATAAATAAACAGGTTCAACCCAGAATCACATGTTGCATTTAGTTGTTATTTCTCTTCCATCTGGAATGATACCTCAGTCTTTTCTTTACTCTTGTTAAAAAGGAAACAATATGCCCAATACGGAGTCATTTGCACACAGCCACCCCTCCCACCCCCCAACCCCACCCCTGCCATGACACCAAACTGAGACTTACAGTGTCAACTTACTCTGGGGAATGTGACATTTTAACAGTCAATGTGAAATTTCCCAATCAGCGCTAGTGAGGCCATCTGCAGGACAAAGACCATATCATCCCTCTACCCACCACCCCAATCCCACCTCCAAAAATAGATGTCCTGGCCTGGAACAGCCCTTCCTTCTCTTTTGCCAATAACTTCTTTGCCCTGCCCTCCTGACTATAAAATCCTTCCATTTTGTACATCTCAGAGCATTTCTCTACTTGCTAGACGACATGCTACTCAATCCATGAATCACTTAATAAAGCCAATTAGCTCTTCAAATTTACTCATTGAATTCTTATTCTTTCACACTTCTTAACCTTGATACACTTGAAGATGCAGGCCAGCTATTTTTGCTGAATGGCCCTCAGCTTGGATTTGTTTGGTATTTCCTCATGTTACATATTTTGAATAAGAACATCATACGCTATGGGTCACATGATTTCAATTTGACCTTGATTACTGAATTAAGGGAGTGTCTTCTACTGTTAAGTGACTCTTTTTCCAAAGCCCTTTGTAATCAATAATTACTTTATGGGAAAGTTTTCTGAGACTATGTAAGTAGTTTCTCAACTACCCTTGTAATATCCACTGATGTTTCTTGGCTGAAATCACTTATTACTACTATGAAGGTTGCCAAATAGTGATTTTCAAATTCCATCATCCCTTCTATGTGAGTTGACATTCTACTTTTAAGGAAAGGTTTTTCTGTCCTCTCCACTCATATATTTGCTTGTTTATTTCATCACTGTGGACTCCCAGATTCCTATTTCATTTAATTGTAAAAATCTGTTACTATTCTCTGGTAGTTTGTCAAATTATCCCAGATTTGGCCAGTAGTGCCCCTTCAATCTGATCTCTATGTCCTCTTGACCTGTACTCATTATTCTTTGAGCGCTTTTTTACTTTCTGGAACAACAGGATGTTCTAGGCTCATCTTGTACTCTTTCTTCCCCAGTCCTGGAATCCTCCACTTCTTTAAAAGTCCTCAGTGGAGAAAGGTGCTTTAAAAACACAGATCTGGACAGTAGGTGAGTTCACTGCTATTAAGGTTTCTCAGAGCACAGAGGTGAAAAATACCCATCCGTATCTATCTGTCAATCATCTATCTATCAATTTATCTATCTATCTATCTGTCTACTTACCTATCATCATCCGTTTGTGGTAGGCAGCTCCAGGATTGCCCCTAAATAATCCTCACCTCCTGGTATTCAAATTCTTAGTAATCCTCTTCTCTCTAAAGTGAGGTGGACAGTGACTCACTTCTAACAGAATATGACAAAAGTTCCAGTTCCAGTTTAGGTTTATGTCACATTGCAGCTCAGGTTACAAGAAGACTGTGACTTCTCTCTGTCTTATCCACTTGGAAGGAAGTCAGCTGCCAGGCTGTGGGCTGCCTGATGGAGAGGTCCACATAGCAAGGGACTGAGGGCACTTCCAGCCAACAGCCAGCGAGGAAGTGACCCTGCCAACAACCACATGAGTGAGACTGGAAGCGGGTCCTTCTCTAATAGAGCCTTCAGGCGAGACTACAACCCTAGCTGACAGTTTGATGGCAGTCTTGTGAGTCCTTGAGTCAGAGGCACTCACTGAGTTACTCCTGGATTACTGATGCACAGAAATTATGAGATAATCAATATCTCTTGTTTTTTAAGGCACTAAGTTTGGGGTTACTTTATGACACAGCAATAGAGAACTAAGTACACACACACACAAGACATGCATTTATTGCTAGATCTCTGCTTTATATTTAAAACCATGAGTTCACCCAGACCTCTAATTCCAATTCAACACCATAGGATCCACTCTACTTCTCGTCTTTTCCGTAACTGTAACACACTTCTCAGAGAGTGAGGATTTGGCTCTCATTATTCTTTTTTTTTTTTTTTTTTTAATTTTTTTTTTCAGCGTTTATTTATTTTTGGGACAGAGAGAGACAGAGCATGAACGGGGGAGGGGCAGAGAGAGAGGGAGACACAGAATCGGAAACAGGCTCCAGGCTCTGAGCCATCAGCCCAGAGCCTGACGCGGGGCTCGAACTCCCGGACCGCGAGATCGTGACCTGGCTGAAGTCGGACGCCTAACCGACTGCGCCACCCAGGCGCCCCTTGGCTCTCATTATTCTTAATATGCTTACTTATTGGATTGCACCCCCGCCATGACAAGTTTCCTCTCCCTGCTACCACCACCCCATGCAGGCTTCCTCCTCAGCCTGCTCGAAGCCTCACACCCCAAGTTAGAGCCATGGGCACTACCCACCCTGTGTGGACCCCTACCTTGTCCAGGCCCACCCAGTGACTCCTGGCATTTAAGAAGGGAGGAATGGAAAACAGCAAGGAGGCTGGGAAGAAGGCAGTTTAGAATACCAGCACTGATTCCAAAAATATAGAAAAAGGACACCGAAATAAGCTTGAAACAAATTGAGAAACCCTTAGAGATGTACCCATCAAACGGTGTTAGGCCCAGAAGTATTTCAGACTCTCAGGAAATAGATCATTACTGCACTATATAAACTCTTCCAAGACCAGAGAACAATATAGGAAATACTTCAAGTCATTTTACAAATCTTGCAAAAACTCTGATATCAAACCTGAATAAAGAGATAAAAACTTGACATAAGTCAATAAACTGAATTCAGCAATACATTTCAAGAGTAATGCATGACCAAGCAGATTTAACTGCAGGAATGCAGTGGTGGGTCAAAACTAGGAAATCTTTTCACTTTAAATGAGTAGCTATAAGGACGTAGAGAGAGATCACAGCTGACATCAAATGGAGTTTTTAAAAATTTGGTCTTTTCCAAGACATATTAGGTAGAACTTTTTTTGGTTGCAAGTAAAGAATCCAAGTCAAGTTTATTCACATAGGGCTATCTCATGGAAGTCAATAAATCAGAACTAAAAAAGAGTAAATGTTGGAAAGGAAAAAGCAAAACTTTTTCAATTCTTTTCATTGAGAATAAATACTCTAAAAGCAATAACTTTCCCATAAATCAACAATATCCAGCTTGAAAAGCCAATAGGGAAAAATTCCATTTACAATATCAACAAAGGTACCTAAAGTACCATGCAATCTAAATGGGATTGTTTTTAAAATTTGACAAAACAATTCTAAAATTGAGGTAAAAGACTTAATGGAAGCCAGGAAAAGCTTGAGATGTTGCCTCCTAGACACTAAAAACTTAACATCTCTCAAGTGCTTACACCATACTTAGCACTGAGCTAAGAGTTTCACATGCATTGTGGATCTCTGCTCCTTCCAAAAACTCAGTGAGGCACAATTATGTGCTCCTGTAAGATGTTAACAAAGTTTGCCATTGCTACAGAAGTACTAAATGTCAGGAGTCTGTACTTGAACCCTGGACTCATTACTTCAGAGCTTAAAGTGTAACCACTATGCTAATTAAATATATTACAAAGCTAGAGAAATTAAAACAACCTGGTGCTGACGGAGAATTCAATTGAACAAATAAATTTTTAAAAACATGTATGCCTAAGGATGCCTGGGTAGCTCAGTCAGTTAAGCATCCGACTTTGGCTCAGGTCATGATCTCACGATTCATGGGCTTGAGCCCTGCATCAGGCTCTGCACTGACAGTTCAGACCGTGGAGATGCTTCAGATTCTATGTCTCCCTCCCTCTCTGCTCCACTGCATCTTTCTCTCTCTGTCTCTGTCTCTCTCTCAACAATAAAAACATTAAAAATTTTTTAATATGTATACCTACATTATTCCCATCTAAGAATCAAATTACAGATTTACTTTTTCTTATACTTTATTTCTTCCATGTTTTATTATGATGAAGAGTATAAGGAAGAATTTATTTTACCACTTTTTTCAAAAAAAGAGCTATTGGTTATATTTATCAATTCTACTCTTTTTCTTTGTGTAACTCATTGCTTTCTTTATTACTCTTTCCCTCCTTATTTCCTTTCGTTTCTTTTTCTTTCTTTCTTTTTTTAGTTTCTTGCATTGAATGCTTAATTTTTTAGTGTAATAATGAGGCACTTCACGCCCGTTTATTTTTCCAAATGAACTTTGCATTCTCTTTAAGTTGGGAAAACTTTCCATGAGATGTTTATCAGAATTTTATTAAAGGTATAAAATAATTTGTGGTACAATGACATTTTTATGTATTGAATCTTCCCAACAAGGAGCATGTCCTTCCATTTATTCAAGACCTTTCTTCTGTCTTTCAGTAACATTATATAGTTTTATTTCTATGGGTTCTGCACAGTTTTCAATAGTTCATTCCAGGGAAATCTTTTTTGTTTTCTTAACTAGCTATTGCTATTTTATAAGAAAGCTTTTGACTTCATTAACTGAGGTCATTTTGTGACTGGTTCCCTTATGAACTCTCTTCTCCTGTTCCATAGGGTGTTCAAGGTAGAAAAAAATTATTATATGCAAATTTTGATAATTTCATTTCCTATTTCTTAGTTTCTTCTTTCAGTTTCCTGAATAATCGTATTAGCTAAAACTTCTAGAACAATATCAACTAATAATGGTTATGGTGCGATCTTTGTCTGGCTTACTAATGTAAATGCCTGTTTAATTTTTTAAATTACACTTTTTATTTTGAGGTAATTGTAGATTTACATGCAGTTGTAAGTCAAAAAGAGACCTCATTTATCCTTTACCAGGCTTCCTTCAAGGTCATATTTTGCAAAACTGTTGTTACAACCAGAATACTAACATTGATTCAATTCATCCATCTTATTTAGATTTTCCCAGTTCTACTTGTATTTTGTGTGTGTGTGTGTGTGTGTGTGTGTGTGTGTGTGTGTGTTTTAATTCTGTAGAATTTTATTATACATGTAAGTTCTTATATCTGCTTCCATAGTAAATAAATGTCAGTTCCACCATCACAGGGAACCTTTGTGTTGCTCTTTTATAGATGCTCCTGCTCCCACTCCCCAACCCCAACCCCCCACTAGTCTGCTAATCATACTAATTTTGTCATTTCAGGAAAGCTATATAAATGGAATCATACATGATGCAACCTTTTGAGATTGGCTTTTTTTCACCTTAATTTCACCGTAATTCTCTGGCAATTCATACAAGTCATTACATGTAATGTATCAATAGTTGGTTCTGTTTATTGCTGAGTGGTATTCCATGGTATTATATACCACTGTTGCTTTAACCATTCACCTATTGAAGAACATCTGGTTTGGTTCCAATTTGGGGCTATGGTGAATAAAGAAGCCAATAATGTTGAACATCTTTTCAGGTGCTTGTCTGCCATCTTTATATTCTCTCTATGTGAAATACCTGTTCATGTCTTTTCTCCATTTTCCAACTGGACTTTTTTTTTTACTATTAAGTTTTGAGAGTTCTTTACATATTCTAGATACCAGTCATTTTCTCCCAGTCTGTGGTTTATATTACCCCCTTCATATGAACCCTCACAGGGAAAAACCTTTTAACTTTGATGAAGTCCTATTTATCTTTTTTGCATGTGTGTGTTGATCATAGTTTGATGTCAAATTTAAGAACTCTTTGCCTAGATCCAGACCCCAAGATTCTCTATTTTTTCTCTAAAAGTTTTATAGTTTTTTGTTTTACATTTAAGTTCATGATAAAGCATTGGACAAAATCCAATACCCACTCATGATAAAAACGCTCAGCAAATTAGGAATAGAAAAGAATTATGTCAACTTGATATAGAGCATCTATTAAAAAAACCTACAGATAACATCAGACTTAATGATAAAAAACTGAATGCTTTTTCCTACAATCAGGAACAGGCAAGAATGCCGTCTTTTCTGTCTGCTCTTATTCAGCATAGTACTGGAAATCCTAGCCCCTGTAATAAGACAAGAAAAAGGAATAAAAGGAATATAGTTTAAAAATAAAACTATCAGGGGCACCTGGGTGGCTCAGTTGGTTGAGTGTCTGACTTTGGCTCAGGTCATGATCTCGCGGTTCATGAGTTTGAGCCCCGCATTGGGCTCTGTGCTGACAAGAGCCCCGCATTGGGCTCTGTGCTGACAAGAGCCTGGAGCTTGCTTCAGATTCTGTGTCCCCCTCTCTCTCTCTGCCTCACCCTGCTTGTGCTCTGTCTCTGTCTTTCAAAAATGAATAAACACAATAAATAAATAAATAAATAAATAAATAAATAAATAAATAAAACAATCCTTGGCACAAAAACAGACACTCAGATCAATGGAACAGAATAGAGAACCCAGAAATGGACCCACAAACCTATGGCCAACTAATCTTTGACAAAGCAGGAAAGAATATCCAATGGAATAAAGACAGTCTCTTCAGCAAGTGGTGCTGGGAAAACTGGGCAGTGACATGCAGAAGAATGATCCTGGACCATTTTCTTACACCATACACAAAAATAAACTCAAAATGGATGAAAGACCTAAATGTAAGACAGGAAGCAATCAAAACTCTCGAGGAGAAAGCAGGCAAAAACCTCTTTGATCTTGGCCGCAGAAACTTCTTACTCAACATGTCTCCAAAGGCAAGGGAAACAAAAGCAAAAATGAACTATTGGGACCTCATCAAAATAAAAAGTTTCTGCATAGCAAAGGAAACAATCAGCAAAACTAAACGGCAACCAATGGAAGGGAAGCAAGGATAGAATGGGAGAAGATATTTGCAAATGACATATCAGATAAAGGGTTAGTGTCTAAAATCTATAAAGAACTTATCAAACTCAACACCCAAAAAAATAAATAATCCAATGAAGAAATGGGCAACAGACATGAATAGACACTTCTCCAAAGACATCCAGATGGCAAACTGACACATAAAAAAATGTTCCACATCACTCATCATCAGGGAAATACAAATCAAAACTACAATGGGATACCACCTCACACCCGTCAGAATGGCTAACATTAACAACTCAGGCAACAATAGATGTTGGTGAGGATGCGGAGAGAGAGGATCTCTTTAGCACTGCTGGTGGGAATGCAGCCACCCTGGAAAACAGTATGGAGGTTCCTCGAAAAATTAAAAATAGAACTACCCTACAACCCAGCAATTGCACTACTAGGCATTTATCCAAGGGATACAGGTGTGCTGTTTCAAAGGGATACATGCACCCCAATGTTTATAGCAGCACTATCAACAATAGCCTAAGTATGGAAAGAGCCCAAATGTCTATCGATGGATGAATGGCTAAAGAAGAGGTGGTATATATATGTATATGTATATACATATATATATACACACACACACACAATGGAGTGTTACTCAGCAATCAAAAAGAATGAAATTTTGCCATTTGCAACTACGGAGGACTTCAACATAGATGAACATAAGGGAAGGGAAGCAAAAATAATATAAAAACAGGGAAGGTGACAAAACAGAAGAGACTCAAATATGGAGAACAAACTGAAGGTTACAGGAGGGGCTGCAGGAGGGTGGATGGGCTAAATGGGTAAGGGGCATTAAGGAATCTACTCCTGAAATAATTGTTGCACTATATGATAACTAATTTGGATGTAAATGTAAAAAATAAAATTTTAATTAAAAAAAAAAGAAAACTATCTTTGGGGCGCCTGGATGGTTCAGTTGGTTAAGCATTAGACTTCAACCCATGTTCTCATGGTCCATGAGTTCAAGCCCTGCCTTGGGCTCTGTGCTGACAGCTCAGAGCCTGGAGCCTGCTTTGGATTCCGTGTCTCCCTCTTTCTCTACCCCTCCCCCACTCACATTTTTTTCTCTCTCTCTCTTCCTCTCTCTCTCTCTCTCTCAAAATAAATAAACATTAAAAAAATTCAAAGAAATAAAACTATCTTTGCAGATGACATGAATGTTTATATAGAAAATCACATGGAATCTATAAAAAAACCCTGTAATATCTGAGTTTAGTAAGATTATAGGATACAGAGTTAACACAAATTAATTGCATGTCAATATACTAACAATGAACATATGGAAACTGAAATGTGAAACATGATACCACTTACAATAACCCCAAAGAAAATTAAATACTTAGACATACATATACCCATACATGTACAGGATCTATATGCTAAAATTTACAAAATGTGGACAACAGAAATCAAAGAAAATCTAAATAAATGTAAAGACATACTATGTTTCTTGATTAGATGGCTCAACATAATAAGTATTTCAGCCCTATTAAAACTGATTTACAGATTTAATACAATTCCTGTCAAAATCCCAGCAAGATTTTTTTGTATATCTAGACAAGCTTATTCTGAAGTTTGTGTGGAAGGCAGGGGCCCTAGAATAGCTAAAACAATCTTGAGAAAGCAGAATGAAGTGTGAGAATCACTCACTCAGTTTTGGGCTAAACATCTTCAAGTAATTCTTTTAAAAAAATGTGGATCACAGACTCTTACCCACAAAACTAAAAAAAAAAAAAAAAAAAAAAGGAAACACTGTTATCCTTTCTTTGGCAGTTAGTGTTGCAGGTGGTATGAAGTCATCCTGACTTGCAGGTAATCTAATTTTTTCACTCCTTGATTCCTATATAATATTTTTTCTTATTAAATATAATTATTTCCATGATATGTCCAGATGAGATCTCTTTTTATTATTTTGCCTAAAAATATAGTGAAACACTTCTGGACACATACTTGGATTCCCTTTTGACTTCTAAGAAGAAAAAAATTGTTTTGACTGATCTTTGCCTCTTCCAGTTATCCTGGTTTTCCTCCCACAGCAACACCTGTTAGTCTGTTCTTACCCTTGTACAAGTCAGGGATCTTAATTCCAAGCAACCCAAACTAACTCTGGCTGTGTTAGTAGTGAAAGAATTTATTAAACAGACATTGGGAATCTCACAAAAATATTTTAAAAACCAAACAAACAAAACAAAACAGCAACAACAAAAACAAGACCCAGGCTCAGAAAATGGGCAGCATAGAATGAGGCTGCAGAAATGAGAACGACAATCATGCTGCACCACAGAACATACCCAACAAGGACTCCAAGGTGCTACCACTAAACCCTGGAGCTGCTCACACCACTACCACTGTGGTACTGGACCCTGGACACTGCAGCTTGTGCTGAGGCTTCTGCTGTCCTGAACCCAGTGCCACCAGTCTCCATGCAAATTCTCCTTAGTCCTTTCATCTTTGTGCTACAAGCTTCCTGTTCAAAGTCCCAGATGCATGTGCCTGACTGGCTGACACACAGGTCACATGCTCATACCTCAGCAATCTCCCTGAGAAAATGGAATTCTGGCCTTTTCAGATTATATGTGTGAGACAGTTCTCCCACCAAGACACCTAGCGCGAGAAATTCTACAAGCATAGAAAGGAACATCTGTTAGGATCTTGCTTCTTTGTCCTCTGTCTCTCATTCATTTTCATCTCTATATCCATTCATACTTTCTGGGACAACCTCTCAAATTTGTTTTCCACATTATGATTCCAATTTTCCATAGTGTCAATTCTGCTCCTCACCTCCTTTGGTGTGGATTTTTTTTTTTAAGTTTCTTTTCCATCCTTCCTTTGAACCTACAACTCCTGAGTAGATTGATTGCAAAAATAATTCCTCCAATAATTCCTGTCAATAATTCCTCCTAAACCTCCTTGTGCATGCATCCCCTCCCATTAAGAGGTACTATTTCCCTCCCCTTTAATCTGGGCTTGTCTTATAACCTGATTTAACCAATAGCATTGCAGCAGAAGGGATATTCTAGGACTTCCAATCCTCAGTCTTAATGTTTATTTTTTTTTTTAATTTTTTTTTCAACGTTTATTTATTTTTGGAACAGAGAGAGACAGAGCATGAACGGGGGAGGGGCAGAGAGAGAGGGAGACACAGAATCGGAAACAGGCTCCAGGCTCTGAGCCATCAGCCCAGAGCCCGACGCGGGGCTCGAACTCACGGACCGCGAGATCGTGACCTGGCTGAAGTCGGACGCTTAACCGACTGCGCCACCCAGGCGCCCCAATGTTTATTTATTTTTGAAAGAGAGAGAGACAGAGAGAGCTTGAGCAGGGGAGGGGCAGAGAGAGAGGGAGACACAAAATCCCAAGCAGGCTCCAGGATCTGAGCCATCAGCACAGAGCCGGAGGCAAGGCTCCAACTCATGGACTGTGAGATCATGAGCCGAAGTCTTAAGCCGATGCTTAACCAACAGAACCACCCAGGTGCCCCTCCAATACTCAATCTTAAGAAGGTTGGCAGCTTCCATTTTCTCACTTTAGGGATCCTGCTGCCATATAAATAAACTCAAACCATATGCAAGGGGGTGGGGAGAGGTCCCACAATTCTCTAGCCACCAGGTGCCAGATATGAAAAGTGAAGTTATCTTGAACATTCCAGCTCCAGCCACTTCCCAACTAAATGCTACCACCTCATGGGGCAGACCCCACCCCAGAATTGATCAACTCACTCTGCTCTAATTCCTTCCCACAGAATGGTGAAAAACAAAATGGTGTGATTTAGGTCACTAGGTTTTAGCATAGTTCATTTGACACATTCCAACATCGTACCTAGTTCTCTTTAAGTATCACTTTAGCATCTTTTCATTTCTTCTTATTTCATCTTGGTCTTCTTTCTCCTTATGATTCTCTTTAGCTGTTCAGAGGCCACATTTTTTTTTTTCTTGCAACTTAGTGAGGATTCCAAGCAATTTTCTAAAATTGAATTCGTGTTACTCTCTGCACATCTGAGTCATCAAGATAAAGTTTCCTTTCTCATTTCCACAGTTCATCTTTTTTTAATAGATCAAGTTGAGTGGTTTCCCTTTTTATTCATTTTCAAAACAAAAGAGATATATCAAGTTTCCATTGTAGCATCAAACAAAATGTATACATTTCCCATAGTGCCCCAGTGTTTAATTGGAATCAATTGAATCCCCTTCTCATATCTATAGGAGTAGGGCTTTTGAGGGCTCTGTATTTTATAGAGACCTCAGCCCAACTCCCAAGATCTGGTGCCCAGGCTTTCTTCTAATAAGCTACTGCTGTGCTTTGATAGAGATTTGCCCCACCCCTTACTTTGTGGCTTCCTAGAACTTTGAAACTATGATTCCCAGCATGCTTTGCTCCCTGGTCTAGGTCACCCTATATCGCTGTGCTGTTTTACAGCAGTTTGTGTCTCCAAATGAATGTAGAAATGTTAGTAGGAAGGCACTCACCCAGTACTGGGACAGTTTCATAGTTGTTTAATTAGTTTGGTATCAGAGTGTCTTAGAGCAACCAGAGGAGGAGAAAAGAAATGTTCTGCTTTACATTAAATGGGACATGAGTGTACCATTTGTTTCTGCTTTTGTGATACAGCTTTATCAGTATTGTGTTTAGTAAGAATTCCTTTTATAATCTGATAATATGTTGTTCATCAGCCTTCGTTTTCAGTGATGTTACACATATTCATCTCTCTCTAAGTTTTTCTAAGACTCGTAGAGGGAAAGTCATATGGGCCACATCAGGGGCTGCAAACCTGCCTCCATTAAAATCCTTAGCAGTCAAGAGCTAGTGTCTGATAGAGGTCCACATTACATCTGCTGGAGAAATTGCATGAGGGGAAGAAATTCTAGGAAGACATTGTGCACAAGGAATTTTAATCCCATTTTCTCAAAAGATGCAGGTAGACTGTGAAGGAAAGCATTAGGAAGGAAATGTCCTAGGTTAGGGAGAGGAGAAAGCTTGATGAAAAAGGTTTTTTAGCTACAGTCAGGATATTGGATCAAAAAATTATGAATCATCATAATAGACACTTTTCTAAAGAAGACATCCAGATGGCCAACAGGCACATGAAAGATGCTCAACATCATTCCTTATCAGGGAAATACAAATCAAAACCACACTGAGATAACACCTCACACCAGTCAGAGTGGCTAAAATGAACAAATCAGGAGACTATAGATGCTGGAGAGGATGTGGAGAAATGGGAACCCTCTTGCACTGTTGGTGGGAATGCAAACTGGTGCAGCCATTCTGGAAAACAGTGTGGAGGTTCCTCAAAAAATTAAAAATAGATCTATCCTATGACCCAGCAGTAGCACTGCTAGGAATTTACCCAAGGGATACAGGAGTGCTGATGCATAGGGGCACTTGTGCCCCAATGTTTATAGCAGCACTTTCAACAATAGCCAAATTATGGAAAGAGCCTAAATGTTCATCAACTGATGAATGGATAAGGAAGTTGTGGTTTATTTATACAATGGAATACTACTTGGCAATGAGAAAGAATGAAATATGGCCTTTTGTAAGCAACATGGATGGAACTGGAGAGTATTATGCTAAGTGAAATAAGTCAGGCAGAGAAAGACAGATACCATATGTTTTCACTCTTATGTGGATCCTGAGAAACTTAACAGAAGACCAGGAGGGAGGGGAAGGGGAGGGAAAGTTACAGAGAGGGAAGGAGGCAAACCATAAGAGACTCTTAAATACTGAGAACAAACTGAGGGTTGATGGGGGGTGGGGGAGAGGGGAAAGTGGGTGATGGGCATTGAGGAGGGCACCTGTTGGGATGAACACTGGGTGTTGTATGGAAACCAACTTGACAATAAATTATATATATAAAAAAATTATGAATCATCATAGTGCCAAAGTTTAGCCTTGACCTATATCAGAGTAAAGATCTTGAATGCTACATTTTGAAAGCTGGAGTCAATATCAATAGTTATATTTGGGCCAGTAAATTTCCAAACCATAGAATTTCCTGAATCTAAATGCAGAGAGAGTAGATAGAGGTAAGGAGCTGGCTAATATAAGGCACCAAAGAAAAATCTTCAGATTGAATCATGCAGTGTAGCTCTAAGCTCTCTCCTCCCACTATTCTGGTTATCTACTGCTACATAACAACCACTCCAAAATTTAGTTGCTTACGACAATGAGCATTTTATGGCTTATAATTCTTTAGGTGGACTGCCCCCAGCTAGATAGTTCCCCCATATCAGAATTAAAGATCATGGGTCTCCAGACTGAACTTCAATTTTGTTTTTAAATACATGCCAAGACCCATTGTCATGATTTTTAAAATACCAGGGGTAAATATCTAAAAGCTTTTAAAAAGCAAAAATAGGTCAAGCAAAGGGCTGAGACTAAGAATGGAGGTGGGCTTTTCAACAGCAACACTAGTAGCTAGAAATTTTTTTCACCCTACAGTTCCCCACCTATATTCAATCTAGTTTGTGAATGAAGTAAAGGCATTTCAGACATGCAGAATCTCCTAACATTTATATCTGCTATACTATCCCTCAAGAAGCTATTGGAGGGTGTGCACCACCAAAGCAAGGGAGTAAATCAAGAAAGAGACAGACATGTCATGGAGTCAAAGCGACCAAGAATAAACGTAAGACAAGGGCAAAGGGCAAAGGCAATGCCAGGATGGTAGAGAGAGGAAGGGGCGGGATAAGGCTGTGCCGCCACCAGAGAGAGAAGTAAGTCCAGACAGAGCAACAGATCTCAGAGTGCACGAAGACATGACCCCAGGGGAGAGAAAATGAAGATGGTCAATTATCTGGTGGGCTTGATCAATCAGAAAATTGCTTTGAGAGGTATTTTACAGAGCTATGAAATGGTGGGAAATTACTTAATCAGATGTTCAAAGAAAATAAAATTAATGAAAAGCTGAGGCAATTATTAATTCCAAAAAAAGCTCAAAGTTGTACAAGAAATGAGATACAATTAGACTATACCATTTGTGTCAACAGTGACCAAAATTTATAGCCATAATGATGAAAACTCTGAAAACAATTTTAACGAGAATCTAGGTATAATGATATTAGGAGAAGAGAGGATGTAGAAGAGTGTGTATAAGTGAGTTTATATTTTCATCTATCATAATAGAAAGTCAATAATGTCTGAAGTTAATGGATAAAGAGAAAGCAATGCATTCATTTTAGTTAGAAATATAAAGGCATCTGGGTGGCTCAGTCAGTTGAGCTTCTGACTCTTGATTTCTGCTCAGGTAATGATCCCAAGGTGGGATCAAGCCCTGTATTGCGTTCTGCGTTGAGCGTGGAGCCTGCTTAAGATTCTCTCTCTCCACTCCCCACCCCTGCTCATGCTCCCTATAATTAAAAAAAAAAAAGAAAGAAAGAAATACAGATATAAATCCCAAAAGAAACACGCTTTTAAAAGGCTTTAAAGGAAGCTTTTAAAAGGCTTCCTTCGGGGCGCCTGGGTGGCGCAGTCGGTTAAGCGTCCGACTTCAGCCAGGTCACGATCTCGCGGTCCGGGAGTTCGAGCCCCGCGTCGGGCTCTGGGCTGATGGCTCAGAGCCTGGAGCCTGTTTCCGATTCTGTGTCTCCCTCTCTCTGCCCCTCCCCCGTTCATGCTCTGTCTCTCTCTGTCCCAAAAATAAATAAACGTTGGAAAAAAAAAAAAATTTAAAAAAATAAAAGGCTTCCTTCTGAGAAGTAGGATGGGAGCGGAGTACAGTCTTGGGAGGTCTCAACAGGGCTTCCTGCTATGCATCTAAATAACCTGCTCCTTACTCCATGCCCTCTTCCCTTTCCCAGCCAGGCACCCCCTATTATAGCTCCTTGCAACCCATTTCCACTCTGTCATAAATCCCCTTCCTTATTTACCATCTATCCCAACCCAGGTTCAGACACTGCCCAAACAGCCTTTACTTTTTACTCTCTGTTTGCCCTTGTAAGTCTTTGAGACAAGCATATTTTGTTGTCTACAGGTTCCAGGAGAAAATGTAGAAGAGAGACTACGAGAAACTGAGGATCTGGGACCAGAAAAGTCAGAGGAAAGGTTTTTCACCCTAAAGCTCAGAAAGCAAGTGGACAGTCACATTTGTGAAGCTGAAGACAGTGTTATTCTAGCATGGATAACCATGCTTACCAATTTCTCCTCCTTCCCAAACTCATCCTTCAGGCCTCCCCTCCTCCATGAAGAGCCCCTCAACTCCTAATCTGCAGGAACATCTCCTTTTCAGGACACTGGTACCTTCAGACTTGACTGAACACAGCCCATCAAATCTCTAGGTGTTTGTCCAGTCAGCCTTGGAAAAGATAGCACCATGCTACCATGTCTCCTCTATTTATTTAGATCACAGCAGTGAGCAGTGAAGGCATTTACAAGCCTTCAGCAGAGACTGAATATATTGACTTGCTTGACTCAGCTTAGCAAATGCCCAGAGTCTGCTCACATGTCCTTCTCTTCCATACTGAACAATGAACTGGGACAGAGGTCAGTGCCTGGCTTTTCATATCTGTGTTTTTACGTAGGTGTCAGTAAATGTTTACTGAATGAATTAATTAATGAATTTAATGATTGTATATTTTATAGGATGGTTCCTTCCCTCATTAGGTGATGTTAGCGTAGCAAAGCTGAGTTAAAGTATATTAAGGTAGTGATTCTCGAGGTGCTAGCACTGAGCCAGAGGCATCAGCATCACTTGTTAGAAATGCAAATTCCCGGACCTCACTCTGGACCTCCTAAATTAGCAGCACTGGGGGCAGGGCCCAGAAATCTGTGTTTGATAAACCCTACAGGTGATTCTGATGCAGGCCCAAGTTTGAGGAGCACTGCACTAATGGCTCCTCTCACGCCCGAGGCTATGCCTTGCCTTGCATTTTTCACACAGAGATCTTAGTGAGTGAGACGGAGTAAACCACAGCCAGAAGTAAGACTAGCAGAGGCTCAGTCTGGATTTTACTAATGGAGAACCCCACTGCCTGATACCAGGGCTTTAGGCAGATCATTTGTTCTAAAGAAATGTGATCTGATATTTTAAAGTCCTGTTAAGAATTGCCTCAGGCAGAAAGCCTGGGCTTCAGCTACAGTAAAATGTGTCCAGATTAGACAAGAGGAAAATTGCTGGACCAGAGTAACCAAAGAAAGACCTAGAGTGTCACCCCTAAGATGCAGGAAATGGACAAGGTGACTTGCAGCGTCCTTCCACAGCACACTGACAAGCAGGGCTCGGGTGCCTGTTTGGAACTGCCTGGCACCCTGAGCACTTTGCCCTTCCTCCCCCACCCCTTCCCTCTGTCCTCATCTTCCAAGGCAGAGCCAGAGCCAGCTCCAGGGGCAGATTTACGGCTCTTCTCCATGAATAATGCAGCAGCCCAGCTCTCCAGGAAGAAGCTTCTGGGGAGCCCGTAAATCATTGCAGACACTGTGCCAACCTGCTTAATCAGTTGTCCCCAGGGCACCTCAGCGAGGGAAGGAGGGCACCCTGGCCGCACTCAGTGCTCCATGAATAAGGAAGGCCCTAGGCTACAGCAGCTGACCCCTCCATGCTAGCCTCACAGCCCCTACATTGTGGCCCCATGGAGGACAGACTCCCCTAGAAGGAACAGTCGAAGGACATAGAGGGGAGAGGAGACATAGTCCTTGATCCAGAAGCTCCAGCACAAACATAAACACACACACACACACACACACACACACACACACACACACACAAGCGCTTCTGTTCCAGGGCTCTGGGCCACAGCATGAAGGTTATGCAGGTCATACATTTATTGCATAAGGGCCCAACAGGAGGGATACACAGAAGGCCAGCCCAGCCATTGCCCACTGAGCCCTGCACTCCGGCTCAGGGCTGTGCTCTGAAACCTTCTTCTGATTGTTCAAAGGTGTGGTCTTTGCTCACGGCTGTGGTGCTGGACACGTATCTGGGTTCTCTCTTCCTTCCTAGCCCCACTTCCTCTAGTTCACGGCACTGATCTTGCCTCCTCCTAGAACCCCAGTCTCTCCCCAGGTGCATCCCCTACACCTTGCCCATAGCCTGAGGCCCTGTCCCCCATGACCAACCATTTCTTGGTGCCGATTTTTCAGTGCTATCTAGCTTGCATTCCCCATCTCTAAGCTACTAGGAAAGCCCATAGCTGGCATGTACGCATTACTGTGGTTCACAGATGCACAGAACTGCAACATGACTTTCCCTGAGACAGCCTGAAGCAAGGTTATCCCCAAATTCCCTGATGCACAGGCCAGGGCAGCCCCTTGCTGTGAGTAATCAGACAGCACATGATCCTCAACCCATAGCAGAGTGTTTGAGTTTCCTCCAGTGTATTTGTATTCCAAAAACTGCACGTTTCCCACCAAGACCCCTCAGGCAAGCCTTAACCATAGTCTAGCAGAAAGACCTTCTCAAATTAAGGATGATTCTCAACCCACTGGAACTCTGATTCATACATCTACTAATGATTCTTATTCTCCACTGGAAAGGAAGATATTGCTCATAATAAAAGGGTATGTTTGGGGAGGGGTATGCACAGGGGAGCAGGCATCTGAAAATAGGGTCAGGAATTTTAGAAATGCACGAAGTTCCCGAACCATGTCTCCTATCACATGACCCATCTGGTGTCTCCGGAAATCCCACATGGAAAATTGGACCAAAACAGGGAGACACAGCTTCCCCAGGGAGGCGGGAAGGCTGGAAGTCGGCGAACCGAGCCTCCCTGGGAATGGTGGTGCCCTTAGACTTGCGGTTTAATGAATGAGCCAGGTCACTAGCTCTGGGAAGAGCCCCTGAGGCCCAAGAGGTCATAAGGGCAGCCCGCCCTGGCCACAGCAGCCCACTTCCTGCCTTGGCCACCCTCCTTTCCCCAGCCATACCGCTAACTCCAAGTGTTACATGACTCAGCACCCAGAGCCACCGACCACTGAGTTCATCAGCACCCCTGGAGAGGCCGAGGCAACCAGAAGTCCCCAAGT
The DNA here is from genome assembly GCF_018350155.1 of Leopardus geoffroyi. Taxonomy (NCBI): domain Eukaryota; kingdom Metazoa; phylum Chordata; class Mammalia; order Carnivora; family Felidae; genus Leopardus; species Leopardus geoffroyi. The sequence goes on along the minus strand of NC_059336.1, from coordinate 88,399,528 downwards.
TCACCAAAACCCACAGGCTCCACGTGAAATGATCTCCCTCTTCTGGCGGAGAAAATGAAGCTCCTGCCCTTAGGGGGTGCCTGTCCTGTCAACACACCATTGGCCACCACAGCCAGGCACTCAGCAGATACTCATTACATAACAACAGCAGATCAAGACTCCACGAAGGAGCCAGGCCTGTGGTCCTTTCTCTGGCTATGAGTCAGACAATCATGTAGTCATTCAACACATGCAGCTGAGGCCTACTGTGTGCCAGGCACTGGTAGTGCATGGTATGCAAATCTAAATAATTAGGGCTAAAACAAACAAACAAACAAGTAAATAATTAGGGCTCATTAGGAGGGCATTGCTGGGCCCCAGTCCTCTTCTAAGGGCTGGAGATGTGTCAGCCCTTGTAAGCCTAAAGGCAGCCTTTCATATCATCCTTATTTTACTGGAAACTGGGGCACAGAGAGGTTAAGTGATTTGCCTAAGGCCACATAGCAAAGTGACAGGACGGGTTTTAAACCCAGACCACCTGGCTCCTGGTAACATCCCTCTAGAACCTAAGGTAGGTGATGCTGAGAGCTCCAGGAAGCACCCTACCTCACTCCTCCACTAACAGGTCTCCTCTCTCCATAGCTCATGATCTATGAGAGAGCTGGGCAATGAACCAAATAATTGGAATACTGAGCCCCTCTAGCTAAAATTGCTAGCTCTAAACCTGCACCCAAATTGAGAGTCAAAGTGGGATTTTGCCAGGGCAGCAGGGCCTTCCCCAAAAGGGAGCAGTCTGAGGGAAATCTCAGAGGAGGAAGAGCTTAGCATTTCTGAAGAATGACAAGATACACTCTGCAACTGTAGTCCATGACCAGGTGAGCCATGAGGTTGGTGAGGCAGCCTGAGGCTGGGTCTGAGGGGCCTTCCATGCCAGGCTGGGGCATGTAGGCTGTGTCTCGTGGGCACGAGGGAGCCACTGAAGGTTTCAAGCAGGGTGGTGACATAAGCCTCTGTTCAGCAAAAGGCCCTGGCACAGGGGTCAGGGAGCCATCTGTGGCCAGCCTGAGGCTAAGGACCTAGTGGCTGGTTCCCCCAGGGCCTGGCCTGGCCTCTGCCTGCCCTGGGCCTGGGGCGGGGCTGGGGGAGCCGGCCGGCTGTCTCCAGATGATTAAGGAGCTGGCAGCAGCTCTTTGGTCCAGGGAGGCTCCAGCCAGCAAAGCACAGTCTTCCCTCTTTCCCTTTTGGCACCGGGTGGGCCTATTGATGTTTATCAGCCCATGTTTATTATTCTTAACGCTGTTCAGGATGTTCCTCCCAGCTGGGGAGGGTGAGGCAGGCCAGCAGGGAGAGCATGGGGCCGGGACCTTGGCCTCACTGCCACCCAGGGTGTGTGTCAGAGCTGGAAGACTCACAGCTCAGCCAACTTAGCTGCCTCATTGACAGATAAGGAAGTTGAGGCCAGAGACCAGGAGAGATTTGCCCAAGATCACAAGCAAATTAGATGCAGATTATCTGCAAAGAGAACTGAGCTTGAATTCAGACCTCTTGGTCCCTGCAGCCCCCAGACTGGGGTTTTGTTCAGCAAATGCTAGTCATGTGCTTCCTATCTGAAGGGGCTCTGGAAGAGTGAGTGGGAATTATGTAGGGCATGAAGGCTGAGATGGGGTTAGGAAGTTGGTAGGAAGAATGCTCTGAGCAAAGAAAACAGCTTGGGCAAGCTACAGATGATTCCAGAGCTGTGAGGCCTGGAACGTGGGGGCAAAGGCTGGGGGTGGGCAATGAAAGAAACCAACAGTACCGACTTCTCCCCAGGCTGGAGAGGTCCCCAGGAGGCCTCCTGCACACCGGCAGTATGACCAGCTCCCTTCCTCTGCCCAGATAAAACTTAGGCTCATTCCTGCTGCCTCCAGTCCCATTAGAACCACACCTCTCTGTCTTCATTCCCCTACACATGCAGTTGGTTTGGATTGGGGTCAGGAGGAAAGCTGGGAATTCAGCTCTCCCTGCACATTGAGAGACTTCGTGTCTCTCCAGAGACAGTTGATGGAGTGAGGGAGGGTGTTCGCTTGAAAGGAGAGCTGGCTCAGAGGGTCACAGGGGAAGCTTGCTGGAAGGGAGGTAATGTCGCCCCAGAACCTAAGGCAGGTGAGGCTAAGGGTTCCAGCCCAGGGCACCAGCCTCAATGGCCCCTCTTAGGCTGAATCTAACACCCCTCCCTTCCCATCCACCTGCTACAGGGCTGCAAGGCATGGTGTTACTCCAGCCCCAGTGCTAATCAGGATCTCAAGAGAAAAGGGTATCCTTTTTTTTTAATGTTTATTTATTTTTGAGCGGGGAGGAAGGGCAGAGAGAGAGGGGAACAGAGGATCTGAAGCAGGCTCTGCACTGACAGCGGAGAATCTGATGCGAGGCTCAAACTCACCAACCATGAGATCATGACCTGAGCTGAAGTCAGACACTTAATCAACTGAGCCACCCAGGCGCCCCTGAGAAGAGGGCATCTTTTGTATCCTTCTGGCCCCTGTCCTTCCTCTTCTCCAAGGCCATCTCTGCCCTGAAACTTCCCAGAGTTTATCCCCCTCCAGAGAGCCCTCCCCAAGTGAGGACACTTGGGTGGTAAAGACTCAAGACTCAAGCCCAGGAGTTGCCGTGTGTTTATTCACGCTTGTTTCCCTTGTTTGTGGCTGGTGGCTGGGTGTTTCCTCCCCAGCTGGCGAGTGCCCAGTGGCCCCACTAGGATGAATGGGCCTATGGTAAGTCCACACCAGGCTCTTCTCAGCCCTTTCTGAGCCTGCCAGACACGGGAACAGGATCAGGAAGGCATTTTGATGGCCTTTACCTTAAATCTATCCCAAGAACTTGATTCTAAGACCTGAGACCCAAATCCATTGTCTGCAAGGCTGAAGTCTTATTGTGCCCAACCACCAGGTGCTTGATGGGAGGCATAAGAGAAACAAGCAAAACTGGAAACCAGCAAGGCAGACAAGAAATGTGGGAAGGGCCTAGGAGGCTGTGGAGCCATTGGCCAGCCCAGTGGCCTCAGGACTTGAGGAAGAGGGCAGTGGCAAGATGAGAATGCTGAGTCAACTACCCAACTACCCAGGGCAGTGGGTTCACGAATAACCTCTGGGGTTCCAGAGCCACTCCTTCCACTAGTGCTGAAGACTGAGGACCAAATCTTTGTCTCCAAGGAATTCATCTGTATGGTAAAGGCATTGGTTGATCCAGAAGATTCCTATGAGGATTTCTAGACCTGACAGTTGGGATTCCTTTTTGCTTTAATGCTCATGCTCTGATTGCAGTGTTCATGGAAACACAATAGAGGAATGCATTTCCAAACACAATAGCCCAAAACCAGGGCCCTGGAAACCCACAATAATAAATACTCATGCCCCTCATGTAGTGTCTGAAATGGCCAGTTAGCTCAGGGTAGAGGAGTGGAGTCTCCCTAATAGCTGAGGTAGCCAAGATCAAACAGCCAACCCACGCATGGAGCTTCTGTTAGTCATCTGTGCTCAAGGCCAGTTGTTAGTTAAGGCCCTTGGCTTTGCAGGCCAGAAGGCGGCAACGAAAATAGGGCACAGTTCAGAGTGGGGAAGCAGACTCAGCACACATTCCTGTGTGTGCCAAGGGCTGTCATAAAGGCAGGGTTGATTCACCACTCCATTCATCTCTTTGGCCATTCATCGTTCACTCCTTGAGCTCTCCCTGGCTGAAGTTGCATGACAGGGTTTGTGTGGACACAGAGGATTAGGTAAGACAGTCTCTGCCTACGGGGTGCATGGCCAGGCTGGGGGCATGGATGGGTAGCAGCAGTTAAGGGCCACCAAGATTCAGGAGGCTGAGGTTGGTGTGTACCTGGCCGAGGTGGCCCTAGGGGAGCAGGATGCAGAAGGAAGGGCTGACCCTGGGCTGTGGTGAGTGAGTAGGTGTCAGGCAGGGAAACAAGACAGAAGTCAGACAACTTCAATGGTGCAGCCCCACCAGGCCTGGAAGCCACACGAAAGGGAGTGGACTTTAGCCAGAATATAGTAGGAGGCACAGAAGGGTTGGAAATGCAGCTTGCTCAGACCTGTGCCATCAGGTGAGGGATGGTGATGTCCTGAGCAGGTGCAGGAAGGGGGGGAAGCAGAGTAGTATCCTAAACACCCAGTTGTCTGGTCTGAGCAACAAGGGAGGTAGTGTTGAAAACACAGGAGGAGTTTGAGGGAAGATGGCAAGTTCAGCTTTCCCTGAATCACACACGCCTGTATTTTCTTCAAGCAGTGAAGATTTCATTGATAGTCTGTAAGTGATTTATTACTCCTCCCTGTGTACATCCATTATCCTCTGGATTCTTAGTCCTATATACCCAGAGACAGAGAGAGGTGCGGAGACAGGAAGAAACCCCCAGAGAGTGTGTTCCAGAGAGAAGCAAACCTTTCCTTTTCTTTCCTTTTGCCCTAAGACCATGCCTCTCACAAGCATGAGCCATTTCCTCTGTCCACACAGCGCCTGCACCTACTCCCACCTTTTTCTGACAGCGGGCCTGGAAGCCTTTTGAAATGGAGGCCCCGTGAGAAACCATAACTTGCCAGAGGTCACACTTCAGGCAGTAAACGTTTCCTGATGCTCACAACGTGGTGGCCACCAAGGCATGCAGTTCTGCCTCCTTTTGTGGCTGTCAGAAGACACCTAACAGGGCCTGGGACATGGCAAAGACCTGCCTTGATCCATGGGACTGCGTGGCCAAGGGATACCTCTGGTGGATGCATCAAGGGTCTCCAGCCCAGATGAAAGGTTGAGAATATGAAAAAAAATGTCAGGTCTGAATTCCTGTGGAAGTGCCTCCTGACCTTCTCTAACGTGGTGTGGTTTGACTTTTCCGGAAACCAAGCCCCCCGACTAATGGTTATACTCTCTTTTCTAATAAATACGTGGCCCCGGGCCCGGCTCCCTTCTCTGCTTTGTCATGAGGGACCCGTTATTTATGACTTAGGGATGAGTCACAGGCTTTGGCAAGGAACTCACAGCTCTGGGCCCAGTGTATTTTTCCACTCAGTAGCAAGTGAAGGAGGATGGACGCTTGTAAATTCTCCTGTTGAAATGACTGTGTAGGTATCTTCACAGGGATGCTCTTCCTAGCTCAGCTGTAAATCTTCTCCCTGTTGGACATTTCTGGTGGTCTTTGGCTGCTGCCCAGGAGAGCGGGTGGGGGCTCTATGGACTCTGGACTCAGCCCCCACCCCCAGCTCCCAGGCCACACAAACAACTACATGCCTCACAAAAGTGCCACGTATTCTGTGGGGACTTTTCCAAGGCACCTTGGGCACAGCGAGTTGATGGAAATGAAGGTGTCAGAAGAGTAAGTCCCAGAGAAGATAGGGTGGTGCATGAGACACATGGGTGGCATGGTATAGGGCTTCCAGGGCTCCCCATCACCCCCAGATCTCAGTGTGCATTCCTTAGCTGGGAACTCCTGACTTTCTGTGCATGGGCTGACCCTCACCCATACCAGGTGTGGACTGCCCTGGACACTTTGCACTCACTCCCAGCCTCCCTGCTTTGTTCCAGCTCTTCTCCCTCCCTCCAAACCCCCATCCTCAAAGCCCCTTCTCAAGCACTATGCTATTAGTAATCAGACCATGTTGTGGATGATTTTTTACTTCCTATTTACTCATCTTACTTGCCCAAATAGATTTTGAGCTCCTGAACAGAAGGTCTCATGTCTCTTTACATCACTTACATGATAGCCAAGCACTTGATTTGGGGGGCAGGTAGGAAAGGTGTCAAGAACTGTAAAAGGAGCTGAGGTTTGCACCCTTCTTTCAAGCTAGAAAGCTTACCTGCCACAATTTCCCAGATGCTGGCAGAAGACATGAGACTCCTGGGTCAGAGTCAAAGGACTTATTACTCACAGTGATAACAGTCTGGAGCATCAGCATTTGCACAGCCCAGGGAGCCCTAATTTCTACAGGGTTAGGCAAAGAGGGCCAGGTGATACCTGCACTCACTGTGGGTTGTATTACAGAAGACCTCTGAGCTTAGAGAGTCTGAATCTTTTATAATAGGCAATAAGTATGCCTCAAATTTTATCTAGAAATAGACATTCTCTTTACTGTTCTGGACACAGACAAAGCTGCGAATCAAGAACAAAGGGAGCCTATGTCTGTGCTGGCAAGATGTGCAGAAAAATGAGATGCATGGAGCATTGTCTTACAACAGGGGCTCAATAGATTTTTTTTTTTTAATTCCTCTCATAATGACTGTATCTGGCATTGTCCAAAACTCTGTCATAGTGTACCAGCTTAGAGAACCCCAACTCCAAATTGCACATCAGAGCAGTCTTGGTGAGGTTGAGGGCAAGAGTGGGGGATGTACCTCATTTGTAAAAGCATTATTGCAGCAGGCTCCCTGGGATGCCTGCCATAGTCTTCAGTGTCACCTCTACAGACTGAAGACTGCCTGTTACACACCTGTGTCTGCCTGTGCACAGGACAAGCCAGAGTTGATGGAGGCTTAGCGCTCCTGGAGGCAGTCCTCAGTCAAAGATGGGGAGATGGTACATAGATACCTCAGCTTCCTTCCCCTTGCCTGGAATGACTCAGTGAGATTGTGCCCCAGTTTCCCACACCAATAGCTACTCAATAGCACTCCCTTTACTGGCTTCTTCCCTTCCCTTTCTCACTTTTGTACTCCTTCAGTGCTTTCTTAGATCGCTTCCCTATTTGCATTCAAATCTTTGTCTTAGTACTACTTCTAGGGGATCCCAGCCTTAGACACCTAATTGATATCATAATGCTGTATGTTTGAAAAATGAAATACGACAGGGTGCCTGGGTGGCTCAGTCAGTTAAACATCCAACTTCAGCTCAGGTCATGATCTTGCAGTTTGTGAGTTCGAGCCCCATGTCCGGCTTGGGGCTGACAGCTCGGTGCCTAGAGCCTGCTTTGGATTCTGTGTCTCCCTCTCTCTCTGCCCCTCCCCTGCTCATGCTCTGTGTGTGTGCTTCTCTCTCAAAAATAAATAAATATTAAAAAAACAAAAAAAAAGAAAAATGAAATATGTATTGTCCTCACAATACGAGGTACAGAAAATAGCTTACCACAATGTGCTTAAGTCATGGAGATATGCAAAAGATAGTAATGATCCTTTCCAAGAGAAGGGCAGATCAGTGGAGGACAGGGAGGGAAATAATGGGATTAAAGGGGCTAAGATATCCTAATGTAGACCCTGTGCCAGCTCCTGAGAACACAGCAGCTGAAACTGTCTCCACAAGTACAAAAGGGAGACATGTAAGGACCACTGGCCAAGGGGACATTGGCCTGCAGTCTTCCCTTCCGTGGAACTCTCCCCTTATGTTCCAACTCAAAGTCTACCCCCTTCTTAGCCCAGACTCTTCCATTACAGGAATCTCAATCATACGCAGACAGAGATGAGCATCTGAGAATAGCTATGAATGGGATCCTTGCAGCATTGACTTCACAATAAGCTTCAAAGTCATAAGTGAAAGAATAGCCAAGAAGGGGAATGAGGTGGGAGTCAAGAGCTTCAGAACCACTTGGGGAGCTTATCCAAACCACACACCTAGCAGGTTGGAGACATCCCAAGAGTGGGCTGAATGTCTCCAATTCAGCTACATCCCTGCGTAATTTACATTCTGCCCAGAACCATTCTGCCAGGTTTCCTCCTCAGCACCTACACTTGAAATTCTCCCCTCCAACCATTCGGCAAGCAAATAAAAGCATATTAGGAAATGACTAGAATTAATTTGCACTTATCATTTTGCTCACTATCATTATTATCTCTTGAATTCTTTATATTTTTCAAAGCTTTATCGCATTGACTATATGTCATCTGAGTTTCTTTCCATCCACCCCAGTAGATAATTAAGAAAATATCTTATCCTGATTTTACAGATAGTGAAACTTTGGATTAGAAAAAGAAGCTTGATGGAAATTCTCCTGCTTTACAGATGAAGAAACTGAGGCTCAGAAAGAGTGGCTTGCCTAAGATCACACAGCACATTAGTGTCACAGAGAGTAGGAGGAGCATCTTGTTATATGATACTCTAGTGGCTATCACCAGTTGGATTTTAAAATCTGCCAGGTCCTGTATGCTGCGTACATTCAGCTCATGGTCTTCATTAATCTTCATTACAGCCCTTCCAGGTAGGTGCCATCATTATCCCCATTTAATGTATGAGGACATCAAGGCTCAGTGTAGTGAGGGCTCTGCCCCAGGAGGAGGGCCGATCCTGGTTGGGTGGGCATGGATGTGTGCGGGGTTAGGCTTCATGGCCTGCCAGCTCCCTCCAGGCATGAGCTCAATCAGATCTGACAGCCAGATGTCTGGGCTGTGACGTCAGGGCTTAGGGCAAGGGGCTGGGGGGCAGCCAAGCTCTGGTTGGTAGCCCCCACCCAGACAGCTCCCCATGTGCTGGGCCACATGAGAGCCAGAGTGAAAGAGTATGTCTATTCCTCCCTGCTGAAAACACCCTGCTGATGGGCCTGGGGCTGGTCTTTGTACTAAAACCAGCCCAGTATTTATGGGTTCCTGGTTGGAGTGGGCCCTTGAAGAGTGCTGGACTCAGTCCCTGCGGCTCCAGTTCCAGTGTAGACAGCAGCACCAGAAAGGGCCAGTGACTGCCCATCCCAGTAGCGCCCAGCTGAGCAGAGGACAGTGCCTCCCCTCCCCCATCAAAGCCTCCTCTGTTCAGCCACAACCATTTGGCTATTGCTCCTTCTACAGATCTGCCCCATGGTCTCTTCCCAGGGAGACATCTTGCTCCCCTCCCAAGCATAGCCCATGGCTCAGAATGTACACCCAGGCTGACCTCACCACTTCACTTCAGGAACAGTTTGGTGTGAGTGCCAGGCAAAGTCTTGGGTCACTGGCAATGAAAGTCTGCTGTTGTGTCCCTTTCCCCCAGCCCTGACACTGTCCTTCAGCAGTGGCCCTTGAAGCCTTCTCAGTATCCAGATGTGTGGTGCCCTACAGCCTGGCTGATGTCCAGCCACACTGCAGCAGCATTAATGGACCGTGTAGGCATGGAGGCTTCTGCTGGAGAAGACTGGAGGTCAGTTTACTTAACTCAATTATAAACAAAAGCAATAATTAGCCTGGGTGAGGAAGGGAAGGGGAAAGGAATAAATTAAGCCCAGGCTGAAGAAACACCTGTGGAAAGGACTCCTCAGCCCAGGGGAACAGCGGCTGCAGTAAACAAACCACGAGTGACCTTGGCTCACAGACTATTAATTTGCTGATTGTTGATGGGTTTACACAGCCTAAAATGGGAGGAAAGCCATGGTCAGGCAGCAGCCCAGTCACCCTGTGTGGGAGCATTTAGTCACTGAATTAGCAAAGATGAACCAGCCCTGGTGTAGGGCTGTAGGCCTGAGAGGGGATGCTGCCATATTGGGGGACAAGGGGGCAGCAATGGGGGCTGTGCCCTCTACAAACTCAGAGACAGACTGGGGGTGCGGTCACATTTGTACTCCGATAGCTACAATACTAAGCAGAACCAAACTAGTATATGTATTACTTAGGACTCTTGGTTGCAACTTGAACCAGATTAGGAAAAATGATGGATATTATTTACTCAGAGAATCCAACAAATTCATGGCAAGAGCAGGAATCCTTCAAGCTCCTCCAGATGTGTGTGTGTGCATGTGCCTCTCTCTCTTTATATATATATACATACACATGTATATACATATACATATATATACCCGTGTGTGTGTGTGTGTGTGTATATATATATATATATATATATATATATATATATATCCATGCCATCCATGCCTTTTTATGTGTTAGCTTCCTTCTCTCACTGCACAATGGCTTCGATCACACAAAGAAGACATAGCCTCTAATAGCTTCTGAGTTTTACATCATACTACTTCTTTCTCAGTTTTTAGAAAACATATCAGGGAATGACTCTGAGTGGCCTGGATTGAGTGAGGTGGTTGGTCTTAAACCGATGAGCTAGAACTAGAAAGGTAAGGAGCTATGAAAGGTAAGGAAAGGTACTAGAAAGGTAAGGAGACTTCCCCAGTTTGGGGAAGTCTCAACAGTGACCACAAAGGCAGGGCTGCCAAACACCAAGGTAGTCCCCTCCTTTCAACCACGTGATGATGGGGACAGCAGAGAAAGGAGAAAACTACATATATAAGGAGGGGTGAGAGATGTTAATAGCATAGCTGGACACTGCACTCTATTGACAGTAACAATACAGAACTATAATGGCAGCACGAGCAGCAGAAATCCAGAGCAAAGAATATGTGACTGAGTTGGGCAGACCAAATAAGGTAGCCCACAAGTGAGTTTTGAAGGATGAGTATGTGTTCAACAAGTGAAGAAAGGGGGAAAGGCCCTTCAGGTTGGGAGAAGCAAGTGACAAAAGATACAGGAGCCTAAGAACATATGGGTATGACAAGAAATGGTGTGTCTTGGGATGCCTGGGTGGCTCAGTCAGTGAAACATCCAACTTCAGCTCAGGTCATGATTTCACGGCTCATGGGTTTGAGCCCCACGTCCAGCTCTGTGCTGACAGCTCAGAGCCTGGAGCCTGCTTCCAATTCGGTGTCTCTCCCTCTCCCTGCCCCTCCCCTGCTCACTTGTTCTCTCTCTCTCTCTCTCTCCCTCAAAAATAAATAAACATTAAAAAAATTTTAAAGTCTGTGCTAAGAAATGGTGCGTCTGGGTGATGGAGTGAAAGGTAAGCCTGAAAAACCTTATGGTCCCATCATTCAAGTCCTTCACATTTTTTGAGCTAGGGTGACACGATCATTTGTTCATTCAACAAACACTTTCTGGATGCTTGTTATTTTCTAGGCCTTGTGCCTGATGCTGGATCCAGGGAGAAGGAAAGTATATGCCCTCAGAGAGCCCCTGGGCAGGTAAGAGAGGGATACAGAAATGGATCATTACAGTTCTGCTCTGACCAGACAGAGGCTGTGTCATAGAGGCCAGGGGTTAGAGTTACATCTCAGAGCTCCCAAAAGGCATGGGAGTGGGTGAGAAAGGGCTTCCCAGTGGGGGTAGACACTTAGGCCAAGTCCTGAGGGCTGAGTAGGTATCTGCCAAGTTGGGCAGATGGACAGAAAGTGATGGGTGAGAAACACAGGCCGAGAAACAGGATATGCACTTTTCAGAGCTCATGAAGCCACCTGGAATGGCAAAGCATGAATAGGAAGAAGCAGAACAGGGAATGGACTGGGGTGTGCTCTATAGACACTGGGGAGCCATGGAAGGTGTATAAGCAGGGGGCGCACATTTTAGACAGTCTGGCCGCTCTGTACACCTGGGGAGGCAGATGCACAGGGGACAGCTAGCATGCGGCTGCAAGGCCAGGAGGGAAGTACAGATACCTGGACCGAGGCAGGGAGATGGTGAGGAAGGGATGGCTCTGAGGGAGCTTGATGGATGGACTGCATGGGAACTGATGGAGAGCCTGGGGTGGGAGGGGTGGTACCACACACAGAAGCTAGGGCCCCACGGGGAAAAGGGAATTTGGGAAGAAAATAATGAGTTAGGTTTGGGGGCATATTGATTTTGAGGTGTTAGTGGGACCTCCAAAAAAAATTACCCAGTTGTGGGTGGAAGTGTGGGTATAGAACCAGGAGGTACGTCTGTGCTAAGGTGCAGAGTTGCGAATGCCTTACTTCAGAAAGGTGGGGTTTGAATCTGTGGGTGCATTAAGTCCCCCATGGAGAACACATAGAGAAGAGAGCAGGCCAGAAAAGGGAACACCAACATTTAAGGGGCAAAATATTAACAAGGAGCAATCAGAGGTAGTTGTCCACCAACATCTGTTCTCTCCTTCTTACATGGCAATGGAATTTCTGCCTGGCTAGAAATCACAGTCCCCAGCTAGGTGTGGCCATATGCTACATTCTGGCCAGTGGGACATGAGCTGAAGTGACACTGCAGCTTTTGAGTCTTGCTTCTAAAGGAAAGTTGTGTGGCATTCCCCTTCCTCATCTCCCTTTTCCCACGTATGACAGGATCAGGAGCAGCCATCCAGGACCAGGACACGGAAGTGGCATATGGAAGATAGCAGAACAAAGAGAAGGAGCCAGGCCTTCACACCATCAAACCAACCAGCCATGCACTCAGCCTTCTTGAGAGAGAAATGAATTTCCATCTTGCTTAAGCCACTGTATTTTGGGATCCTTTGGCCCAGAGGGTAGCAGAAAGGCCAAGGAGGAGAATGGTCAGTGTAACTGGCTACCAGAGAGGTCAGAGGAACAAGGTCAGAGAAGGTCACTGATGACTGCAGAGAGCACAGACTCAGCAGGCTGGGGGCAGGCTGGGTCTGAGGGGGGCAGGCTGGGTCTGAGGGGAGCAGGCTGAGCTGAGAATGGAAGTTGAATAGAGAAGCAAGTGTAGACAGCTTCAAGAAGACAGGCTGAGGGTGGGAGCAGAGAGACAGGCTGTGGGCCAGATTACCAGCAGTGTGTAGACAGTGATAACAGGCGTGCAGTGCTAGTAGATATGGGGGAGTGACCAAAAGGATAGAGGGAAGCCCTAGAGTTGTGGGAATACTCCTGAGTCCCAGGCTATAGCATGGTGGCCAGAATGGATATTGGAGGTGTAGTTACTGGACAGGGCCATCTCAGTCCACAGGCCCATAAAACACCCCATGATCATGAAGGAGACCAGGAGAATGGAAAGAATTGCAAAGGCAACATGGGGTGAGGTGGGAGGATCAATGACTTGGACTAGATAGGAGGCAAGTTTGGACAGGGATTGGAGTACAGTGTTTCATGACAGGTTTGGGAAGGATAAGCAAAGTTTCCACAAAGTCTATCATCAGTGTGCATGGACAGATCCAGGGGCAGCCCACAACTGCTTCTCTCAGGTAGCTTTCATGGAGCCATAATTGTCTGCTGTTAGGGACACTGACTCTGTCCAAGCTGATATCTGCTGGGCAAGAAGAACCAAGGACTAGGGGGCAGACTGGGGACCTGATGAGGGAAGGAGGAAGGCAGAAAGGAAAGCTAGGTCAAGAGAAAGAAGGAGGATCCCATCTCTTGATCCTGGGCTTTCCATCTCTGTAACAGGAAGAGTGAGGACTGGAAAGGTCTGGGTCAGGAGGAGCCGAGTAGACGACTGGGGACAAGCTGGGCCTGAGGCTCCCCTGGAGAGTAGCGGGGAGACAGAGGGTCGAGGGTTCTGGTTCTCATGTCACCAGGGCTGAGGGGAGCATGGCTGGAATGCACTACAAGCCAGCGTCCATCCCCCGGGGCAGCCAGTGGGGAATCTCCAGCCCTGAAGTCATCGCCACCCGAGGAGCCTGGACCCCGCCATGGAAAAAGGGTCCCGCAGGGGCGCCTGGCGCCGGCCAGTAAGGATGAGCTCATAGCTGTTTGCCGCCTCTTCCCCTCTTTTCCAGGCATCTCAGATTTCTAGATGTCAGGAGCATCTGACAGACAGGAGCAGAGGACAAGAAGGGGGATGGGATACAGACCCAAGGTGGGATGTAGGGTGCCAGTGGTATTCCCCTCCACCCCAACACTGCTCCTTCTTCCCTTGCTTCATCCTAGGCCATATCGAGGGGTGTTACCTTCCCTACTCACTTCCCATTTTAAGGCACCAAGGAAGCCCCGAAAACAAGGCTCCTAAGAAAATGTATCTGTGTCACCTGGAGAGGTGGCACTGCTATCCTCTCCCATCAGCCCACACTACTTATCATATACTTGCTTTGGAAATGAGGGTCTTGAACCCAAAGGGAATAGCAGACAGAGTAGAGGAAGCATTCAGGTTGGCAGGAGCATGGTGAGGCTGGGGACATCTGGTAGGAGGCAAGGAGCTGCCACACAGCAGTCAGAGCACTGTGCTCAGAGTCTGAGCATAGGGCCAGCCCCAGCTCCCGCTCTACCACTTCTAGCTGTGTGACCCTGGGGAAGCCACTTTCTGTGTCCTTCAGTTTCCCCTCTGTAAAATGAAAATGCCACCTGACCTCAGAGTGTTTTGAGGATCAACAGAAAGCACAGAACTGGACTTTGAAAGCTTACAGCTCTTTGCACTCAAGGGGAGCACATTACTGATGCAAATAAAGTGTACTTTACTTTATGACTGCTACATTATACAACCACAAGGGCCACCATTCACATTGCAGCCTTTAAGAATGGAGCACTTCCATGATGTGAATGTTGCTCTTGGGAGCGGTGCAGACCTGCAGACCTAACCCTATAGCTGGGCAACTGGCTTCCCAGAAGTTTCCCTGCACAGAGAGTGGGGCTACCTTAGTCATCTGACCATTGGGTGGCTCTCTGGGAGCCAGGTCCCTGCAGAACAGTACTGCATAGGAGATTCTAATCTAAATGAGAACATGCTGCTTCCCAGGGGGAAGCCAGCCATTGCGTCTCACAAAGTCAGGAGAAGATCAGACAGACTGCAGTTAATGAGACAGTCAATGAGACTGCAGATGAGACAGTGACACCCAGGCCAGGTCTGGCACCGGGGAGACTGGATCAGACATCTCTGGAGGACTACCCAGAACCCCTGTGAGGTAATCAACTATAAAGACTGGATTTCCTGTCTATACAGGGGACATCAGACTGTCAGGGTTATTACCATTGTCAATCACAGCAATGGCCTTGGAGGTTGAACACTCAGGCATGACCCCTCTTTAGGTTATTGTCTCCACTGTGGGAGCCTGAGGGATAGGGGGATGTGCACTCAGGGGTCAGCCAATCCCATAGCTGCACAGCTCTCCCTAGCATCTAGAACTAGAGGCCTCTTGGTGGTAAGTGTCATTTCATTTGCAGGGAGAATTTTCTAAGGGAAGAGAGGGAAGGAAATGAGCAATGAGCTACCAGTTATTGAGTCCTTGATCTGTGCTAGGCACTTTACCTATGTGCTCAGCACATAGTAGGTGATCACTAAATAAGGTGCTGAATGAATGCATGAATGGGTGAATAGTAGAGGGAAAAAAACCAAAGTCAACTAACACCCTAACTAACTGCAGTGATTCTTCCCCCTACAGGAGCGATATAATGTATTTCTTTCCTTCCTTCCTCCCTTCCTTCCTCCCTCCCTCCCTCCCTCCCTTTCTTCCTTCCTTTCTTCCTTCCTTTCCTTCTTTTGTTCTCTTTCTTTAATTTGAGAGAGAGAGAGACAGAGAGAGAGAGAGAGAGAGACAGAGACAGAGAGCAAGTGGGGGGGGAGGAACAGAGGGAGAAAGAGAATCTTGAGCAGGCTCCATGCTTAGCGCAGACCCTGGTGCAGGGCTCAAACCCACAACCCTGGGATCATGACCTGAGCCAAAATTAAGAGTCAGACACTCAACCGACTGAGCCACCCAAGGGCCCCTAATGCCTCTTCTAAGTAAACACCTTTGTGTGAAGCAAAGTGCCTTGAAGAACTATATGGTTTGCAAAGCCGGCCTCAAGGAAATGCGATGGGAGGCTAAGGGAAACCATTTTCTCATCATAGGAAAACAAGAATTTGACAGTTTCCAGAGAGAGCACGGGGTACAGGAAAGGGTGCAGGGAATGGGGAGAGGGGTGGAGCTTGGCAGTACGGTAGCCAGGCTGGGCCTTCAGAGAAATATGGCCAAGAAGAGTGAGCAGCAGAGGTGAGGGTGGACTTTTCAGAACAGCAAGGCCCAGAGATCACTCTCTAAGCTCCCACCTAGACTGCACGTACAGGGATCCAACTTCTAAGACATTCCCCCCAGAGTGTAAATAAAAGCTGCCACATATGTGGCCCTGGTACTTAGGAATATGAAGAAATTTGTGGGGGTGAGATGTCCATCAAACAAAACTGAGGACCATCAAGGTGCTGAGAAAGGTATGGAGACGGGGACTGACACAAGAATAAGCCTTTGCTTATATATGCTCTTGTTCACAGTTCTGTGTGAGTTTGGTGGTCAATACTTCTAGCCTTCAGAATTCTGGAAATGAAACAGGCTACCTCATCCATGGAGAATGCTCCACCCCTAAACAGAGTTCTTAGAAATGAGTCTCAAGCCCTAGATTGGGGATTAAACCATACCAGACCCCTTCCAATCTTGACAGTCCATGATTATGTTAAAATGGTCAAAGAAATCCTTCCATTCATTGAGCCAACATCTGCCACCCTATCTCATACTGGAAAGCTTTGGCCTTCATTCACTTTCAAGTCCTTTAAAGATCTGAAAAGAGCTGTTATGAAGAGAATATTTGCTGCCCTCCAAAACTTCATCTCTCCTGATTTGGGCAAACATCTGGACTATACCTCCCAGCCTCCCTTGCAGTTATGTGCAACCATGTAACTAGTTATGTCCAATGATACTTTATAGCAGAAGCAATGTGCACCATTTCCTGGCCTGACCCATAAACTTCTCCTATGCCCCCACTCCTTGTTCTTCCCCATCCTGCTGACCAGGATGTTTACACCCAGAGAACTGGAAGCCATGTGTTGCAGATGGCAGAGTTGTCACCAGTGGGTTTCCTGGTGCAAAGAGAATTAATGTACAAGAGAGTGATACACATGAAGCATTCCCCAAGCTTATTTGGCTATGTAGCATTTTATCTGTGGTTTATGTTGCAAAATATCTCAGCATGGCTTTCAAATCCCTCCATGCCATGGCTCTAGCTGACCTTTCCATCCTTATATTCTGCTGCTTCTGTCTATCAATCTTGTGCTCCAAACAAACTTTCCTAGAATCTGTTGGATTTCTGGGAAGCCAGAAATACCCAGGGATATGAGGAACAATGGCAAGCAGGTTTATGAACTTT
Source organism: Leopardus geoffroyi (assembly GCF_018350155.1). NCBI lineage: Eukaryota > Metazoa > Chordata > Mammalia > Carnivora > Felidae > Leopardus > Leopardus geoffroyi. Next base: position 88,382,840 of record NC_059336.1, on the reverse strand, counting down.
GCCATAACTTGTCCTGCCTCTAGCTCTGGTATCTCCTGCCTCTAAATTGTTTTCTCCTTTCCATGAGCTCCTCCACACTGACCAAGTCTTTCTTTCATGACCATAGCAGCCTTCCATGGTACCTACATTGTCCCTACTCTTCCTGTACCCTATGAGCAAATGGTGCCTGTCACAGTCATTGAAGAGTACACAAATATTCCAGTTCTTCTCTTTCTAGGCACCTGAGAAGATTGCACTTCCTTGCCTCTTTGGAAAGTAGTCTTGTTTCAGCCAATAAAATGTAGGCAGAGACAATATGTGTCACCTCTGAGCAATGTACCTAGAATGTGAGTACAAAATTCTGTTGTTGAAAGCTACAGAAATTTTGGAGTCCATAACCTAGCCCAAGCTGACCAGTACAGAAACAATGCGTGATTCATCACATTCTCTCCTAACTGCCACAGTGACACTAAAAGCACACAGAATTGGACCCTCCATCAGCACAGTCCATGGGTTACTATGAGAGCAGAACCACCTTTTAACATATAGTATGAGAATTAAACTTTCACTATACAAACTCCCAAAGATGTGGGGGCTATTTGTTACCACTGCATAACCCAGCCTATTCAAACACTTGTCTTTAGATGCTCTACATATGTATCTGTCTTATGATTTTGATTGATATTCTCATATTTATAATATTCTGTTTGTCATTGCTAAATCCAGTATCATCGCTCCCATTGTCAATACCACCATCTTACTATCATGAAATCCACCATCTTGGCCATAGTCACTCCAGCATCCCCACCACTGTCAAATCCATCATCACCGCCAACATTCCCACCATTATCACCACTATCACTTCCACCTTCATTGCTCTAATTACCAATGCCATCCACATTACTATCACTTCCGCTTGTTTGATTCCCATTACTGCCATCAACCCCACTAATACCATGTTTCTCATCATGCCACTGTCACCACCATATCACCTCTACTATCATTGTTAATACCCCCTTCTCTAACATCTCCATCTTCACAGCCGCTATCACCTCTATCATCATGAATAGTCGCCTTCATCATCCCGCTAGAATTATTTGCACCATTACTTCCAATACCATCGTCAACATCACTTCCACTATCGCTAGCCCCATCACTGCATCTATCACTTCTCTAGTCACTCCCTCTGTTATGCTCATTATAAATCCCCATTGTCATGCCTCTTCCTCATCTCTATCAGCGCCATCATCACACTGTCACCTCCAGCTTCACTGCTATCATCACTGTTGGATTCTAGAAGATACTCACAGCTCTCCCCTCCCTCATTGCTCTACATTCAAGGAGGAGCACTGCAATAGTTACTCAGGTCTAAGAATATCTTATAGTGCACTGTGTTAGTTAAGGAGATAGAGTGCCAGACTGAACATCTAGCCCACATGGGTGCAGTATGAGGGCTAGGGCTTGCTCCCCCAGGGAGAAGGCCCAATCATCTCTCCTTATTTTTGGCTTGAACTTTTTCTCCCCATTCCTCTCTCATTCTTCCATGTGGCAGCCACATGGTCCTGGAAAGGCTTGAGAAATCAGAGTAAATGCAAGATGTTTCTGTGTTTCTTGCTCTCCCTTTTGTGGCTTTCTGGTGAATGTGGACACATCCAAGACTTGGGTTTGGACCTAGAGGCAGTAGATGGAACAGGTCTTTCAGCTGATTTTGGTTCTGAGCCATTTGGACTGACTTATTTGGTCAAGAAGTTCTCCACATAATCTAGCATGGCTCACTAGAGTTCTCATTTTTATATTCTATTTAAATCTTTATTTTTTTAATCAAAGTAATACATGTACATATTTTTGAAAGTAAAATGTTCTACATGGTTTATAATGAAAACCATAAGACTTCTCCAATCCTGCTCACTTTTGAGTCCTCCTTTCCTGAGGCAAGCACTTTGAATTGTTTTAACTCTTTCCTCTAGGATTTATTTCCATATTTCTATATGACATGGTAATACTGATATTTCTTATATTTTTCAGTATTAGGTTTTATCTATTGACCATCTACTTATGGAAGATGAATATTCAGCTTTCTTACACCATCTCTCTTTCTCTCTCTAACACACACACACACACACACACACACACACACAATATTGCTATTTGTTACAGTATTATTCAGGATTTGCATTACTATCACTATATAACTATCACAATTAAACTACTTTTCCTTTCTTATACAGCTGTTTGTTTTCTCTTGGAAATAATAATTATCTTGATTTGCCATTTGCTTAATTTTCCATGTATCATTTGCTAATTTATCTCCAAGGTTTCCAATGGAACTGAAATTTTCCTTGGAATGTACACTACTGTCAGTTTCATTTTCTTCTTGGAGACCTCCCTCCTGGAGTCCTACATCCTCATGGCTAACATGGACTGACCATTCTCTACATATTTTATATGACTGTCATCCTGACACTTTCCTTCATCATCATTTTCAAACTTCCCTTTGTCTCTACCCTGATCATGGGATCTTTTGTCTCCTTCTCCCTTGGTTTACTGCCCAATTAAGGTGGATAACATTCCCCAAGATCCTCCTGGAAAATTCTGTGTAGGAGGTAAATTTGTAAGACCATTCGTGTCCAAAGGTATCTTTATTTTTATTGCTGTACTCAATTACTAGTTTGCCTGGATATAGAGCTCTGTGGAAATCACTTCCCTCAGGATTTAGACACATCGTTCATTTTCTTCTACCTTACATGGTAGTTGTAGAGATCTGTGATACAATTCGAATTCACAATAATTTGTAAATAAACTTCTTTCCCCTCTCTGAAAACTTTTAAAGTTTTGGGTGACTTTGGGGTGAGTTGTTTTTGTTTTTAAATTCAGTTTGCCATATACTCATAGAAAAAAAATTGATCTGTAAATTTCTGTTCTGTAGTTCTAGGAAATTTTCCTCCTTTTTAAATTTTCTCTCTAGGACCAAATTTTTAGATGCTGCTCTTAGACTGACCATCTAACTTTTTCTGTCAATTTCCACTTCTTTGGTCTACTTTTGGGGACTTTGTCCTGACTTTATATTATATGCCAACTCTTCTTTTGATTTTTTAATGGAATAAGGATGTTATATTTGTATGTCCAAGGACTTCCTTTCTTCTGCTCCTTTTTGAAAAAATCACCTCTAGTTCTCATTAAAAGAAGGCATAACCTTCTTTTATCATTTTAAAAATGTTAATCATAGTTTCTGTGCTTTTCTTCTTCACTGTTTTTTTGTATATTCCCTTTTCCTCTTCGTTGGTTTGGATGTCTGCCTTTCATGTTGAAGGCCCTCCTCAAATATCAAGTAATTCTTAGCTGTCCATTCATATTGATATGTGAAGCACTGCAGTTCTGATTGGAAGTGGTGGAAGGAGAGGAGAGAAAGTTGTTGACATGTGGGCCTTACCAAAGGGTAATTGAGTGGGACTTGCAGATTCACAGGGAGACCAAATATCAAAACCGGTAGGTCTTTTCTCTAGGGAAAATCAGTTACCCTGGGAAACTTTCCTCCAATATCTTGCCTGTGTGGTGTTAACCTGGCTTACACTTTTCTGGGGACTGATGAGGAAGAGAGCTGAGAGCCTCATCTTTCAGGGAACAGGTTTATCTTTAATCCATAATTTTAGAATGGCTCCTCTCTCCTCCCATGGCTGTGCCTGGTGCTCCTACATCCAGAACTTTTCAGGCTCAACATCTCAGAGCATAAATCTTCTGTCTTCTACCAGCATGGAAGGGGATGATTACCTGGATGCATAGGGTAGAGGAATAAATCTGGAATGGGGAGGTTCTTACTGCTTTTTTTTTTTTTAACTTGTAACCAATCCTCCCATTTTCCACCCTCATTCTGAACCTCTGCCTTTGGAAGTAACTGATGCCTCCAATTCCCAGACTTTTCTGGGAATCTGTGGCTAAAAATGTTTTGCTACCTATTGGTTCTTGCCATCTACCCCCACAACCTTGTGGGCTTGAGTTTCAGTTTTCTGTGGTCTGCTAAGTCAGGTACCACACATCCATACACTTTCTGATTCCCAAATTCTTGATTTCTCTTGTCTGCTGCTATTCCCTCTCCCATTCTCTCTTTCCCTGTGGGTTTATGCCTTTCTTTTTTAAAAAAGCCCATTAATGCCATGTTAGTGGGGCTTCTGGAAATAGCCAAGATAAACATGTGTATTCAATCAGCAATGATTAAGAAGTCTAATGTTTTCTATTGCAGTTTAGGGCCAGTGTAACAGTTAATCATAAAGCATTCTTCCACCTTGCTTTGCCTGCCCCCTCTGTGCCTTTCTCCTTGAGTGGATAACTGTTGAAGGTAATCCTGATCACAGAGCACCATATCTCACCATGACTCCAAATCAAATGAAACAATCATCCCAAACCACACAAACATCATCACCTCTAACATAGGCTTTGTAACCACCATCACCATCACTATTAGCCTCATCCCTGGCATTTTCCTCACATTTACTTCATTGTAGCCTATACTACTACCGTCTCCACCACTACACTCATAATCACCTTAACAACATTCTCCATTACCTACTCCATAGCATCCATCACCACTGTAATTTCTGACACCATCTCCACTCCCTCCGCCATCATCTCATCATGACTACCATCAACTCCACTGTCACCGCTGCCATAATTTTTGCCAAAACTTCTGCCATCTTCTCCAACATTATCACCTGTAGAATATTTTTAACTATATATTGAATATATTCTTCCAGATGAATTGTAATAGTGATTTTCAGTAATGTGGGGGAAGGAGTGATTTCTACCTTAGAACACACAGCATCCTTCTTTTGACAAAGAGAGGGGTAGAAAAGAACCTAGTGGTTTCTCCAGCTTAAACCACCTACATGGGAAGAGGGAGGGGGAGAGGGAACATTCATTGAGCCCTTTCTAGGTAATAGGCATCCTACTAGGCACATTAGTTAGCGTATTTTCTCCAGTAAGAATCATTGCTCCAGTTTTACAAGGAGGAAACTGAGATTCCCAGATGCTAAATAACATACTCAAGGCCACACAATTAATAAGTGGTGGAGCCAAGATTCCAACCCTGTGTGACTTCAAAGTCCATATTCTTTCCATTACACTATGCTGGCAAGAAATCTCAGGAGCTTGGTTTAAGCACAATGGGTTATGACTCTGAGCAAAGAGAGCCATAGTCATGGTCCCTGATCCCAGGGAGACCTGATCTGATGAAGCAGAAAGAAGTCTCTCTCTCAAAAAGACTATTATCTGATGAAGAAGTTTCAATCCCAGCCTCACAAAGTCTATGCCCTGTCTGAAGGCCTCACTCAAGCAGTTCTTCACAGTGCCCAAGGCTGCCACCTCTCCCTGACCTTGAGTTCCCAGAGGGAGAGGGAGGGAGTGTGGACATCCAGTCCTGGGAATGCCTGGGGTTGAGAGAGCTGAGTTATTTTGGGATTGTTTACATTTGGAATCTTCCTGATCTTTGGTCCCAGAAAAACACCCACATGTTGGAAACTCTTCGGAGTTATTCACTGTTGGGGTTTTTCTTCATCTCCTTCAGCTTTTTCTTCTTCTTGGATGGAAAAAAAATCTGCTAGTGATTAGTCACAACCTGTGAGGCTCAGCTTTTGACAGCCCCACTGAGAAGAGAGAGACAAAGAGGCTCAGAGAGAGGCCCATGGGCAGATGCTGCTGGGAAGGAAATGTGGTTCACAGCATTGACCTCCCGGGATGAGGGATGGTCCATTTGCCTCTCTCTGCCAAGGGACAATCACTCCCCAGACCATGATTGTTCCATTCCAAGCCTTCATCCCAATTTCACTGGGGAGCACAGGCCAGAGCATGCATTAGAAAGAGGCCCAGGGGGTCAGGACCTGGGCAAGAAGGCTGAAAGAGAGGAAGGAGAAGCAGGTGCCAGGCACAAAGGATGCCCGCCTCTTAGGCTCCCTCTGGCCACATTCTCCAACACAACCCAGAATGTCCCATTTCAGATGGAGGTATAAACTGACAATTCCATACCTCCTTGGACAGCCGTTTGATCTCTGACAGGTTTTAATACATCTTAGGGCTCCTGGAAATCCCAGGGTGTGAGAGAGCCTTCTGCTTTTTTGCAAGAAGGTCGGGTGGGGCTGAGCACTGTCCACAGAGGCCAGGACAAAGGGAGATTGTTTGAGCTGAAGAATTAAGGCCTGGAAGTCAGATCTGGATCCAATTTTAAAATCTAAGGATTGTGAAACATGATGGGGAGGGGGTAATAAAGGGAATTTGGGAAATCTCCCTTGGTGTAGGTCTTTTTAAAGAGGTTTCAAGGCAACAAAGGGAAAATCAATTAATACAATAAGCAATAATACGGCAAGATGGCTTAATGTCAGGGGAATGGCGGAGCCAACCCTAAGGTGTATGGGACCCCAGGAAATTTGTTTTTTGCCAGTCTTCTGTCTACGTAAACAATTTGAGTCATTCAAAGTCAGCATGTCAGCACCATTCTGAAAGCCCAGTCTCGTGTGATCCCACATAAAAAATACTTCACCAGCCAGGGGAGCAATCCACTTGCCAGACTGCCTGCCTGGAATTGAGTGTGGCTATGAGGCCTCAGGATGGCTACATAGGTATGAGTCTTATTGCCTCTTGGAGCATCTGGCCGACCTCACACATGGGATAAAAGGTTGGAGGGCACTTGAAAGAGGATAAAGAGGGAATGGGGCTCACATACATCTCAGTCCAAGCTCAAAGTGACCCACTCAGAGGGCACTGCCAGCCTTGGTCAGTTCTAAACACAGAAGGGGACCTCAAATACCTCAAGAAAAGGACTGCAAGGCATAGGGCCCTTCATGCCCAAGCCTTAGGACGGTATAGGGACTGAAGGCAGTAACCTCTCAGCAGGGCACCTCCTAACTCTACGGTAAGGAGTGCTAAGGGGCAGGCAGCAACACCTGGTTTTTATTCTTAGCTTTGACTTTTACTGGCTGTGTGACCTTTACTGGCTCTGTTCCTCTCTGCGCCTCTGGTTCCTCATTCAGTGTCACAATGCCTACCTCAAAGAGCTGTTGTGAAGAGTAACAGCCCGGTGCTCCGGTCCTGCCTCTGCCTGGGTGGACTTGCCCATGGGCAGTATGGTCCAGGTCTAGAATCTTGCCCCTTGCCTTCCAGAGTCTCCAGGCTGGGGGTGTGCTAGCCAATACCACTTCTCCTTGCCTCCAATGCTGGTCCTGGGGTCAGAGTTCTGCTTCTCTGGAGGGGTCTCTACGGCCAGGCCCTCTGGGGGAGGGCAGAGGGCCAATCCAAAACAGGCAATTGAGGCCAGCAGGGTTCAAGAGGCAAGCCTGACAGCAGGGGGAGGAAGGTCCACTCTGGGTCACCTAAGTGAGATTCTAGAGGATGCCATACCTTTAGAAATGCTGCCTTCTTGGACTGAAGGGGACAAAGAGGATGAAATAAGAGAAGGAGGTATGACAATGAAACCAAAGACTGAAGAGACAAAGCCATGAGCCAAGGAAAAGGACAGCATTCATCTTGGAAGAGGAAAGGAAACTGATTCTTGCCTGTGAGGGCAACTGGGCAAGAAGTTGAGGAAGTTGCTGGGCTGGGAGTCATCCTGACCTTGTCACAGAAAAAGGAGGTGGCAGCTAAGCCCTCAAAGAAAACTATTCAAGCCTCCCTCTTGATTCAGCCCTAGATGTGACTGAATCTTGGTGGCTTCCCAGTACAAGTCTACATTCTCATCCACGAAGCAGCCAGAATCTGGGGGCCAAGTGGGGAGTGAGGGCCAGGACTTGAATAAGCCAAGCATGCCCCCCCAACTCCCTTTTTATCTCCTGATTACCCACCCCCCCCAATACTGCATGTAGGGGCCTCCTGGAAAATTCTTTCTGATGTCATCTCTGCTCTTGCCTGTGGAACTAGACTTAGATGCCCTAGGGTTCTCAGCACGGTCAAGCCAAGCTAGAACAGCCCCCAGAAGTAAAGGGAAAGGAAGTCCTTAGCAATGACCCAGCAAGGGCTCCATAGGAACCTGTCATGAAGACACTCCATGTGGTTGCCATCCCCAGCACTCTATCCTGGCAAGTGGCTAGCCTGGCCATCCGCCCCCTCTCTTCACATTGCAGGGCTCTCTAAATCAGCCTGGGAGGCAGCCCCCTGGCCCAACCTCCACCTCCATTTGGAAATACCTCATTCCTCTACCTACGGCTACTTAAAAAAAAAAAAAAAAAAAAAAAAATGTACTCTGCCAAAGAATTTTGTTTTCTCACTTAGAAATTTAAATGAAAGTCTTACCAAGATATAAAAAATCAATTCCATTTGTAGTGGACATTCAATAACTCCACAATGAGAGCTGAAGCTGCAGGTGCAATGTCAGACCTGCCAATGCAGCCCCAACCTGGTAACAAAATATGGGACAGGGACCGGCCCCACCCTAAGAGGAGAAAGAGTTAAGTGCCTTCTGGGTCCAGAAACCTAGAATTGAGGGAGAAGGGGTCTCCGGAGCCTTAGTGGGGAGAAGTGGGGGAAAGTACTAAGAAAGCAGAGCAGATGGGGATGCCTGGATGGCTCAGTCAGTTGAGCGTCTGACTTTGGCTCAGGTTCATGATCTCACAGTTCATGAGTTCGAGCCCCATGTCAGGCTCTCACTGCTGTCAGCCTGTCAGCACAGAGCCTGCTTCTGATCCTCTGCGCCCCCACTCTCTCTGCCCCTCCCCCACTGCCACGCTCCCTCTCAAAAAATAAATAAAACATTTTTAAAAATTAAAAAAAAGAAAGAAAGAAAGAAAACAAGCAAGCAAGCAGGGCAGACGAAAGAACTGCACCTGAGGGGAAGATTGAGGCCCAAAGCATGGGGACCACAGTCCAGGAGGCTGGCCCCACTCAGGCCAACCAATGCCCTTCTGCTCTAGATATCATTACCATTTACCATAACAATATCCCTTTAGATCTTTCTCATAACTAACATCTCCAGGGAGGGATGTTGTGCATTATTTCTGTCATTTTACAGATGGAAAAGCTGAGGTAAAGCGACGACATTTGTATTCTTTCCTTGCTGATACCCTTCTTCACAGGCAGGAGCCCGATGAGGAACCCAGGGAGCCCGATGAGGAACCCAGGGAGCCACTGGTCCTGGCCCTGCATTTTGATAGAGCCCTGTTCCTGTCTCTCATCTCCCTGTGTGGGGTGAAGAGGAGACAAAGCTGCCCCAACCAGGTCATAGACGATAGCTCTCAACAGGACAGGAGGGGGCACTGGTCACCAGGAAGTAGCCTAACCTTCTTGACCAGGTGCGCTCACCCACACTCACCAGTCTAACTGCCTGGACCAGGGCCTCTGGCTGGGACGGGTTGTGCAAGAGAACTGGCCTCTCGAGAACCAACCCTCACTCTGTCAGAGAAAGATTTAGCCTCATCTCAAATACCTGTGCTCAAACGTGCCAACTCCATTCTGCTTAGGCCACTCTGTGATGGAACTGAGACTGGGCCCAGCCTCCACCATCAGACTGGGAGCTCCCTAAAGACAAATTCTGGATCTTTCTCCCCTCCACTTTTACATGTTTAGTCCCAAGACTATTTCTTGCTTATTCTTTGCTTGTTAATACCCTATCACCCCTGCAAAAAAAATGCATTTGATGGTTGATACTTTCCCCTCCCAGATACCCACCTGTCTAACTTGGATTTCCCTTCATAGACTGACAGAGATCCATGCTATGTGTTTGCCATTCGATAAGTGGGTCTGAGTGTCCTCATTTCCCAGACGGAGAAAGCAAGTCTCAAAAGGTTGGGTGACTAGCCCGTCAGGACGCAGTCAGTCCTGGACCTCTGGCCTTCCAGCCTGCAGTCCTTTCCCCAGACAACCTCACCATAGCCTCCTGGTGTTCACCCCAAGTAAAATCCAGGAGTCGGCACAGGAACTGGGACAAAGAGGAGGAGGACACTGGGGCCGAGGCCTTGACCCCAAGTTCCTATTTATAATCCTTGTTCCGGAGACGGCCACTTAAACACACATTCCTGATAACTGAATAATCTTTGGCACCAAGCAAAAAATAGCCTGTGGCCCAGACCACAATTGCACAGCTGGAGCGGGGTGAGCAGGGGCGACACAGGGCCCCAATGGTGCGGGACAGGCTTCTGAGGGGGGAGAGGGGTGGCAGGCGGGGCTGGGGTTGGGACAAGTGAGTGGAACTGCAAATATAGCAGTTAAATATAGCCTTGCCGACCTGGACATGGTGCCAGCCTCCTCTACAGAGAACGTTTCCCAAATTGGCTTGGGTCTCCTTTTCCCAAAGGAAATGAGAGCTAGAGACTTGAAGGGAGGAGCAGGAGGGATCTTGATGGCGATGGAGCCCAAGGCTCTGGAGCAGTTTCCAAACAAACTGCGAACCAAGAAAAGTAGCTCTGCTGGCATTTTCGGGAACTGCCAGTCTGATGGTAGAGGCATGGCTGTGCCCTGAGGCAGATAACAGAGGACATCTCATTCCCCAAACCAGCTGATCAAGACCCCATGCATCTTCCAATTCCAGGAGGACTGATGCTGAGGCCTCTTCTCCAAGAAAGCTCAGGCCAACGCAGAAATGTAAGTGAGAGACATGGAAAATTGTGGAGTCCAGAATCCTGAGGGATCTCTGAAGCAAGCAGGAGGGGCCTGACCCAGGCAAGGGCCCCAGAGAAAGCAGCCACGGCCCCTCCCTCCCTCACCTAGCCAGCCCCAGAATGAGCCAAGGTGCTGCTTGAGCTAACACTCTTGACAAACTTTGCTCTGCTCTTAACTGTTTCCTCTCAGGACCCTTCAGCTGCTCCTTTGGGGCACAAGCTCAGTTCTGAGTTCTAAATTTTGGAAAGTCTGTGTGCCCCTTCTTCAGTAATGACTAAGACACATGACTGCAGGCCTCAGGCCCTCCTGCCTACGTGGAGGCATCCCCTGTATTCTGAGGCCATTCTAGGCAGGGCTCACTCACAGTTGGGGAGAAGTGTCCTCACTTATCTGCTCACCATAAGCCATCTGAAGAAGTCTCACTCCAGCTTCTGCTGCCACTGTCCCTTGAGAACCCCCTCCATGCCCAGGTGTCTCCAAGCTCTCAAGGTCGCCACGCCTACGGAATGTCAAAGTACTGCTTTCTGTCCCATCCTCCCTGGGCGAGGGTCTGATTCATCATTTCTCATGAAGAAATGAAAAGAACAACATCCTCATCACCATTACTGTGCTTATGGGTCCTGAAGCATCACCACCTGGGCCCAAACTTCCACAATGTCCAGTGGTTTCTCTCTATCGAGAGTATGATCCACACTTAGCACATTGTGCTTGCCCTTTCTTCAACAGCCTTCCAAGAGGAAGGTGTGGTCTTTTGAGAAGCAATGCCCCACTCCCCACTTGAGAAGGTGAGATGCCCAGGCCTCCCTCATTGTCCCTGACAGCCAGGGCCAGGCACTCAGCACAGCTCAGCAAGGAGCATGCCAAGAGCCACCCCTCAGCCTTCCCAGGCTATGGCTGTCAGTGGTTCTGCAATGTTGCAGGGGAAGGGGCCAGGCCACACAGGTCCGGCGCAGTCAACTCTGGGGTCCCAGCATAGTGACCCTGGCCCTTCATTCCACAAAGATGCCCCAAGAGCCACCATGTGCCAGGCAGTATGCCAGTTACTGAGAACAGCAGAGGGAACAAGAGCCAGGAGTCGCCCTGGCAGCTGCTCACAACCAGGTGTGCCAAGAGCACTGATGGAGAGCAGCAGGAAGCCTAGCCAATGGCAGATAGGGATTGGGAAGGCCTCTGGAGGCCAGGGAGGAAGAGGAGGTGAAGGACTCTAGACAGTGAGCCTGTGTGTAAAAGGCCCTGAGGAGGGGAAAGAAGGCCACTTGAGGATGTGGAAGAAGGGCAATCTGGTGCTCAGAATGCAAGGGGAGAGAGAGGAGATTAGAAGGCAGGGTGAGATTAGAAGAGGGAGTGGGGGCCAGATCATGCCCTGGGGCCAGACTCTTCCTGAGAGCAACAAGAAGCCCCACAAGGGTTTTAAGCAGGGGCTGAGCTGATCTATTTATAGGTGAGAAGGATCCTTTGGGCACAGTATGGAGAGTAGGCCGGAAGGGCCTAGACAGAATGTGGGCAGACCAGTTAGGAAGCACTTGCAGATGTCCAGGTGAGCAATGACAGTCACCTGAACTCAGGTAACAGAAGGAGGAGGTAGAGAGAGGTGAGCAGTCCTGAGACATATTTAAGAAATGGAAGCCATAAGTCATGGTGAATACTTGATGTGAGTAGGAGAGACAGAGAGAAGTAAAACATTCCCTCATTCAATCATTCATTCAACAGCAATGCCACGAGTTTCTAACACACGTGAAGTTCTTTGCTAGGCATCGGAGATACAGTAGTGAGCAAGACAATAAGGTCTCCTTGGGGGTTTACATTCCAGTGACATGGGGACAATGTAAAATAAACACGTAAACAAATGCGAGATCATTTTAGATAAGTGCTATGAAGATAAAAAAAAAAAAAAGGATAAATAATAAAGAAGGATTCAGGGAAAGGGCTTACCTTAGGTAGGGTGTTCTTTGAAGCCATTTCCAGAGGAGAGGACTGAAATGCCAAGGCTCAGAGTGGGGATGAGCTTGCAGTCTTTGAGCACAGAAGGAAGACTGAGGTGACCAGGGTGTAGTTTGAGAAGCTTGGGGAAAAGGAGATTAGAGGACTAGGCACATGCACATGTTCAATATGCACACACACGCACACACACATGCCTCCCAGGATTGTGCAGAGTTGACTTGATACAGCACAGATTTGGGGAGAAGATAAAGAAAGGAAGAAAAGAAGGAAGAGAGAAGACAGAGAAGACACGAAAACCCATCACCGGGAGGTCATAAAACAAACACCGGCTCTCCACCGGAACCACCAACCAAATTTGCGTCACTGTGAAATTTTATGTAACTGGGATCATACTTTTAGTCTGTTTTTTTTTTCACTATTATATTATGAAAAGAGATAACTTTATAATCCAATGAAATGTGTTTACATAAGATATCAAAGACCTAAGGGTATATGCCATGGAGTTCCATACCAAAGAAAAGCTAAAGTAGCTGTGTTAACGTCAGACAAAAGAGATCTTAAGAAAAAGGCATTGCTATAGATAAGGTGATTCATTCACAATCATAACAGATTTAGTTCATCAGAAAGGCATAACTAGTTGAAATTCTATGCACCTAATAACAAAGCCTCAGAAATATGAATCCAAAAATTACCAGTACTTCAAAAAAAAAAACTGACAAATCCACAATCACAGTGGGAGATTTTAACACATTCTGTTAGTAATTGACACACTAAAAAGAAAAGAAAATATCAGGGCACAGAAATTTTGAAACACAGGATTAACAAACTTTGCTTAATGCACATATGTAGGAAACAGGACACAACAAGTGCAGAAGATACATTTTTTGTTTGAATACACTTCGAAGATTTCTATAAACAGACCTTATACTTGGTTCCAAGGTCAATCTCAACAAATGTAAAAGAATGAAATCATTGAACATGCTCCCTAATCCCAGTGCAATTAAACAAGAAAAGTGTAACAAAAAAAGATAACAGAAAAATCCCCTTATGTTTGGAAATCAAGAAACACATCTCTATATAACCCAAGTGTCAAAAATAAATCATCTGGAAACTAGGAAATATCTTAAACTCTCCAATAGTGAAAATATTATATAGAAAAGTTTGTGATGTAACCAAAACAGGAAGAGGGAAATTTACTGTATTAGATATATTTCAAAAGGCTGAAAAATAATGAGCTAAGTTAGAACAACACCAAAACAAACCCAGAAGATAATAAAAAGGAAATATCAAAAGTAAGAGCAGAGGGGCGCCTGGGTGGCTGGGTCCCTTAAGCCTCTGAGACTCTTGATTTCAGATCAGGCCATGATCTCACGTGGGGCTCCCTGCTGAGCTTGGAGCCTGCTTGGGATTCCCACCCCGACCCCCCTGCCCCTCCACCACTCATGTGTGTGTGCACCCTTTGTCTTCTCTAAAAATAAATAAATAAACATTAAAAAAAGTGAGAGAAGAAAATGACGAAATAGAAAACAAACATATAATAGAGAGGTTCAACAGAGAAAAATTGAGTCCTTGAAAGAACTAATACAATTGACAAACCACTAATGAGAATGACTGAGAGAAAGAGAGACAGAGAGACAAAAGGAGAGAAGACAAGGCTAACCAACATCAGGATGAGAAAGTGGACGTCTCTGCAGACGCTACAAAGATTTGGAAGGACAAGAGACTGTGCTACAAAACAAAATGTATGAGAATAAAGTTGGATGCTGCTGTGGTGTCAAGCCAAATAAGAACCAAAATGACCTGTGGGGGCAGCAACCACAGTGGTAGCCAGCCGCCTGTCTGCCCTCCCCCAGCCAGCTGTCCTCCTGGCCCCAGCCAGTCTGTTCCAGGTGGAAGCTTTTGCCTCTCTAGTCCTCAGAAGCTGAAGGGTCTCTGTGAACTTGACACAGACTTGCATTAACTCAATTTACCCAAGCCGGAGTATAAACCACACGCCCATTTGTTCTTCTGCAGCAGGGACTATCCCTTCCTAGTGCCTAGAATGCACCCTCCACTCCAGGACACCCTTTCCCAAGGTCAGGATGTGGAACGGAATAGCAGAGTAGTTCAGGAGCCAGGCTGCCTGGGTTCAAATCCTAGCCCTATATTTTAAGTTAAGCTCTCTGTGCTTAAATTTTCTCACTACAAATTTGGGATAATAGATTATTGTGAAGATTTGATGAACTAATACACGTAAAGAGGTTAAAACAGTGTCTGGCCTACACTAAACAGTCAATAAATATTCATCATAACAACTGCAACTACCTGAGAAGACAGTCTTACCCAGAAGATGCTTGGTGAATGTGGAACTCAAAAGGAGTTGTGGATTGGTTTGGAAGGAAATTTTGCTTTGCTCTAGGGAAGCCCAATAAAACATCTCAACCTACAAGTGGACCCTCCTCTATTTTCTGAGCCTCTCTTCCCTGAACATGGCTGGAAAGCAGCAAGCTATTGTTTCTCTGATCTTTTTAATTCTGATCTCACCATTCCAACCCACCCGATCTCTTGTAAATGAGCTGAGCATCAATGAGTTAGGTCACAGTTGCTGTAGCTGTGAACTCAAAGGAGTTTCTTAATGCCCTGTACCTCAATTTCACATAAGTTTCACAAAATCATCTACATGGCTGGGTTGTTGTTCCTGTTATCTATTCCTGTGTAACACCACCTCAACTTTAATGGCTTAAAACAGGGGTCAGCAAACTATGGGCTCACTTTGTGGTTTTGTGCAGCCCACAGGCTTAGGATGGTCTCTTAGGTTTTTAAAGAGTTGCAAATTATATCAAAAGAATACTATTTCGTGACATGTTTAAATTATATGAAATTCAAACTTCAGTGTACATGAAGTTTTATTGGAACACAGCCACACCCGTCCATTTATGTGTTGCCTGTGACTCCTTTTGTGGGACAACAGAGTTGAATAGTTGCAACAGAGACCTAAGGGCCCACAGAGCCCAAAATATTTACTATCTTGTCCTTTACAGAGGAAGTTTTCTAGTCTCTGGCTGAAAATATCAACTGTCATTTATTTCCCTCACAAATCTGCAATTTGAGCAGCACTCGGTAGGGATGGATTATCTCTGCTCCTTTCAGTGTCATATGAGGTGGCTCAAGGCTGGGAGTGAGTCACCCAGGGGAGGAAACTGTCTGAAGCCCCGCTCACTCACCTGTCTGGTGGTGGGTGGCAGCTTTCAGCTGGGACCTCTGCTGGAACCGTTGGTCAGGTCACCTATGCGTGACCTCTCCATGTGGCTGTCTGGCTCCCTCACTGCATGGTTCCAAAAGCAATGTCCCAAAGGTTGCCTTTTCTCTTGGGCAGAGGAACAGCATTGCAGAGGGTCACTGGTTGTTTCAGGGGATGAAGACTGGGCCTGGAGGGGATGAGGGTTGTCACCCAGCCATGCTGAAGGCCCACACACAGTCACACACATCTGAAGAGCCCTCGCCATGGGCCACGTTCCATGCCAAAGCCTGGCCTCCAGATGCCAAGCTCCGGTCAGGGCCACATCTGCCATGGTTCCCATAGGACCCCCCAGACTGCAGCCATGTGCAAGAGTCCTGTCAGTTGTGAGCTCAGGCCTTCCAGTTATAGGGACACATGGCCTGGCAGATCGGCTGCTCCCCAATGCCAGGCCTCAGCAAGGTATTCAGAACTCAGAGTTGCAAATGTCAAGACATTGTATGTGTCTCCATTGGATGAGGGACTGGGCAACCTTTCATCATTTAGGGCTTTGCGAGATCACAGTCTCATCCACATCAGTTACACTGTAGATAAACTGCTTCCCAGTCACACTCAGCCCTAATTCTGGTCACATCAGTGTGACCTCAGACTGACCACAACCGTGGCCACAGACCAACCCTGACTCAGACTGATTCCAACCCTAGCCAAGACCAACCTCTGACACTGGCCACAAAGCTGACCCTGTCCAAAGACTAATCCTGACCCTAGCTACAAAACTGACCCTGACCCTGAACCACAGACTGACCTCTGACCTTGGAATAGGGTTAGAGGAATGCACCAAACCATAGCACAGCCTCATGGGCCCAAAGGTGCACCAGTCTAGCTACACTTGAGTGACAGCCATGTGTGCCAGGAGCAAGAGGATCCGTCCTGAGCAAACCCAGGGCTACCTGCAGCAAGCGGGTCCTGAGTGACCGCTCCCAGGCAAGGTGACTCAGAAGCACCTTCCAGAACATTTGAAAGGGCCAAGTAGTTGCCAAATACACCAGCTTTGCTTGGCCTCGGGACCTTTGCCCTGAAGTTCCCACCAAACAGGTTTTCTATACTTTTGCTAAATCTAATCCTGCTACATCCAGTGCCACCTGCCTGAGGAGGCTGGTCCTAATGGTCCACTTAGGTTTTCAAAGGTCTTTGCCCCGAATGATCCTGATAGGAAGTGTCCTCTAGGAGGGTCACTGAAGAATTTTTCTTTCCAACTTTTTAACTCAACACTAGAGACAGCACCTTCCGCTTGTTTCCCCCAACACAATTCAATAGAGACCACTCTGCCATTATTTAAACACAATTTCACTATCTTCTTGTGTACCTTGTTGTCAGGGAGAAGTCTGGTGCCAATCTGATCTGGGTTTCCTTTTGGAGGTAATCTGTTCTCTTTCTTCCAATGAGTCAGGAGGAAAAGGCTAAGGGGCAGAAGGGGCAAAGAGTTCATCCCGTGGGACAACGGGGGTGTGGACAATGGGGTGGAGCCTGTTTGAGGGTGCCTTGGTCATGCTACCCCCCCCCACCCCGCCTCAACTACTGCACCTGTGCTCCAATCACCACCTGCTCCTTCTTCTCCCGTATTCCTGAGCCTTGACTCCTTAAGAACTAGGGTGCTCTCCATTCACAGCTTCTACTCGCAGAGCTCTGCATTTCCGCTCTGTCTTGGCAGAGGGCCAGTCCTCATTCCTGCAGGGCTGGCCAGGGGACACTGCACACACATGTGAGTATCTGCTATGCATATTTATCTGCAAGCATGTGTGTATGAATGTGTGTGACTGTGTGTTTGTACATGTGCACATTTATGTGTGTACACATATATAGACACGGATGAGTGAGTACGTGTGAGGTATCTAGATGTAAGTGTGCCTGTGTTCAGTATGTGTGTGGGTGTGCGTGGATTATGTGGATATTGTGAATGTGTTATATATGGGATGTATCTACATGTGTGTTTGAGAATATGTTGGTCTTCCATCCCTAACCAGCAGTGTGCTTCTTGGGGGAGGCACCCTGCAGTGCCCCTCACCTGTGTTTCCTGCAAAGTCCTTGGACTGGATATGGCAAATTCCCAGCAAAGCTTCAGGGCGTGGGTCCAGTGGGACTGCATCCCAGGCCTCCCGAGTCTGTGGCCAGTAGCCCTGATAGAGCCAGAAACCTGTCAGCAATTCAGTGCCTATGGGTGGCCTGGAAGGAATAAGGCTACCAGGAGCCTTTGGGGGTGGGCTTTTGCCTCAAAATTGTTACCCCAACACCAAGTCCAAGTTCACGGGACAGTTGTTGCCAGCATATAGCACCTGCCACTATTGCTGCTCTTCTCTCCCCAAATCCTGCTCCCAGGCCCCGAATCCCAAGCCTGTCAGCATGAAAAGCACTAGCTCCTGCTTTCCCACTCCACCACTAACTTCCAGATCCACCTGCCGCACTCCACATTTCATACGCACCCTTACAGAGAACGGGAAGAAGGAGACTGTGTGTCTTCCATCCCCAGGAAGTTCACATTTTCCACAGCCAGGATTCTGAGCAGGCCCGAGGGGGAAAACCAAAGAGCACCCTGAGAAAAGATCCCGCGCTTCAAGGTAAAACTTCAACCTCCATCTCAGCTCTGTCTGCCACCCATGAACCAAATCTGAGGTTTCAGAAACCTCTCCAGGTTCCGCTGCATCCTATAGCTGGGAAAGATTATTAGAGAGTGAATCACTTCATCTGTCTTTCAAGGCCTATCAGGAGTTTAGGAGCCCAGCACACAGGTTCACACTCTGACACACACTACCCTTCTGACCAGGTGGAGAGAGAAGCAGAAAGTGAAGCGTCCTGAGAAGAACGTGAAGCATCCTGGGAGGGGCGTGAGGCGTCCTGGGAGGGGCGTGAGGCATCCTGGGAGGGGCGTGAGGCACCCTGGGAGGGGCGTGAGGCATCCTGGGAGGGGCTGGAGGCATTCTGAGACGAGGCTGTGATTTGGTTACATCCCAGCTGAACTGTTTATTAGCTTTATGACCTCCGGCAAAGTTTTCTTTAGTTTAGCCTCCTTATATATGGTGACAACTTAAAATCCAAATTGGAACACTCATAAGAGTGACGCTATTAATAATTGTACCCAGACAACAGGTATGAATCCCAACCATTCCAGGCAAATGGGGACATGCGATCACCCTACGACCTGTGATCACCCTGTGTCACCTACAGTAGTGATAATGAGGAGCAGGAGGGAAGAATTCCAAAGGGAAGAGCCCCTGCTAGATTTGCAGGCATTCCATTTGGCCACCAGCCAGGGGCTGAAGGTGAAGGGAGGGAGAAGGCAGCGGGAGGTCCCACCACCTCGCAGCCCTTGTGCTCGGGGCCTCTTGCCCTCTCCCCGCCCCACTCACCTCCACATGCCCCGATTCTCCGACTGGAAGGCCGCGCTGATGCCTTTAGCAGCAGCCCAGGTTTATCTCCAGGGGAGTGCTAGGTTCAAAGATCAGATAAATTTTCTGGCAGACGTGGGACTGGTGGCCGACTGCCAGAGGTAGGAATGGCCCCGCTGGCGCGGGGTCAGCTGGGTTATTTTGACTCCTCGACATGGGGTGAGGGGCCTTGGGAAGGAGAAGTCTATAGTGTAGAGGGAGAGAGACTCCTGTCTCTGATGAGCTGGACTTGGCTTTGCCTTCCAGCTTGGAATAGGAGAGGGAGAAGGAGGAACTGGGGCAAGGAGCTGGAAAAGGAAGGGGGAGAGGGAGTTAGGAAAAAGAAACCTGGAGAAGGACCTATTTTAAAAGTCACTCATTTGGTTCCAGCTCTCCCCCACCACACCCCAAAGCTCAGGCATCGGGCCATAGGGTGTGGTGACAAGGTGTGTGTGGTCTGTGACAGGAAACCCTTAGGCATCCAGGGTGGCTGGGGAGAGGCCAGGTAGGGAGGGGGTGGGCAGAGCCAAGCATAGGTCACCACAGCCTGTCCCCTGTCTCATCACCCTGAGAGTCCCTAGACCAGTGTCTTCAAACTTTTGATAGTGACACACTTTTTATGTATGCTGCAACCTAGAACACATAAAGATTCCCCCAAAATATTTGCCCTTATTAAGTCAATGCATCCTATATTTTCAATTCCACTTTCAATTCCATTTTAAAATGCTGATTGTAAGTCAGGACACTGTTTTCACAATCTACTATGGGTCATGACCTATGATTCTGAAAACCACTGCTCCAAACTAGTACTTTTCAAACTTTAATGACCCTGCTTGTAAATTACCTGGGAGCTTGCCAAATGCAGATTCTGATTCAATTCGTCTGCAACCTGAGACTCTGCATTTCTAATAAGCTCCCAGGTGATATAATGTTGATCCTAAGATCTGGAGTAAAAGGCCCTGGATCACAACTTCCTGATCAGCACCAATTCTAGCAAAGGGCTTGGGGATCACGTATGCAAGATGAAAGGGGAAGGGGAAGGGTACCCACACTAAGGGTTGCCCACCACTCAGCAGCCTCCAGGCAAAGCTGCAACTGAAATGTAGCAAAGACATGATGGCATAGGATAGCAATGAACTGCCCTCCAGGGGCCCAGGCTGTCTGTACTGCTCTGATAGAGGAGCCAAGGGAGAGTACAGCTGCCAGTCAGCATTACCTAGGCCTTACAGGAAGAAAGGAAGGAAGGAAGGAAGGAAGGAAGGAAGGAAGGAAGGAAGGAAGGAAGAAGGGGGGGGGGGGAAGAAAAGAAAAGAAATTGTAGGGGCACCTGGGTGGCTCAGTCAGTTAAGCCTCCAACTTTGGCTCAGGTCATGATCTCATGGTTCATGAGTTTGAGTCCTGCATCAGACTGTGCTGACAGCTCAGAGCGTGGAGCCTGCTTCGGATTCTGAGTCTCTCTCTCTCTCTCTCTCTCTCTCTCTCTCTCAAAAATAAACATTAGAAAAAAATTCTTAAAAAAAAAAAAAGAAATTGTAGGTTTGGGGACCTCACTCAGCAATCTAGCAGGCAAGGTTGACAATGTCAAATTAGGATTACTCATCAGAAATCCAGCAGTAACCAAGAAGAGCTGCCTTGTTAATGTTCCATTATCTGGGTGCAACAGTAATGCTGACCTTGCCCATAGGTACTTAGGTTAAAAAAGCTATGCAGCAATTGATTAGGGCAGTGGGTCCCAAATAGAGCTCTACAAAACACTATCTCAAGAATCTCAACCAAAAATGAGTTCCAAGGTCAAATGTTTTTGGGAAACACAGCATGTTATCTCCTCCAGCCCCACTTAGAATATCCTTGTTTACAGTGGAAGGCAATGATAAGACCTGCAGTCAAGAGCCCTGTTTAATGTGCTTGAATTCATCCTTTCTCACACAACCATGGAACTCTTATTCTCTTTAACCTATTGGTATGGACTGAACTGTGTCCCTTCAAAATTCCTATGGTGAAGCCTCCAATATGACTGTATTTGGAGATAGGGCCTTTAAGTACATAATTAAGGCTAAATGAGGTCATGAGAGTAGGGCCCTGATCCGATAGGATGGATGTTTTTATAAGCAGAGGAAGAGACACCAGAGCTCTCTCTTTCTTTCCATGTGCTTTCCCAGAGGAAAGGACACATGAGGACACAGTGAGAAGGCAGCCATCTGCAAGCCAGGAAGAGAGGTCTCACCAAAAACCAACCCTGACATCACCTTGATCTTGGACTTCTAGCCTCCAGAACTGTGAGAAAATTTTGTGTTGTTGTTAGTACTCTGTATGGCAGTCCAAACAGACTAATATATTTATAAGCATACCATGGAATTTGCTTCAGGAAATCAGGATTAGATTTGTACTTTTCATGCTGTTGATCTTCTAGGAGACTTATAAGTTCATGTAGACAAGAGAGGGACTGTGATCACCATTTTGAAGTTAGGAAATGAAAGTCCACAAGCATAAAGTGAGTGGCCCAAAGTCACATAGCTGGGCAGAACTGGGTACATGGAATTCAAACTCACTGTGACTGACTCAGAAAACAAGTCCCCCACTGTCCAGCAGCTGTAGTCTACTGAGCATGGTATGATATTCCCACTCACA
The DNA here is from genome assembly GCF_018350155.1 of Leopardus geoffroyi. Lineage (NCBI taxonomy): Eukaryota > Metazoa > Chordata > Mammalia > Carnivora > Felidae > Leopardus > Leopardus geoffroyi. The sequence goes on along the minus strand of NC_059336.1, from coordinate 88,361,081 downwards.
ATAGATCGTGGGCTGTCTCCCTAAACACAGACAATGTAGTAAGAAAAATTGATGTTGATCAAAGGTTTCCTGGAAAAGATGATTTTATAAGGGGTCACACAGCAGTCACATTGGAAATAGCCAAAATCAAAACTAGTAAGACCAGTTCATGGCATGAAGTTAAGTACTAGGCTGAGGACCAAATATGATCCTGGCTGGCAATAGAGAGCCAATGTAGGTTCTTGAGCAGCAGGGCATGACATCGTCTGAGTCAGTCTAGGTGTGTGGGATGGCTGAGAAGGAACCTGGATGTGGGAGGCCCAGGGGCCAGACCAGCAGTAGAGTGACGCTGCAGAGGTGGAAGATAGAAGGAGTAGGGAGTTAACTTCAACATTCTCCCTGCTGAGTGTCTTGCCTAGCGTGGGGATATAGGGTCCTGGGGGCTGGATGGATTTTCCAGGGTGTGCCATGTAGAGCTGGTTCTGGAAGCCAGCTCTTCCCAGCCTCCTGCAGGGGAAACTGACAATGAGAGGTGGAGGGTGGATGGAAAAACTATTTAAGATACTAACCACACATGCACGTGTGCACACACACACACACACGCACATGCACACACACACACACACACACACACACCATGGATGGCTGTTGGGCAGGGAGGCTCTCTTTCTGCTCCCCTTCTTTGTTCACCACATGTAAGTGAACCCTAGCTCACTGCTTTCATTTCCATGTTTCCTCCCAGACTAACTGGTTCAGCCCAGAATTGTCACCACATGAGGGAGGGCACCTGGCTGGGACACCAACCAGGGTACCAGCTGGCTGGCCTAAATATGGTCAATTGACCCTTCAGGACAATGACTCTGAGGTCTGGGGGGTTGTAGGACTCTTCGGTTGCCTTGGAGGACAGAGGAGTGTTGGGGGCCAGACATCCCACATTAGTCCCTCACCATCATTCCCATCGAAACTGGCCCTGAACCGGCTCAGCTCCACTTTTACCTGCTTTAATAAATTGGGGCCCTTAGGGAACCTGAGTGGCTCAGTAGGTTGAGCATCTGACCTCAGCTCAGGTCATGATCTCATGGTTCATGAGTTTGAGCCCTTCATCAGGCTCTGCATTGACAGTGTGGAACCTGCTTCAGATTCTCTATCTCCCTCTTTCTGCCCCTCCCCTGCTGCATGCGATCTCTCTCTCTCCCTCTGTCTCTCTCTCTCTCAAATAAAAAACATTAAAACAAACAAACAAACAACCAGGGGCCCTCATACATTCATTCAGTGGAAGGGATCTGCATCTTAAAAGAACAAGGTGCTGAGCTGTGGCTGATGCCAGGCAGGGATCACAATGGTGACAGAGGAAACATGGGGAAGCTCTGCAACTCTACTTAATGCTCAAGCCAGTTCTAAGAGCTAAGGATGGTTCTCCAATTTTACACTATGGAAACCGAGGCTGGAAGTCACGAATTAGGTCTTCTGCCCCTGACCACACAGCCAGTCTCCCGTCTTCTCTGGGGCGGCAGCAATTCCAGCAGCAACTGGTTACCGAAGGGAGTCTTAAATAGGACCACCACTGCCCCACTCACGGAACATTCTAGAGAGGCAGCGGGACATGAAGACTGAGAACAAGAGAAGTAGGGATTAGAATCCTGTCGCCACAGTGTCTTATAAGCTGTGCAAACTTGAGCAAGGTGTTCAACTGCTCTGGTTCTCATCTGTTAAATGGAGATAAATAGTACCTAGTTCACAAGGTAAATGTGAGATGAAGTACATACATATTTGCAAAGCTCTTACAACGGGGCCTGACTCCTCATAAGTGCTGTGTAAATAAATATTAAATGAATTCACTCGTTTGATTCTGTGTGGTTGGTGCCCACAGTTAGTGCAAATCAGCAGGCTGGGTGGGGGAATTGCTACCAGGGCCAATCTGAGTTCAAGCCTGGGTCATTTTCCATGACTTGGATGTGACCCTCTTTCTGCCACTCATTGAGTGATGATTTGGGCTGGCAAATCTTGCAGGAAAACTGGCTGAAATCAAAGCCTAGTTCCCCACAGCCCCCTCTCTGAGCTATCTGCTCCTCATGCACCCTTCTGGGCCACAACACACATGCAGAAGGCGAACTCTCTGGGCCCAACCAATTCTCTCAAGGGGGGCTCTCAGGGTAGGGCCTCAGCATGGTGAGGCAGAAGAGGACTAGAGACCCACTCCCCTGGCCATGACAGGCAGGGGGCATTGTCCTCTTCTTCCCCCTATACCACTCTGTCTCCTGTGCTGTGGCCACAACTCACTTCCCAGGCTCCCCTGCAGGGCCCCTCCTGTGGCCCCAATCCTCCCTCGGCTGGTCCTCTCCTGGTCCTCGCTGTTCAAGGCCACAGGGAGGGGATGGAATTGGGGCCCTGGCTACAGGCCTCAATGTCTTCCAGGTGTGGGGGAGGCCCAGCTGGATGGGCAGGTGTGGGGAGGGCCCGAGCAGCTGTGGGGTGTCTGGAAGGCATTTGGGCAGCTAATGAGCTCAGGATCTAATTAAAACACTGGAGGAGGAATCTGGGCCCAAGCCATGTGGCACAGGAAGTGCAGGCCGGGGGCCTGCCTGGGCCTGGGTTAAGCGGGACGAGTGCCTGGCTGAAGAGCAGAGGCCAAGGGGGGAACTCAACTGTAGCCCTGACCCCACCCTTCCTGGCCCCACCCCTTCCTCCAAAACCCAAGTTGCTTGGATTCTGAAGTGGCGGGGCACTTTGACACCACACCACTGCACTCTGCAGAGACGATCAATCAATCCTGGGCTGAGGGCTGAGGCCTGCAGGGGTTAAGGGTGAAGACCAAGACTCTGCCCAGCTAAGTCCGAAGTGTTCCCGAGGACTGGAGATGAGGGAGTAGGACCCAGGTGAAGGGAAAGCCAGGGAAGATTCACCAGCCTGATACCCCACCCCACCCCAAAAATGTGGGCATCCAAGTAGAGATGAGCTGAAGACATCAGTCTCTGCCATTATTACCTCCTCACCACCAACATCACTGTCACTATCTCTAGCAACCCTCCGCACGCTGCTCATCGACCCGCAATGCCCTTGACAGCCTCCCCACCCCACGTTGAACACCTACCTCATTGCTCCCCCCAGGTCCTCCCATTTCTGGTGGAGCAGATCCCAGCTTCCTTGTACACCGTCCGGACCTTAACGCTTGCCCCCACCATTTACGCCACCCCTGCTGGTGCCCTGAGGAGCTCAAGAGAGGGGTATGGTAGTGTGGGCAGTGTCCCCAGTGTCCACATGCTGGGGCTTCTGCTGGGGCACTCCCTAGATAGACATGGCTCTTGCTTCTGTGTACCCTAAATCTGGAATTCCCTTCAGTCCAGACCAAAGAACTTCCCATGAAGGAGATATTTCTAAAGAACTGGCTCAGGACCCCAGTGGTCTGGGTGAGGGTCTGCCCGGTCTTTTCCCACAAATTATCCCACCAACCCCCACGCCTAGGCTGACCTCTTCCTCCTTCACGTCCCTGCCCCTCCCACCACCCCTTCCCATCTGCTCCCAATAACTCCAGCTAACATCTCCCAGCATGCTTTTCACCTCTTAGTCCCTGCGGGAGGACTGAGGAGGCACAACACCCCCCCCCCCATTCTGGTCCCAACTCATGGTGTTAACAAGGAACAGGTTTTCACCCCAGCTGTGGGCTGGGCTCTCAGACGGGAGTTTACTCCCTCCTGCCTTCTCCTTTATTCTTCAAATGGCCCAATTTCCCCAACAGATGCTGGATGTTGAGAGGAGAGAGGCAGGTGGGGAAAGTGAAGGCTTCTTTCTGGAGTGGAGGTGACAGGGAGGGGAGGAGAAGGTGGGTACCTGGGGAAGCAAGGGGACACATCGTCTGGAAGTACCTGGGGAAGCGGCAGTCCAGAAGTGAGAGGGGAAGTCAAGCAGAGGTCCGGCCCAGTCCTTGGGGGCACTCTTAATGGAGGGCTGGATGCTGAGGTCCCCCTACCAACCCAAGCCTCCTCAGCCCTCAGTGTCACCTCCTCCCTCCCCCATCCTCCCCATTCCACAAGCCCTGGGGAGAAGTCTTTCCCCCTAAAGCCTTCCCAGGGAGCGCCCACACTCCAGTAGGACTGACCACAACACCCCTGCCCCCACTTGCCCAAAACAGCCTCGCAGGGCACAAGGACACTTGTTTGCACAGGTCTATCCATCTGCTACCCCCGAAGGTAGCATCTGCCTCATTTATCTGTCCTCCTTACACAAGCTTCTGTGCTCAGCACCCAGCCCATAAATGCTGGTTGACTGAGTGACTACATAAATGCAGTGGTGGCACTCACACAAACTGGCAATGTGGGAGACAGAGTGTGGAGCCCTGTTTTCTCTCTCCCCCTGCTTGGTCGTGAAGGTTTAGGCAACCTCCTTGCTGCCTCTGACCTCAGGGGGTTGGACTAGATGCACGGGGAATAGGGGTGCTGCTGTCTCCCCAGCACAGTATGATCCAATAGGCTGTGGCTGAAAAGTGCACACAGGAACTACTTTGCCACCCCAAAGGCCTCCCCCAAGTGTGGGGTCCAACCCTTCCCTGGGAATGCCCCTCACAGACTTCACTGGGGAGAGGGATGGTGGGCTGTCCAGGGGCAGAGCAGCTCTATGGACACAGGCCCTGACAGGCCAGGATTTAATTTGCTCCTCAGAGGCCATGCAGGGGTTTCCCAGGATTCCGCATGGCAAGAGTACCATGAGAGGCTCCCCCAATATCTGGCTGCCCTTGCCAGGCCAAAGGAAGATGCAAGAGACAAGCCAGCATCCTACAGCCACGCTCTCAATGAGGAGGGGTGGTTTCCAAACCAGAGCGCTGACCTCACACAGGTCCCAGGGCTCACCTTCTCTGCCATTTGTCTCTGCCCATGAGCACTCTAGCAACTCAGGATTTGAAGGGAACTGGAAAGACCTCTCCTCATATGCTCCTCTGGCTCCTCATATGCTCTCCTCCTGGCTCCCCACAGGTGTCATTGTAAACTAGGAGCCTTGAGAGGGCAATATGCACCCACCCCTAAGGAAGTAGAGCTCTGGTGGGCAGGCGGAGGCATTCTCAGAGCTCTGAAAGTCCAACCCCCTGGGCCACCTCCTCCAGGAAGCCTCCCCTCATAGGGAGCTCCTTATGTTCTATGGTCATTCCTTGGCCCTCAAAATAAAAATGCAGGGCCCCTTATTCAAAAAGTATTAAGAATTCCAGGCAGCGACAGGAGAGCATTAAGGCAAAGGCAGGGCCCTCCTCGGCACAAGGCCCTGTGCACAGGTCACACATCCATAAAGCTGGCCCTGTGAGGAGGGGCCCATGCCTCCTCATCGAGGTGGAGGGCAAAGAGCTGAGGGGCTGGACTGGCACAAAGCCAAAGGGAATGGGAAGAGACCTGGAGGTGAACAGTGCGGGGCCCAGGCCTGGAGGAGGGACACACAGGGTCACCTCCAGGAACAATGGGGCATTCAGGAACAGCCGGGCTTCTCAGCAGGGCCCTGACGCCAGGCTCAGCCCTGCGATTCAGGCTCCACTCACTGAGTGAGCACTGGCAGGGGCTCAAGTAGGAGAAAGTTGAGGCTGCGGAGGTGGCCGTGGTAGAAACATCTATTTTTACCCATGTGGGTGGGGAGGCAGGTCAACGGTGGCTTTGAGTGAGTCCCAGAGCAGCCACCACAGGGGCCAGTGAGGGCCTGGGCTGGGACAGTCGTGAAGGAAGGGGGGCAGGCAGCCCATGGCAGCTGACGGCCACCCAGGCAGCCCACCCGAGGAGCACCAGGTCAGGCCTGTGTTGCGCCTAGGAGCAAGATAACCTCCCTAAAAGAAGCCGAGGAGGGCACTGCATCTATCCCCAGTTCTGCTCCCCCAACACTCACTCCAGGCCCTTGCGGTCTGACACAACTGACCTAGAACAGAGCCGGAGACTCGTGGAGCCTAGCCCACCATCCCCACACCAACCCCTAAGTAAGGACCATCACCGGTTTCGCCTTAGGTCCCTGAAGATGCTCTGGCCCATCAAAGTTGGTAAGGGTTCAGGAAGAAAGACAGAGTCTTGGCTAACTTACCCTGATGGGGACACCTGCTCAGTTACCCTCCATTGGAAGTGGAGTGTGGGCTAGCCTTTAAATAAGGAGCCAGGAGATGTGGTTGCTGAAGCCAGTGGGTAAAGCACTGATGGGGGAATTTCAGACTCTGCACCAGCCTGGCACCCTGCTTGGGTGGCCCCTACCCAGCCTGTAGGTGAGACCAGCCAGTCCCCACCCCCTGCCTCCGGCAGCCAGCATATGAGGCCCCCACCTGTCCTCCCCGCAAGGGAGATACTGTGTGCTGAGGTGTTTACGTTACATAAACCTAACCACGCTCGTCAAGACAATTTGTGGCTCCCCCTGAGTAATGAAAACTCAAACGCCTTCTTGTGCAGGGCCAGGCTGGGCTCCCAGCCACAAACCCTGGATCCACTTCTAACTCCTGGATTCCTCTGGGCCCCTGCCAGCATGAGAGAGGAGGAGGGACCCCCCCCCCCCCCAGCCCCACTCTGCTCACCACTGCCTACACTGCTGGGCTACCTCAAGGAAGACAAGCAACCAAACCCTTGGGCAGCCTGCTGAGACTGTGCCAGAGGAGGGCACAGGTCCCCTTCCTGCGGGAGACCCCACAGGATTTGGGGATGGCATGCACAGCCCTCAGGAGCCATGTACTCCCACTCTTGGCAGGCTCCCTCTTCATTTAAGGACAGTCTGCTATCCAAAGGCCACTGGCCTCGCTCCTCAGCCACTCTTCCTGATCCATCACCTCTTAGACATCATAGCAAACACTTAGTGTTCCTTCCTCCCTGTCACCCCTTCCAGGTGAGAAGGGTGGGGCCAGAAGTCCTGGGGCAGGAGCTACTCTGGAGGCTAGGGCAGGGGTGGAGAGGAGAGAACTGAAAAGAATGTCCACGCAAAGCTGCACTGCTTGTGTCCCACACAGTCCCGGAGAGGGAGTGCCATCTATATCATTGTCCTTAAGGATGGGGTCCTTGGAGGTGTGCAGTATACAACCTGTACAGCCTTCTCAGACAGCCCTGTCAGCTTCCAAGGAATAAGGGGCAGATCTGGGCTCCCCCAGGGGGCATTGCTCACTCTTTATAGGTCTTCTGAGCAGACCTGAGGCTGTCCCCTAACAAGTCCTGCCTGTTCCATGGGGCCCAGCAGATTCGGATCTAGCTCATAAACCACAGAGGTCTGAGTGCAGACAGCCGATGGGAGGAAAGAAGGCGCTGGCCCCAGCCACCAGCTGGGGCAGGAGGGGGAAAGGGGCCTGTAGACAAATGGTTTTTACACTTTGAGTTAATGAGGGTCAGGCAGGGGCACCCACTGGCAGGAGAGGATAAATGAGAGGAAAAGTTGGGGGAGGGGGCAGGAGGAGGGGGGAGAGTACTCCAAATAAGGGAGGTGAGCGGAACACTTACACAGTCATAAAAACCTCGTAGAAACACACACGTACACAGAACAGGTCAGCCCCACGCGAGCTTCCAGAGCCCCGCTGTGTGCCAGGCCCGGTGCTGGAGGCTGTGAGGCAGCTGTCTCCAGGCCCTTTAGTAGCAAACCCCTATCAGTGAAAAGTCTGCACTCCCAACATATTTCTCTCTCCATAAATTACCTCTCGTCTGACTGCCACGGATTCATTTCTTAGGGCACACTCTGTGCTTAGAACAAAGTTGGGTACAGGTGATGGATGTAAATCCTAATTTCAACTAGTCCTTGTGATATCTCAGTTTGTGTCACTGACCTCTTGTCAGATCTGATTAGGTGCTTGTTTTTTCACTTCCTAGTGCAGCTTGTCAGATGAGCCCTTGCTGGGGTGAGAGACGGGCGCGTCAGCCCTGCCAGGCATTTCTGCTTTGTCTTGTTAGCTTACCTTCACCCCGCTATTCTCTTCTGTTTGCGTTGTTAGTTTATCTTCCGTCGGAGTGTTTCATGGCAGGAATCTTTCTAAGCCATGTGTCCAATTTTGCGAGGGCTCTTTTAGTTAAATCCAGATCAGGTAACCTATAAATCCTCTTAACCAGACTCACACCAATAGCTAAGACACCAAACACTGATAAGTAAGAGTGGTGCTACCAAGACCCCATCCCTCAGGATACCTATTTACTTGGCATAAAACCTGTACCCATCTGTCTCATGTCATAAGAGGAGTCCAGGATCAATCTGAACAGTACATACTAGGAAAGAGTAGTGGCTTTGATTTTGTAAATATTTTTTTCTCATACCCCAGTGAAGTATTGTGAACCTCCTGAGGTCCATGGAGACCACCCCGGGGGGAGGGGGCAAAACACAGAGGTGGAGAAGACATTTAAATATTTTTATTATTTTTTTAATGTTTATTTATTTTGAGAGAGAGAGCACATGGGGGAGGGGCAGAGAGAGAGAGAGAGAGAGAGAGAGAGGGAGGGAGAATCCCAAGCAGGCTCCACACTATCAGCACAGAGCCCGATGTAGGGCTCAAACTCATGAACTGTGAGATCACGACCTGAGCCAAAATCAAGAGTCGGGCACTTAACCAACTGAGCCACCCAGGTGCCCCAAGAAAACATTTTATATGCCCTTAAAGACTGAGCTTAAGGTAGGAGAAGAAAATGTGAAAGAAATATCTAAACAATATCTACCATGTGCCACATCCTCCGTTCCTGTCCTCTGGACCTCACAGTAACCCTCCAAAAGGAGCTATGATGAGTCCACATTTAAAGGGGGAACAGAACTTCCCCAGGCCTCACAGATGGTGGGCAGAGAGGCCAGAGAGGTGGGAGTCAAGTTCAGGCTGACCCAAGTAACTACTATGATAGTAGGCAGGGGGTGGCAAGGGCCCTGAAGGAGACACAAGGCATGAAAGCAAGGTCTCTGAGCCTGCCCTGGTGAGAACTCAGAGGCAGCCTCACGAAGGAGAGAAAGGAGGTTTTTCACAACTGGTGATGTTCAGACAGGCTCCCTCATCCATACAGTACCTACACTCCCACCCCCCTGGGGGTCCTCACCTGACACCCCACTACCTCAGCACCTCACAGCTTTTCTGCAGCGCTTTCTGAAGAATCAGCAGCCTGCAGACTCTCAGGACTTTGCCATCAGGGCAGGTGATCCTGAGCTCTCCCCACCCCCCACCCCATGTATTCATTTCCCTACGGCGCCCTCCCCTCCAACCCTACCCCAAGCCTTTGTGGGCAGGCTGGAAGTCCAGAATTTCCTTCTTCCATAAGCAGCACTGTTTGTGGACAGCTCTAAGGAAAACACAGTTTTCTTAGTAAATCCTCTCTCCTCGGTCATGCCAGTGATTCACCCTTTGCCAGGGTTGGCCAAGAGACCTAAAGGGCTCCTGCCCTAAGCAAGGAAGCAGGGACCCACTCGCTCGGCCCCGACCCTCTGGCATCCTGAGGCCTCTTTCCCCACTTCATATCTGAAGGACTGCTTAACACTTTGAACTCGCCTCCCAGAATGGCCAGTGGAAAAAAAACCCTATTTTCACTGGACAAGATTTTCCAAAAGAAGAGGAAATTGCCTAAAAGTCCACCAGTAGGGGCCTGGCTAAATAAACTATGGCTTATCCAAATGGTAGACTGTTATGGAACCATAAAACCGTGTTGCCGCGGCACGCTCAGTGATGTGGATAGACAGTCAGTATAGTGGTTGCAAGCCACTGTGTACAATGAGATCATATTCTTTAAAAATACTAACATATATTTCATACTCACATGGAAAATTCTAGAGATACCTATGTGCCAACAGTGGTTCTTTCTGGGTAATGGGATTAGTGGCTCTTTTATACTCTTCCTGTTGCTAGCTGTTTTCTCAAATTTCTATAATGAACACATAATACTTTTGTAATAAGACAAAAACCAATAAAAGCTATTTTTAAAAATAAAATAAATAGTCACCCTTGCCCATCTGGAAATAGTGTGTTGCCCGAATCCCCAGCAGGGGCTAGAGTGGGTAGTGAGGAGTGTGAACACTGGAAGCATTTCCCCAAGTGGCCAACCATGGGAAAGAAGACAGCCAAGGAGGCTCTGTGCCACACTTAGCCTAGCCTAAAGTGGGTGAAGGCACCTACTTCATTCCTGGCAAGGGCGACACAGGGAGGGATAGGAATGAACTGGATGACACTTGCCAAGATGCTGCCTTCCCTGGTCTGGAAGAGTTGAAGATGAGCTGTGTAACAGATGACAGCCAACTCCCAGGCAGTGAACAGTATGACCAGACCAGCAAGCCAACTTCTTCCTGCCTCAGGGCCTTTGCACTTGCTGTACCTTCTGCCTGGAATGCTCTCACCCGTGTTTTGCGTGGCTCACTCTCTCACTTCAGCCAGGTTTTACTCCGATGTCACATTTTCAGAGGGCTTCTCCCCAGACCCTATGGAAAAAGGCCACTCTCCATCCATCATCATTTTTATCTCCTCCCCCAGTTCATTTTTCCTCCTCATGCTCACTTCTTGCTACCTGAAATTGTTTATTGTCTGGCTCCCTGACCGGGAGCTTTTACAAGGGCAAGAATCTGCTTAGAGCAGAGCCTGGGCACACCTCACAGCGCCCACGCTACCTCCGCACACAACTGCCCCTTCTTGATTCCCATGCCTGCTCCACACGGAAGGGGCTCTGGGTCCCGCTGAAAGTCACGAGCTGTGAGATTGGCTGTTGGCAGCGGAGTGCCTAGGCCTGTGGTGGGGCAGGAGGCGGTGTGCAAAGAGTGAGCACTCTGAGTCGACATGGCTGGGTTTGCCTTGAATCAGCAGCTGTGTGGCCTCTCTGAGTCTCAGTTTTCTGGTCTCTAAAATGGGGTTCAAAATAGCTCCTTGTCACAGGTGAGGATTAAAGGTGACAACGTGCCTCGTACAGCACCTGACTTACAGTTGGCACTCAGTAGCCAAGGGCTCCCCCTCTGACCGGCCTCCGACTTCACCCTCACCCCTGAACTGAGCCAACTCCAGAGGCCAGGGAGGAGCTGAGGCTTCCCCTGCCCCCTGCCCCGTGCCCCAAGCTTCCCCACCCCCACTGGGAACAGGAGAGCAGAGCTGCCTGGTGGGGATGGGACTCGTCCTGGGTGCAGCAGGCCCGAGAGCCTGGCCTGGTAGGAGGGGAGTCCCAGGCATCTGAGACAGCCTGACTGAATAGGGACACAGCCTCCCCCACCCAGCGGCCCTTGGGGAAGGCAGGGACCCCCCACCCCGCCCCAGCTCCTAAGGCTGGCACTGGCTGACGGGGGGCTGACAGAGCCAGCCTTCCCTCTCTCTGTCTCCCTTCCTCTCTCTCTCTCTGTGTCTCTCTGTCTCATCCCTGTCTCTGTCACACATACACACACACACACACATACACACACACACACATACACACACTACACAACACACATCATACACAGACACCCACCACACACACATACCACACAAACCATACACACATCTCACACACACACATCACACACCGCACACACAAAAAACATACACACATACACACATCCCTGCCTGCCTGGCCCCCCTCCCTCCCCTCCTCTCTCCTATTCTCCATGGTGGAGGTGTTCCCTCAGGCCCATTTTTCTCATTCTTCTGGCAGCCTGAGCCGAACTGTGAAAATCCAGCTCTCCCGGGCCAGGCCCGGGTTATGTAAGAGGCCCCAGAAGCCCGGGGGAGGGGCAGATAGAGCCCCCACCTCCAGTGTGAGCAGGGACAACTCTCAGCTCCCACTTCAAGCCTCTCTGTTCAGGGTCACCAGGGCCATTCCTACCTACCCCCTCCCTCCCAGCCTCAGACTCCCTCACTGCCTACTCACAATGCCCCCATGCAAAATCCAATCTCTGCCAATTCACCCATCCTTTTTCAAAACCAGCATTCGGGAAGGCCAGGGAATCAAACACACCCAACCCCCCACCCCTGCAATCCCCTGAGAGTAACTCAATTCCCCTACCTGCTGCTTGCCAGACGACCACCCCTAGGTCTGAGAGGGGATGCACTTCATTCCTGGTGTGGGGCAGACAGGAAGTCCCAAATCTCCCACAACCAGAAGGAAGGGTATTACCAAAGAGAGGCTGGTCACATTTCCCCCCAGCAGGCTTCTCGAGGGACACTCACCCCCAGGCATCCATGCCAGCTAAGCCCCCTGATCGTACGGGTCTGAGGGAGGTGAGTCCAGCTTTAAGGAGCAGACCCTCACCAATGGAGCTCAGAAAAGGGTATATGAACCAAAACGCCAGTGTGGAAGTGTCTGTCCCGTGGGTGGCACAACTGGATCAGCACGGCTCCACACGCCCCCTCCCTGTGAACAGGCCTGCTGGAAGCCAAAACGGCATCAGAGGTTTGCCCACTAGTGAGGCAGAGGGTCAATTCAATGCTTCATATAGCCTTGGGGGATGGAACTCCTTGCCAGGGGTCACCTAGCCGGCCAAGTCTCTCTTCCCTGGACACAGTCAAGATGGGCGTCCGAGACTCACACGGTTCTCCCTAGATGGGTGAACACGTGCTCCGTTAAGGCTTGCCGGGCCCTGGGACCAGTCACCTCATCGGGGAGCCTTTGCCAGCCTGTGCTCGGGTCCTGCATGCAGTCATTTCCTAGTTCAACTCTGAGGGCAGCTCTATTTCCGTCAGTTCTACGTTCTTGGATGGCACCTTGCTGCTGCCCCAAGGTTCAATTCGTGTGGGGGATCCAGGAATGACTGCAACTCTTTCCTGGATCCTGGACAGCAGGGAAGGGAAACGAGGGTGTGGATCAAGAAGGGTCCCCTGCCCTGCCCCATTTTCCAGGCTCAGCCACGTACTTACTTGTCCCCTCATTTCAGTAGCTGGCAGAGAGTCATAATTGAATTTGCAGTAGGGCTGAGAATGAAAAAAGAAAACCCTTTACATGTCTGGGATTAATTTATCCCTGATGATGGCCACATTCACACGCTCCTTTCTGCTTAGGTTTCCAGAGCATTCTGGCTGACAATGTGAAACACACACACACATACACACAGAGAGAAAGCATGTGTGCCCTGAGTGCACGCTGGGAGCGTGCGTGCGCCTGCATTCGTGACTGTGTCTGGAAGCATGGGGCTTCCTGGGTGGGTCTGACCATGACAGATGTAGCCGTCTGCATGAGGGGGTCTGTACGGGGCAGAGGGAGTCCTCTAGTGTGCACATCCGTAGGGATGCCCACTCTGGTCATTTGTGGGCAACTCTCCCGCAGCTCACCAGAAGCCAGAGTGGAATAACCAAGGCCGTGCTGTTTTGCTATGAAAGGAAAGCCCAGACGTGGTGGCCGCGACAGGATGGCACAATGGGCGCCGCCAGGGGGTCAGGGGAGCCACATGGCTTTACCACCCCCTGTCCTCATGCAGAGAGCAGCAAGCCCAGTCCCCCCCGGACAGAGAAATGGGGTCACCATCACCCCCACACTGGAGGCCCCCCCCCCCGAGAGACAGGAGCCATCTCCCACCTGCCCTGTCTTCTTCTTTAGTGCTCTCCCTCCTCCCTGAGACCCAAGTCAGCACGGAGCTCCTTTTCAAAATAAATTGAGCGCTCACTATGTGTCAGACAATTTGCATCATCTTGGGTAGTCCCCACAACACCTTGTTAGGGAAAGACCACCATCATTCCATGTTGCAGATGAGAAAATAGAGGCCTAGGGATAAAGTGACTCGTGATCACACAGCTAAGTGGCAGAGGCAGGGCTTGAAGTGCTGTGTGCCCGCTGCTAAAAGCCACCCTCTGGTGATGGGGATTAAGAAGGGCACTTGTGTTGGGGCGCCTGGGTGGCGCAGTCGGTTAAGCGTCCGACTTCAGCCAGGTCACGATCTTGCGGTCCGTGAGTTCGAGCCCCGCGTCGGGCTCTGGGCTGATGGCTCAGAGCCTGGAGCCTGTTTCCGATTCTGTGTCTCCCCCTCTCTCTGCCCCTCCCCCGTTCATGCTCTGTCTGTCTCTGTCCCAAAAATAAATAAACGTTGAAAAAAAAAAAAAAAAAAAAAAGAAGGGCACTTGTGGTGATGAGCACCAGGTGATGTATGGAGGTGTGGAATCACTACACCGTATACCCGAAGCTAACATTACACTGGACGTTAACTAACTGGCATTTCAGTAAAAACCTAAAAAATAAAAAAAATAATAACAGCACAAGCCACATTCTAGCAACATCTCTTTTGACATTCCTTCAAAAGGCTGGGAATCCTTCTAAGAATGAAGAAGCCTTTTGGTCCTTGAAGCTCTGTTCCCAGACCATGTCTTCCAGGTGAGTTTGGGTGTCCGCAGTGGGAGTGCTCAGAGGGCAGGCCTCTCTGCATTCCCACATCCAGGGAGACCCAAGAGGGGTGCCCTCCTGGGGTTTCAGACAGTATTATCCTTCTGCCTTCCCTGTCTTGAAGGGTCTCTTGACACCTTCTTCCTGTTCTCTGGGTAGTGAGCCTGGATGGTAAAAGTGCTCCAGGAAAAGGAGAGGAAAATGTAGGTTACAAAGAGGTAAAATATACCAGCATTACCCATCATAAGTGTGGGTAGGATGATTTCTTTGTGGATTTTGGTCTTTTGTCTGTTCTTGGTCAAGTTCCTTTTGAAAAGATTCCAGAACATCTCTGCCAAAGCCAGCAGTAAAGGGAAGAGTTTCCTACATAGGCCTCAGCTGGCAGAGAGATGGAGTGGGCCCAGGAGACTGGGGATAGGGTCATAGGTAAACTTCTGGAGGGCCCCACAGGGATCTCCTGTGTCTGCAGGAGGAAGGGGCAGCCAGGCTCTGGCCCCAGGCTGATGGTGGAAACATGGAGAACCAGCCAAGCTGGGGCAGCATCCAGCCCCTCTGCACAGGAGCTGAACCAGCCATGGCCCCCAACTCCACCCCACCCCCAAACACACTCAAGCTAGCCCTGCAGAGCCAAGGGAAAACATGGAACCGGGTGATTGATGGAGCCTACCATGAACTACTGTGTTATGAGGGAAATGTGACATGAGGCTTCCCCAACTGGATTTGGGGGGACCAGCTCAGGGGGCTTGTCTCTCTCTTCCTCCCATATTCTGTTTCTAATCGAATAAGTCTGGGAGCCAGTGCTGGTGCGGGGGAGGGGTGGTTAGAAGGGAGCCAGCTCTGGCCCCTGGTGGAATGACAAGCCAGCTGAGGAAATGCTCCAGCAGTTGCGTGAGGTTCTGGTCTCTTTCCTGTCCCCGTTGCCTGCCACAGTCGTCTGTCTCTGTCTCTGTCCCTCACCATGAATCTGTGTCTCTCTACATCTGTCTCATCTGTTGTCTCTCTTTTACACACACACACACACCATGAAAAACTGAGACCAAAACAAAGGCAGAGAAATGGTATGAAACCCACATTGGGCCAAGCCACAGGGAATAGGAGCTGCAGCTGGTTGTCCTGGAGGAAGGAACAACAGCAAATGGGGAAAGAAGGGAGAGGAAGTTCCCACCTGTCATGTCAGTATCTCAGCCGCCATTTAAGGACAAGCACATCAGGCTGAACCCTGGCCCTTACCCTGTTCTCTTCAGCAAGCAGGAAACATTTCCTGGGCTGTCCCCGTGTCCCTGTCAGGGGATGCCCACCTGGCTCCTCTGGAAATCCCATAATCCTACATTTATGAAACACGTGGAGAGAGGATTGAGACAAGTTTGAGTTCCCTGGAGGTGGAGGCAAAATGGGGAGGGGTGTGTGGGCCCAGGGGCAGGCCAGGGCTGTGCTTATAGCTCTTTCTGTCTGTCCAACCTCCCTGTCACCCTTCCTGGGCTGTCCACGCAGCCCTAGAAAGGGAAGAGAAAATGGTGCGTGTGAGCACACACACATATGTGTGCATGTGTGCACACAGAACATCTCTCTCTAAAACACTGACAGAGAAAGTAAAGGCAGGGAACCGAGTATCCTGGATACAAAGGGCTTATCAAGTTCTACTGAACCATTTTTTTGTAACGTTTATTTTTGAGAGAGAGACAGAGAGACAGAGACCGGGGGAGGAGCACAGAGAGACAGAGGCATAGAATCCGAAGCAGGCTCCAGACTCTGAGCTGTCAACACAGAGCCCCACGTGGGGCTCGAACTCACAGACCATGAGATCGTGACCTGAGCCAAAGTTGGAAGCTTAACTGACTGAGCCACCCAGATGCCCCTTTACTGAACCATTTTTTAACAGATGAGAGTTATTCTCCACCTTGCAGCAAGAGTGGGTCTCAAATGTTGAGAACTAACTGAATTTCATTTGGAACATAAAGATCCCTTTTGAAATGGCTCTGAGAGCCTGGCTATTTAAAGAGAACTTTCAGTGAAACAGTCAAGTCCCTTTAGTGAAGGAAGCAGACATCTCATTAAGGTCTGTGATGCGATTTCAGCCCTGGAGGCACAGACTGAGGGTGGGAGGAGGCAGAGAGAATCATGTTTGTAGCGGTGGCTGCAGGTCAGAGGAAACACCCTGGAGGAAGGGCCAAGCAGAGACCTGAGGGATGGGCAAAGGCCAGGTCTGAAAATGGCTCAGCTCAGCAGAGCAGAGGGAAAGGCAACAACAGATGACACGAGAGAGGAAAGTGAGGAGTCGCCTCTGGAGGAGCCCTGCGCCACTGTGATTGACCTCCCTCCTGAGGACGGTAGAGAACCAGGCCAGGTTCAGTTTCACTGCTTGTGGACAGTGGGTCAGTGGAGAGGAGGTGGGCTGAAGAAATGATCCTCGGACTTCCATGATGTGGGCCCAGTGGCGGCCTCATTGCAAGTGGAGGTGGTGCCAATGGGAAGAGAAATAGCTTGATTCAGAGAGACTTGAGAGTCAGAATCTGGGATTCAGTGATGTCTTGGAGAAGGGGTTAGGAGGAAGTAAGACTCAAGGGTGCCTCCCATACGTCCAGCTCCAGTGACCAAGCATCTGGAGAGAACAACAGGGCAGCAATGGTTCTCATGGGGTGCAGAATGCAGTGCTGGGTGGGAGGTCTTGAGTTTGTGGAGCCTGTGAATGACCCTTGGGGAGATGCCCCTTGGGTAAGACGCTGGATAACATGGCTCCAGCACAGAGCAGAAGCCGGGGGGGGGGGGGGGGCGGGCGCGGAGGTAGAGGTAGGGATTCCAGGGTCAGTAGCCTCTGTAGCGCAGTGGAAGCCATAGGAACATATGAGGCTGAAGAGGAGACATACAGTGTAAAAAGAACAGGGGGCCAGGGCAAGAGCTTGGGGAACACTGTAGACCAACAGAGAAGGATGCCTAGAAAGAGAGGAGAAAAATCGGACAACTGTGATGTCACAGAAGCCAAAGACTGAGAGTGTATCACAAAGCAGAGCGATATTCGGTGCTGCCGGCTGCTGCCCAGACACGGGAAGGGTAAGTGGCCACAGACTGAACAGCCAGGGCTAGATGGGGCCCCAATGTGAATTAGAAAAAGGTGCCCCTTCCTCAAGGTACTTTACTTCTATCAGCAAACTACTGTAACACACTGATTTTATTAGAACAAAACACTTTACTGCCATCTGTAGGAAAATTGTTATAATAAATAATAAATGTATGATGTCTCAGATGTGGTGCCTGTGCAGGGTAGCCCTAGTTATTGGCGATGCAGTAAAAACGGTGTTCAGGAAAGCACAATATTTGCCAGGGAAATTGCTGTGAGCTGTGGGTAGCACGCTACATCGTCAAAGATGGCTTAAACAATAAGGAATTTATGACCCCATGTAACAAGACGACTAGAAGTTAGGGCAGTTTCAGAATCGGTTCTTTCTCAACGGCTTCATGGAGAACCAGGTCCTTGCCATCCTGTGTGTGCTGGCTTTCTTCCTCAGGCTGGTCTCCTCATGATCACAAGGTGCCTGCCTTAGCTCCGGTCATGACAAGATGAGAAGGCAGAAGATGAAGATGTATCTCCTTGTGTGTCCTTCGTTATTGGGGATAAAACTTTCCTAGAAACTTTCCCAGCTGCTTCCCATCCCCCATAACCACCACCACCACTTCCCTTCAAGTCTCACTGGTCATAAATGAGTCACATGCCTCCTCCTAAGCCAATCGCCAGCTAGGGGAATAGCATCAGTGTGATGGTTTGAGCTAATAAGACCCTTCCGGCTAGGGCTAGGGCGGGGCTCCTTTCTCAGCACTTGGCCGTGGAGAAAACTGAACAGTATGAAGATTCTTTCAACAAGGAGGAAAAGAGAGGAGTGTGCCACAGGCATAAAGTCAGGCCACAGCGGGTGGAGTGCAAGGTGTGGACAGGGAGACACAAATGCAGAGGATGCTTTCTAGAACTTTGTGAAGGGAGAGGAGATACCATAACTGCAGGGACACGTGACTCTGTCCTAAACACGTCTGAACTTTCTTGTCCAAAATTGACTTCATGAATGGTACCAACCCTCATAAAGCCAGAAAATTGAGATTTATCCCATTTGGAATTTATCTCCTATCATACCTCACCCCACTCCCAGTCCTAACCAGTCAATCCTCTGGGCCTATCAAGTCTAATTTTCAGTTATTTCTGGAATCCGCTATCTCTACACCAAAGTTTCTCAACAGCAAAAGAAACGGCCGATTTGGACTGGATAATGATTTGGGGTAGGGGGTGGGGGCTGTTCTATATGTTGAAGGATGTTTAGCAGCTACTGGATGTCGGCAGCACCCTCACCCCACCCCACTCTCCAGTCGTGACAATCAAAGACATCTCCAGGCACTGCCAAATATGCCTGGAGGGGTAAGACTGCCCCTAGCTGAGAACCACTGCTCTGTGCCCACATGGAAATTCGTATAGATCTTTGAGCTAGTTTCTGGCTATGGCTAGTCTTCACACACTCTGTTCCCTCTATTGTCTTTTCTACTTTCTTCCCTTGACCCTGTAACCCCTGCTCATCCATCAGTGCACTATAATTGCCTATTTATCTTCTCCTACTCAATGGTGAGATGTGGGAGGACAGGAACCACCTTTATAAACCAACGTTTATCTTGATCAATGTTGCATTTCTAGAGCCTAGCCCTTTGCCTGGTGCACAGATGGCCACACATAGATACACACACACACACACACACACACACACACACACACACATTTCTTTAATGAATGAATGAAAGGCATGAATGAATTAATGAGTGATTGACTCCTGCCTGAACTTTCAGAGCCTCCCTAGCTGGATGTTGAAGACTACTTCCAGCCTGAACCTCTCCTGAAGAGAGAATCACTCAGTGTTTGACATATAGTTCACCCAGAAGGGTCCAGGACATCAGCCCTGTGCCAATCAGGTGGGACAAGGCAGAGCCTCAGTCTGGGTCCCAGAGTGAAGAGCAATGAAGAGCCAAGTGCCCTGGAAGGATCACTCTGGGGCCTCAGCGCCTGGGCCAGGGGAGCAGGCTCACAGCAGGAAACAGGAGAAGCCCTCCTCGGTAACAGAAAGAGAGGCAGCCAGGCCAGCCGCTGTGCTCCAGAGTTCCAGCCCCTCAGGCGAGAGAGGCAGAGGCCTCTATTTTGGAAACACAATGTTTTCAAGCGCTTTGCTTTTTCTCTAAGTGTGTTTCTGCTGCCCCCATAGATTAAGCCTGATTCCTGCAGGAGACGACAGACACGCAGCTTCAGACCACAAGAAAAAGGTGTGTTTGTGCAGACCCGATCTCTTAAGCAGAGTAAGGAAGCAGAGGGACGGAGTCACAAGAAATCCCAAATGTGTAAAAGATAAAGTCACAGCTAAAGGTCCAGGAGCCCTCCCTACCTGGAGAGTTTCTGACCCAACCCTTTCCATGGTGACCCACTTGTATAAAGTGCATCCTCTTCCAGGGCGTGGTCAAAGAAACTAGAAGGTACAGGTAACGGCCCACCTAAGCAGAGCACAACCTGGGAAAGGAGGAGGAGAAGCCTCAGTGAGGATGGGCAGGGGGTAAGGGGAAAGTCCTGGAGAACCAGAACAGCAAGCCTCAAAACTCACCCACCTCTGACCAGTCTTGTCAAAGGATAAAGCTCCACTCAGAATGCAGAGCCAGAGATGGCCCACACCCCACTCACACCCCACCCACCCAGACACATCCTCTACATGGTCACACCTCATTCAGCGACTATAGGGACACACATGCCAACATGGCCCTGTGGTTCAAACTGTTTTATACTGAAATACATATGGGCTGATCCAAAAAGGGCTGGGTTGAGGGGAAGAAAGAAATGATGAAGGGGGGGGGGGGAGGTGGTGGTGATTCCAGGGCTCGATGTCACCAACGCTTGCAGCATCTGTCTGTCTGTCTTCCCTGGCAGGCCGGCCAGGCCTAGAGTTCTGGAGGAGCTCAGCTAAGCTGGGTGGATAAGGCAGCCAGTCCTGGGCCAGAGTCCTCAGCTGAAGGGCTTCACCAGCTTCATGGCAGCATAGTTCTGGAGGGAGGGAAGAAGCAGGGACATGTGACAACAGCTGCCAGAGGGGCCAGAGCTGGGAAAGGAGGCTCACCGACTCAACCACCTGCCTACACCTTACCCTCACCACCCCCCATGCCACACTCAGCTCAACAACCCACCTCCTGGCCCTCTGGCCAATCACACAAGCCCATCCCCCTCCAAAATTCTGCTTGCACCCTCCAACCTGCGGCCGCAGCTACCCAAATTGCTGTCTTCTCCCCCACCAACCCAAGGCCCACTCCCATGTTCTAACCACCTGTCAAAAAGATTCTGATCATCCAGGGCCTGGTCAGGGCAGGCCTGCCCTGGCCTCTTCCATCAGACAGGTGGCCTGAAGGCATGGCCATGATTCTCCCCCTCCCCCTCCCATACACCCCCGACATGGGAACCCACACGGGCTCATTGGCCACCACACTTCTGTCCAGAAAACAGAGAAAGAGGGTTGGGGGTGGGGTGTATGGGGACGATCTACCATGCAGGTCAGCACCAGAGATGGGTCACCCCTGATTAAGCCCTGCCTGATGTAGGACTGACAGGAATCTCCCCTCCCCACTCCTCCCCCCAAAAAACCATGAAAACACATACAACACAACACAAGACTCCTAATTGGGACAGTATGTTCCCCAGCGCCGGCCCGGGAAAGCCAACTCTGGAAACAAAGCCGCCGCTCCTTCCCCGCCAGATCGCCTCCTGCCTCCCTACGCTGGCCCTGCTCCCGGCTGGCTCTGGTGGGGGCGGGGGGGGGGGGGGTGAGGGGGGTGGAGCTGGTAGGAATCAGAAAGGCTGCCCTCCATGTCCCCCTCCCAGGGCAATTTCCAAGAGCGTGGGAAGTTAGGCCAATTGGAGGAGAGCAGCGGTGGCTTTGGGCCCCTCTCTACCAGGCCCTCTGCCCCCAAGGCCTAAAGGCCAGGTGAGGGTCTGGGACCCACCAGCTGATTGAGCGACTTGGCTGGAGGAAAGCAGGATTTACCCAGGTGGTAGACCTACAGACAAAAACAGTGTGCAGCCTCAGGCCTAGGCTGCCCAGACCCCTCACCTAGGATCTGACCCTCACAGAGGGTCAGAGTTGGTATTTTAAAGAGAGCAATTTCCAGCAGGGCTCAAGGAGAGTGAGGCCATAGCTGGGGGATGAGACCGGGGAGGGGCTCTGACCAGGGCTACTGGCCAAAGTGCTCCTCTGCTCCTGCCCACAGGGCCTGGGGCTAAGGCTGCCCCAGAGACAAGGAAGGACCACAGGCTGACACTGACACTCTCCCTCTCCTGGCCAGGTAGTAGGCCTTCTTTCCCCAGGCCCCTGAAGTGCCACCCAAGTGCCTGGCAGGACAGGGCCCAGCTGGCCAGGGGCTGGAGCTAGTCACACAATGGGCAGTGGTGACACTTTGGACTCGCCCCTGCTGGATTGACGTGCAGCACCCTCAGAGAAGGCAAAAGAGCTCCCCTAAGCACAGTGCTGTCACAGCAGGACAGAGCAGTCCTAGCTCAGCCTCCTCCTCATGAAGAGAGACTTGCCAAAGCCAAAGTCACACAGGAAGTCACTGGCAGAGCCAAAATCTAGCCAACATCTGACTCTAGGCACAGAGCTCTGTCCTGCACAGCAGTGAGTCACAAACCTCAGTGTGTCCAGGGCAGATTCCCCTCCGCAGACCCAGGGCCAGTCCAGGCCTCTGCATTTCTAACCAGCTCCCTGGAGCTGTTGCTCCTCCTCAGACCACCTCCTTGAGGAGCAGGGGTCTGCACCAGCTCTCCTTTGCCTGAACTCCCCTGGCCCAAGCCTCAGGATGGAGGTACCTGAACAGTACCCTGTCCCTTGTTCACGGGTTTCATTGTGTCTCCTGGAGAGCCACAGAGCTCCCCAGCAGCACAGAGCTCGTCGCCTTCTCCTTCATCCCCACAACACTCCCTCACCTCCTGGACACACACCCTGTGCTTAGTGAGGTCTTCACCTGAACTGGGTGGCATCCGGATATACCCAAAACGAAAGGAAGTGAGCCTGAGGACAGGTGGGCAAGAGGAACCATGCCTCCCTGACTTGGCAACCTGGGCCTGCCCAAATAGGGGGAAAACACTGAGGCAGAGTCCTGGGCCTGACTCCTGATGCCAGGCCACCATATTCGCATGTGCCCTTCCATGGTCTGTGATTTTGTGATTTTGTCTTCCTTTGCTTCAAAAGGGCCCCCCAAACTGCACATGTTTCAGGGCCCTACAGCCTGGACCCTCCCCTAGACCACGGCCATATTTAGCCAATTGGCCATGACTCTTCCTGGAACACGTTTCAGCCTGGTGCTCCAGGTGAGCACAGCCAGCTTAGAGGGCCTGGCCTGCAGCCCGACACATCAGCCATTCTGGCTCTAGACCCTTCTTTGTCACTTATGGCCTAGAGAGTAGAGGGAGCCTGGACGTCCAGACCAGACAAAACCCCTGCTATTCCTCACAGTCCATGATATTAGGAACTGAAGCAGATGGCTTTGTGGTTTTAACTGTCTTCCTGGAGGAAGGTGTGTGCTGCTCATATAAGGCCTCGCCAACCACAGAGGGAGAGAGCTCTCCATTCTCCTTCTCCTCCTAGAGGATTCACAAAGCAAAGAGCACAAAGACAAGTAATTCCCAGAGCAGACTGCCCACTGTGGGGACAGTGCCCTTGGCTGGCAGCTTGGTGCTGACCAGGACTGAGGTGCGTGGTGGCCGGCACTGTGGACTCAGAGCTGTCTACAGATTGCTGTGCAGACCTGAGCCAGTCCCTTCCCTTCACTGGCTGTCTGTTTCTTTGCATTAGAATCAGGATGACGTGGGGTTGATTATGCCATTCTCTCTACTTTTATATCAGTTTGAAATTTTCATACGATAATTTTTTTTTAATTTAAAGAACATTAAAAATCAGGAATTAGCTAGGGGCACCTGGCTGGCTCAGTTGGTTTAGTGTCCTACTTCGGCTCGGGTCATGATCTCGCAGTTTGTGAGTTCGAGCCCCACTTCAGGCTCTGTGCTGGCAGCTCAGAGCCTGGAGCCTACTTTGGGTTCCGTGTCTCCCTCTCTCTCTCTGCCCATCCCTCACTAGTACTCTGTCTCTTTCTCTCTCAAAAATAAATAAAAACATTAAAAAAAAAATCAGGAATTAGCCTGAGAACACTTCAAGGTCTGACGTTCCAGAGACACAGTGGGATGGGGGGCTGGAGCATCTTTGGGGCTCCCCTGATGAGCTGTGAGGTTGGGGAGCACAGACAGGGAACAGAGCCCCTGATACTCCTCTCTGGAAGGGGCTCAGTGAAGCTGGGGGTACATCAGCCTCACAAGAGTGGCCCCTGCAGCTCTTTGCCAGGCATCAGCTGGCTTGTTACCAGTGCCACCAACGTTGCCCTGGTGAGAAGCTCCTGGGCCAGCCTCCTGCCAGCCCACACCTTCTCCCAAACCCAGCTCCCGGCAGGAGGCAGGACGCACTCTATCAAGGTCCTCAGGTGGACACTAAGAGCCTCTCCCGGCCCTAGGGCCTCCCTTCCTCTGGACCTCAGCAGGTGCCATTCTTACAAACAGAGTGGCCTTCACCTTTGCCCTGCCATCCACATACCCACTTACACACACTCCTTCAACAAAGTTCCCCTGCCCACCCCTGCCCAAGGTGCCTCACCTTCTGCCAACATTGTCTACAGATTCTGCGGGCTTACTTAGGACAGCTGTATCTCCCCATTGAGGGCAAAAACTCAGTTTCTCTCACTGGACTAAGAGAAGGACTTTGTCCCAAGGGTAGGACTTTGTCTCTACCAGACTGAGGACTCCCCAGAGTAGGGGCTATGTGTCCCTTATCAGGCCAGGGCCTCCTCCAAGGCAGTGTCTGCCCTCCCCTGAGGCCTACTCACCGGGAAGGCATAGACGAAGATGCCCAGGAACAGCAGTAGGATGAAGAGAATGATGAAGAGAATAATGGCACACCGGAAGCGCCGCCATAGGATGAACTTCATAGTCTTGTATGGAGAGGTGAACCAGAGGAAGGAGGTATCAGGGCGCCTGGAAGGAAGACCCGAGAGGTCAGCAGGGCACCCCCCTACCAAGGCTGCCTTCTCCAAACCCTGCTCCCAGATCACCCTGGCCCTCCACCATTGGTCCCCAGAACCCACCCAGCCTCAGGCTAGGGCCCTCTGAGCCTTTGTCACAGCATGAGCCTCCCCATGCTCCCCTCCTCTTCTTGGTGTCGCCAAGCCCTGTGCACCCTCAGAGACCCAGTTCTCAGCCACCAGCTCC